>NC_081381.1:36590408-36896033 GCF_030684315.1 Stegostoma tigrinum | reverse complement strand
AATGAATGGTGAGTCCAGAGAGGGGTATCTTGATTTCTGGGGAATGTCAATACAAAAATGAGTTTGGATGTTTTGAAATGCATTATGGTGGACAAGCTCTGAGGACCTGATGGGATCTATTCCAGAATACTAAGGGAGGCAAGGGAGGAAGTTGCTAGGGATTTGTCTGAAATCTTTGTATCCTTTTTTAGTTACAGAAGACTAGATAATAACCAATATTGTTCCTTTGTTTAAGAAGAGTAACGGGGAAATCTAGGAAATTACAGGCTGGTGAGACTTATGTCAGTGGCAGTGAAATTATTGGAGAAAAGTATTGGAGAAGAAGGCAGAATTTACTCACATTTGGTAAAATATGGACTTATTAGTGACAGGCAGCATGGCTTTGTGTAGGGGAGGTTGAGTCTCACAAACCTGACTGATTTACTTGAGGGCAGGCAGGGCAGTAGATGTTGTCTATATGAACTTTAGCAAGTCCTTTGACAACGTCCTTCATGGCAAGTTGATACAAAGGGTGAAGTCACATGGGATCCACAGTGAGCTGGTGAAATAGGTACAGAGCTAGCTTAGTCAGAGAGTAGAAGACAGAGAGTAGTGATAGTAGATGTTTTTCTAGCTACAGCTCTGTGCCCAGTGGTGTTCACAGAGATCAGTGTTGGGAAGAGAACACAATTGATCTGATTAGTAAGTTTGTGGGTGACACAAAATTTGCGGGAGCTGTGATAGTGAAGAGGATTGCCAGAGGATACACAAGGATATAGATAGGCTGGAGACTTGGGCAGAGAAATGGCAGATGAAAATTACAGCTGCAAAGTGATGCAATTTGGAAGGTCTAATGCAGGAGGAAAATATACAATAAATAAAACCATAAGACCATAAGACATAGGAGTGGAAGTAAGGCCATTTGGCCCATCAAGTCCACTCCGCCATTTAAATCATGGCTGATGGGCATTTCAACCCCACTTCCCTGCTCTCTCCCCGTAACCCTTGATTTCTTGTGAGATCAAGAACTTGTTGATCTCAGCCTTGAAGGCATCTAACGTCCTGGCCTCCACTGCACTCTGTGGCAATGAATTACAAGCCCACCACTCTCTGGCTGAAGAAATGTCGTCTCATTTCCGTTTTAAATTTACTCCCTCTAATTTTAAGGCTATGCCCACGGATCCTAGTCTCCCCGCCTAATGGAAACAACTTCCCAGCATCCACCCCTTCTAAGCCATACATTATCTTGTAAGTTTCTGTTAGATCTCCCCTCAACCTTCTAAACTCTAATGAATACAATCCCAGGATCCTCAGCCGTTCATCCTACGTTAGGCCTACCATTCCAGGGATCATCCGTGTGAATCTCCGCTGGACACGCTCCCGGGCTAGTATATCCTTCCTGAGGTATGGGGCCCAAAACTGGACACAGTATTCTAACTGGGGCCTAACTAGAGCCTTATAAAGTCTCAGAAACAGATCGCTGCTTTTATATTCCAATCCTCTTGAGATAAACGACAACATTACATTTGCTTTCTTAATCATGGATTCTACTTGCAAGTCAACTTTTAGAGAATCCTGGACCAACACTCCTAGGTCCCTTCGTACTTCGGCTTTATGAATTTTCTCAAAATGGCAGAACCCTTAGAAGCATTAACATACAGGGGGAGCTAAGTGTACAGGTCCACAATTCCCTGAAAATACCAGCATGTGTGGATAAGTTGGGCAAGAAGACATGCTTTAGAACTTGTTAACTTTAGTTAGAATATCGCATACGCTATCAGAAGTAGATGGAGGCTTTAGCAAGGGTACAGCAAAGGTTGACCAGGATGTTACCTGGTTTAGAGGGTATGTGTTTTGAGGAAAGATTGGACAAATTTGGTTTGTTTTCAGTTGAATATTGGAGGCTGAGGGATGACCTGTTCAAAGTTTACAAAATTATGAGAGGCATGAAAAGAATGGATAGTTAGAGTCTTTTTGCCAGATTAGAAATGACTAGGGGACATAAGTTTTAGGGAAATAGTGGCATGTTTAAAGGAGCTGATGCCAGAGGAGGTGGTAGAGCAGATACAGTAGTAACATTCAGAGGCGCCCTGATAGATATCAGAATTGTCAGGGATTAGAGGGATACAGACCACATAGAGGCAAAATGGTTTTTAGTTTAGAAAGGCAACATGTGTCAATGCAGGCTTGGTGGGCTAAAGAACCTGTTCCTGTGCTGTTCTTTGTTCTTTGTTCATTTAAGTTGTTGATCTAATTTGTAAAAAGCTTTGTGCCCCAGCACAGATACCAGTGGGACTCCAACCATCACATGCTGCCCATCAGGAAAAGACCTTTGCATGAATGCTGTCTGCACAGAAACAAGGGTTTATTGTCTTGCTTAACGTGATACCAAGGATGCCCGATAGACTCCGACCTAATTCAGGGAGAGGCATATCTCTTTTAGAGCACAGAAAGCAGCACCTTCAAGAACAGTTGGGTCCTGTCATACGCCTGATAAACAAGCCAGAACAAATTCCTCACTTAGCCTAGTAGTCCAAGCTGATACTTCAGGCTAGGACTGAGTCAAAGGTGTTGTCTACTAAAGTAAGATGGAAGGCTGCTCTTGCCCCAGAGGAGCACAGGGGCTGCAGTCTCATTAGAGTGAGATGACTGGTGGTGGTTTAACCTGAGGGTCATTACACCTGAGGCGAGGGGAGAAGTTGAGAAGGTAGGGGCCTCCCTTACCAAGAGTGTTTCGGATTGTTTAAATGTCTCACAACAGGAGAATCCTGTGTTGATGGTTAGCACGATCCACCTTGCTCTTACTCTTGAAGACATTATCCCTGGATTTGCTCCAACGCAAAATTAGATTGCATTTTACGCTGTGGATTGAGACACAATTAATGTTTATTCCCCAGTTCCAGTTCTGCCTTGGTCTGTGCTATATTAACTCTATATTAACAGGAAAAGAAGGCAAATTGAGTTACCACTGAAAAGTCAAACACACCAGTGGAATATTTGGAAATTTTTATTTCACAAGGAATTTTTCTCCAGCAATTTAAAACCCTATTCGCCATCCATGTCCCTGATAAAATTGAACTCTTTAGACTCTGTTCAAGGTCAGACTTCAACATGTCATGGCTCACAACTTGCTGGTATGGTAAATAGTTCACTATAATGCAACATTCTCCCAACCCTCATGAGTTTAACAGATTCAAGAGTGCAAACCACTGAGACATTTGTGGGGATTCACAAGTTGTGAGAAAACTCTTCCTCACCACAAATTGCTGGATGATTTCAGAACTGAAGAAGGGTCACTGAAAGGACTTGAAATATTAACTCTGATTTCTCTCCACAGATTCTGCCAGACCTGCTGAGATTTTCCAAGCATTTCGGTTTTATTTTCAGATTTCCAGCATCTGTAGTTCTATCGGTTTTAGTACATTAAAAGCTAGGTTCAGATGGAGAAGGTCGTTCAGTCCATTTTCGCTGATCTTGCCAGGACATGAATCTGACTGCCTGCCTTTGCAGGAGCAATGACCTGCTTCTTTGAGTCCATAGTGCTGACGTTTTGCCCCTTCCTCAGACAGAGTGGTCCAGTCGCTGAGTATGTCTTGGTCACAGTAAATGACTCCCCACCAACTTCACAGGAAGAATGAGTGATGGGCAATAAGTATTGGGTTTTCCAGCATAAAATGAAAGGGAAAAGAACAAAAAATGGAACAGGGGTCCATATTGGGCAGCAAGCTTTTGCTGATATCCTGTTGATGACGTGAAAGCTGTTGTTTGCGAAACTGTCATGCCAGTTTATTGGCTTTCTTCATTGCCCACATCCTATCTGAGTATTGGATATGGCTAGATTTGTTTTCTAGTTTTCATTTCACTGAAGCACTTCCTGCTGAATTAAGAACAGGTCCCCCTTCCCTTTGCAATTCTCGAATGAAGCCAATGACCAGCTCACCTGGTGGCTCTCCATGCAGGATACCAACACTTAAAAGCAAGGAGGAGCTTAACTCATTGCTACCTTTTGCTGTCACTCTGCCCCTTTGAGAATGAGGCTCAGACTGTTGATTAGGATTTTTTCGTGAGCATTGAATTTGTTCCAACAGACCTTCTTCACAGTTAATTGATTGAAAATGTAGAATTCAATTGCCCTGATTTCTTACAGGATCTACAACTGGATGCCATAATCCACAATGGTTAATACCACTGTCGATTTATAGCATGGACTCAGATTGGGACTAATTTTGTAGATCAGTTTCAACAAGACGGAACAAAGGCTCGCTGACTCATTTTTATATCAGCGTTCCGAGGATGCCAGAGATAAATTTGGTCTGGCCCAACCGATGAGGCAGTATTGCTTCAATTAATTAATCAGGAAAAGCTGTCAGACTGGTCTTATGCACCATGTAAATGTGAGATGATGCAATGGTGATTAGAACGGCATGTGGGGGACTAAACGGGTTTGGCAGTGATCGCTCGCTGTCTCCAACTGGTTTGGCCAAGTTGCGCAAGGAACAATAACCTGAAGTGGTTGGTCTCCTTACCATCCTCTATGGTCAAAAATACAGCGCAAGCCATTTCCTCTGGTGTCACTGTTGCTTGGCAAGTTTTTGTTGAACACAGTCAGGCCTTGTTTTGGAAGTAACTGAACTGTGGAGGGGTTTGGAAACATAATGTTTTGAAACTTGCATCACAGGTAGACAGCGTGATTAAAAAGACATTTAGAACGCTTACCTTCATTGCTCAGACCATTGACATTGGGAGTTGGGATGTCATGTTGCAGTTATATAGGACATTGGTGAGGTCACTTTTGAACAGTTCTTGTCACCCTGCTATAGGAAGGATATTGTTAAATTAGAGAGAGTGCATAAAAAATGTACATGGACGTTGCCAGGGCTGAAAGTTTGATTTATAAGAAGAAGCTGCATAGTCTGGGATTTTTTTTTCACTGGTGCGTAGGAGGCTAAGAGGTGGCCTTGTAGAGGTTTATAAAATCATGGGAGTCATAGATAAGATGAATAGCAAAGGTCTTTACCCTAAGATAGGGGAGTTCAAAACTAGACAGCACATTTTTAAGGTGAGAGGAGAAAGATTTAAAAAAGACCCGAGGAGCAACTATTTCATAGAGGTTTCTAAGTGGAATGAACTGCCAGAGGAAGTGGTATACACAACGATAGTCACAACATTTAAAAGACATTTAGATAGGAACATGAGTAGGAAAGGTTGAAAAGGATATGGGTAAAATGCAGTCAAGTTGGACTAGTTTAGTATGGGAACCTTGGTCAACATGGACAAGTTGGACTGAAAATTCTGTTTCCATGCTGTATGACTCCAAGGATCCATAACTGCACTCTCAAACAATTTCAGAGCAACGTATTTGCATAGGCAAGTATATGACTGTCTAGTAGGTCACTTGACCCTTCCCCCTAAGTAGGAACATTGCTGACCAGTTGGCCTTCCTCTTGCACCCTTCAATTGCAGCTTTATGTTGTTCAATGCTTCTCCTTTAATAATGCTCTGACTTCTGTAATTCCATGCCTTTGTTGGCAGCCCTCTAGCATAATGCCCTTTAGTAATAATGGGGAGGCAATGGCGTAGTGGTATTATCGCTGGACTATTAATCCAGAGAGCCAGATAGTGTTCTGGGGACCTGAGTTTGAATCCCATCATGGCTGACGGTGGAACTTGATTTCAATAGATATCTAGAATTAAGAATCTAATGATGGTTGTGGATCCATTGTTTATTGCTGGGAAAAACCCATCTGGCTCACTGATGCCCTTTAGGGAAGGAAACTGCCTTCCTTACTGGGTCTGGCCTACATTTAACTCCAATGTTGACTCTTAACTGCCCATTGGGTAATTAGAGATGGGCAATAAATGCTGCCAGTCGGCGATGCCCTCATCTCATGAATGACCGGCAAATTCAACACAATCCTTTTCCATTAGGTTTTCTTTAGATCCCACTATCAGGTCCCTTCAACCTTCAAAATGAGACACCACAGGGTAAAGGCTGTGTGGCTGTCAGTGAGAGCAGTGGTTGCGCTTGCCACCTTGGTCACAAAGAAATAGGCATCAGATGGCATGCCCAATTTAGCCATGAATAGGGCTTGGATATGTGCATTGTTGGGGAGGCAGTCTGAAGATAAAATTAAAGGGGGTAAAAGCATCAGCATGTTCATCATTCAGAGGTAGCAGGTATCTCTGGTCTTTCCTATAGGCCTTCAGAATGTAACAGTGAAAAATGAAATGTGGGTATAGGTTAACTTGCACAACATGAATGAATGATAGTATGGCCGGAAAACTGGGAATGGGTAAGTTATGTAATGGATGGGAGAGAGTGTATGCAATATCACCCCAGGGAGGAGGCTGCTGAATTGGCTAGGAAGATGATTCAAACCTCACTCATGATCTTCTTGTTATCATCCAGACGGCTGAGGCGATTATGACTGTACAACACGCTCTCCACCATCCGGCCTTCTCCATGTCATCAGTCAAGTGAGTATTGGTTTGACAAGACAGCGGCAATGTGTAATTGATATGTTCTGAGCTCAGTGCCAAGCCTGCAGTGCATTGTAAGTGGCAGGGGATTTAAGATTGCACATGGGTCCTGGATAACTTTGATTGCACATACCAGATCTCACCCTCTTCCTCCAGACGTCCCCCCTACCCGCTCCTTCAGCAATGTGGTGTCACTCTAACTACGCTTATGTTCAGTTAACAACACACGCTTGCCTGTTTGCTCCCTGCTGGGATACTGCAGTGACTATCCTGACTGTATCTGGAAAACCTCAAGATTTATTAAGGTGTTGGAAGAGGAGGGCTAGTGATTGCTGCCAACACATCAGCAAGAACTCTGGCTTTTAGTGGCATGAAATTTATTGGAGTTTGGATGCGGAGGCTGGGGTTTAATAAATAGACACTGAGGCTCGTAGACTAGGCTCCAAGCTGACGGTGGTCCAGCCTATCACTCATCCTGACATGTAACTTATTAAAGTGTCGCATGCTGCTTCCACAGAGCAATGTTTCAGGCCTTGCTCATCTGGTTTTAATAGTCAACAGCCGGTACGGCCCAGACAAAATGGATTGTTTACTTTTCAGCTTATCGCATCTTAGCTTTAACCCGCTCATTTCCAATTGTCAGTCCTGATTTGTATCTGTCCTCATTCATAAGTGATACTTGCAATTATAGCTTGTATATTCAGCACAGCCATTGCTCAAGATGTCAGTGAAAATGCTCTGGGTGTTGGCCCGGAGTTTGTTTATATACAGGATGGTGCTGGTTATTGGGGCCTGTAGTATCCTGAGCTCTTTGTGAATTTGGATAATGGATATTTGTCCTTGGCAATAGAACACTTCCTGGCCAGGCAAGACTCAGAGTGAAGCTCCCGCTAATCAATCTTGGTATTGTGCCTCCCCTCAGAACTTTATGCTTGTTGCTGCCTTTGCCAATTCCCCAGCCAATCAGCCATGTGCTTCCCTCCATGTCATTGTTGACTTGGCGTGAAATTCTAGGGGGAAGACCCTGTTCTGTGGGTGCAACTCTTTGAGAAACTAGATTGAGACTAACTCAATGGGAACTCCAACAATTGGCAGAACGAGGAAGATTTGACCTCCATTAGCCTGGGTGGAAAAGGTAAGGCCAAGGTTTAGGCATTGGATAACCCTATCCTTCATGTGACTCAAGATTCAAATTAGAAATGAAACTTAACCCTCTATTTGTCTTCACTTTAGTCATCTCCTATTACAGAGATGCTGACTGTGACTGCGGGACACTAGCTTGACATCAGCTGTTCTGCAACACTTGAATGAACTGAAAACTCTTCATATGTACACTGACAGTGAGTGAGAACTGGGAAATTTGACTATGGGTGGTGTCAACAATTATGGCTGTTCTTGTTTTCAGTCAGCATTTACATACATATTTCCAGTGGGGTGACTAGAACGACAGCCTTGGCTTCTCCCGTCTCTCAGATGAAAAGCCGAAACAATGCAGGAAATATGAAAATTTGTATATTGACATCTTTGGGGTTGAGAAATATTAGTGAGGCAGAATTGAATGGCTCTGCTGCATCTGACTCATTATGACTGACCTGATCAGAAGTGACAATCGTGTTTGCGAAGCTGTTAGTATGTCTCTTCTTGAGCTGATTTTTTTTGGTGTGGCTGTTGATATGTGTCTACAATGCATGTGGTGATCTAAACTGGGTTTAGGTTGGACTGTGTATGCCCCGATATGTTATATTTTTCTTCACAGATATTGAGCTTTGTATGTATATTTCTTACCTACTCTCAGCGAGCAGCCTGAAAAAAATTGACTACAGCGCTGGGAATCTGAGTTATCCCAAAAGACTTAACAGCAATGACAATCCGTTACTAACATGATAGGGCTCATAGCTTTGATAGAGTGTATTCACTATGCAGTGAATGATGGGATATCTCCACCTCCATTAAAGATCCCTTGCTTTTCCTTTCATCGGAAAAAGCGGTGCAATCCTGGAAAATTGGGAAATCGGAGGGTCACCCTGGTCTTCAATTCAGGAGTAAAGCAGGCTGAAAGCTAACTATTCACCCACTCCATCAATTTGCAAGGCCCCTGAGAAGGAAAATAAAGAAAAAAAACAGAAGGCAAAAGGGAAAAACTTACACAGGAAACAGACTCAATTAAAAGAAGATTGAAAACTTGTGATCTCTTTCAAAATGTTTACATGTTTTGATGTTAAGAATTAACATTCAGATTCAATAATCATAGCTCCCAGCATGAAAATCCCCATTGCTTATACAAGTGCCAATTTTGTGGGTATTATTAAGCTGAGAAATATCTCAATTTAGAAAGGGTCCTGCTTTAGGAAGTCTAGTTGACATGAAGTAATGATCGAGATTAAAAACTTACTGATGCTCAGGACAAGGCAACTGCCAATGGAAGGCATGGTATTCCTGAACAGAACACTTGATGGAAGCAGAAAAATAAATATAGTTACATCCATAAATGTGACCTCTTTCTCAAACATCACACATTTTCTTTATGCTTTCCCTTCAAATGGTTTTTAAAGATGGCCTCCTTGTTTCCAAAGTGTCCATTGTCATTGGGGGATTCTCTACCTTCCTTCTTGCCCAGCTCTTCCTGTGCTGAGGAGAGCAAGGAACATACACAGCATAGCTCCCTGTGTGAATGGTGACCTGCATTATCCTACAACTACATGCACTGAGTCTCCATAATGAGCTTCTGTGGGAAAGTACCTCAACATGTGGCTGAATGAAGCAAAAGAATTTAATGTTTTGCACTCTCACATATCAGCACTGCCAGAAACCAAAACTTGGGGAGATCGAGATTGGAGAGGGCAAAGGAGACAGGAATGGTCTTCAGGACAACCTGATATTGAGAAGGGAGCCTTGTGCAGCAAATTGAGACGGGGCCTACCTTCTGAACCCCACTATTAGGTACAAATGTGTGTCAGATGTCCACAATGTGTGGGAAATAGTTACTCATTGTTGTTTTCATTTTCTTGTTGACACTTTGTAGCTGCAGAGCTGGCTTGTGATCTAAATGAGTAAAGGCTCTTGAAGCTGGGGGGAACCAATAGGAGGCTCAGATTGCCATTCACTCAGAGAGAGAAAGAGACACTACCTGAAAATGGAGATCACCTTCCCTCCAACCTTTGGTTAAAGCTGAAGTGAATAAAAGCAGTTGGCCCACCACTATTGCTGGGGCATTGGGAGGGGGAGGGGTTTACTGGCAGTTAGGACACCCTTTCTGAAGTATGGCCTGTGGGGCTGCTGCCAGGCACAAAGAAGCTCCTCTGGAAGATCAGACTCAAAAGCTACTCTAGATCTCCAGCCCTATCATAGCCTCTAGGCAGTTACATTATGAACATTTTCTTTCCCACACTTAACAAAATGTTAGTCCTGAGGCACAGCCCCTCTTGAACAAGACTTCCACGGACTCACCAATAGCTGAAAGAAGCAATCTGCTGTCTCCTCTAAAATAAGCAGGAGGCTAATGCTGAGAAAACACCAAGGGGACTTCACTGAGCAGAAATAATCTAGATTTCAATGTGTTCCTGAATTAGAAAGTCTTCACCTCACAGAATAGCATTCTGTGTGCTTGACTGGGAAGAGGATATGTGTCCCTGCTATGGATGACCATGCAGTCTAATTGCCCAACCTTGCTGACCTCCTACATATGAGTCGGTCACTCAGTCCAGGCCCTCCATTGTCTTTTGAATCATTGGCTGGTGTTTTATGGCAAGGACCAATGAAAACCAAAGGGAGTAATAAATACATTAAGTTTCATTCCCATTTTGTATTCATTCCACACAATCATCTGCCTGCATTGTTAACAGGCAGAGACCTTACCTGAGTCCATGCAGCAACAGATGTATTACATCTCAGCTCTAGAGACTTGTGTTCCTCACTCAGGTACTGGGCTCTGTAAACCTACACTGCCAGTGGTTTACTTGAAACATTGGATCTCCCCATCATATCATATTGTTTCAATGCACCAAACTGTTTCCTATCCGCCCCCACTCCCATAATTTAAAACATCCATCTGCACAGCTATACTCCTTGTCATGTAGACAGAGCTCAGACAACCTACAACCTCTCCATGCGACGCGAGTTAAAGCTTGTAAGAAGGGGGAAAAGCAATCTTTTCCACTTGTCAATGAGAAGGGAGCTGAGGAATTTCTGGTTCTCGTCAGTGGTGCAGGATTTCTGGGGAAGAATTGACTAGGTGGACCTCTGTCATGCTTCTTTCAATGAAGAATTCCATAGCATTCATCTTCCTGTTAATTGTAGTGGTTTATTTGATGGATGGAGTATGTGATTCAACGTGATGAGCCGTGGATTTGATGAAAAAAGCCCTTCAAACTGACAACATTTCCTCAACGTGTTCATCCTCTGGTGATTTCCTACAAAATGCTCAGTCCCATAAATTAGGCAGTACTGACTGGGTTTTTTCATTGAGAGAAGGGAGCAGGGAGGTGAGTAGTGGGCTTAATGAATGACCTCAACCCTCTGAGACCTCAATTAGCTTTTTGCAAATGTCGGCATTGTCCGAAAAGGATCAATGGCATCTGATGGACAATACAGGACATGTGGCCATGATTAACATTGGTGCGATAAAGAGGCTTTGCCCAAGTGCTGATCCCTGGTGTATAAATTCAAACCTTTAAGAGTTGTAACTTGATACAGCTCTATTAGCACAGCAGAAAAATTACAAAAGAAAGGTATTTTTTAATCAGAGTTTTTGTTCTAGTACCTGTGAGCAACCCAAATTTTAATAATACAAATTATATTTTATTTTAAATGTGTAGAAACATTTATAAAATAAATTTGTGTACAAATGTCACTTCCTAAGTAAACTAGAAGGAAATGAAAAGTTTTCAAAAGATGCCAGATTGTGTCTTGGTGCTAAAAAGAAATTTAATTTTGGTAGCTTCTTTGGAGGATTGTAAATAAGCCTAACTAGTGGGATAATAAAATGTGAGGCTGGATGAACACAGCAGGCCCAGCAGCATCTCAGGAGCACAAAAGCTGACGTTTCAGGCCTAGACCCTTCATCAGAGAGAGGGATGGGGTGAGGGTTCTGGAATAAATAGGGAGAGAGGGGGAGGCAGACCGAAAATGGAGAGAAAAGAAGATAGGTGGAGAGGAGAGTATAGGTGGGGAGGTAGGGAGGGGATAGGTCAGTCCATGGAAGATGGACAGGTCAAGGAGGTGGGATGAGGTTAGTAGGTAGGAGATGGAGGTGTGGCTTGAGGTAGGAGGAAGGGATGGGTGAGAGGAAGGACAGGTTAGGGAGGCAGAGACAGGTTGGACTGGTTTTGGGATGTAGTAGGTGGAGGGGAAGAGCTGAGCTGGCTGTGTGGTGCAGTGGGGGGAGGGGACGAACTGGGCTGGTTTTGGGATGCGGTGGGGGAAGGGAAGATTTTGAAGCTGGTGAAGTCCACATTGATACTATTGGGCTGCAGGGTTCCCAAGTGGAATATGAGTTGCTGTTCCTGCAACCTTCGGGTGGCATCATTGTGGCACTGCAGGAGGCCCATGATGGACATATCATCTAAAGAATGGGAGGGGGAGTGGAAATGGTTTGCGACTGGGAGGTGCAGTTGTTTATTGCGAACCGAGCAGAGGTGTTCTGCAAAGCGATCCCCAAGCCTCCGCTGGTTTCCCCAATGTAGAGGAAGCCACACCGGGTACAATGGATGCAGTATACCACATTGGCAGATGTGCAGGTGAACCTCTGCTTAATGTGGAAAGTCATCTTGGGGCCTGGGATAGGGGTGAGGGAGGAGGTGTGGGGGCAAGTGTAGCATTTCCTGTGGTTGCAGGGGAAGGTGCCAGGTGTGGTGGGGTTGGAGGGCAGTGTGGATCGAACAAGGGAGTCACGGAGAGAGTGGTCTCTCTGGAAAGCAGACAAGGGTGGGGATGGAGAAATGTAGTGGGAACTAGCTGCGGTTAATTTGATTTTTGGGTTGTGACTTTTTTTTGGATCCGATTAAATTCCAGCAGTTGGTTTCTGAACTAGCACTAAAGATCGTGGAAACTCAACTCAGCATAAAGTCATGCTCAACATTTCTTGATCAAATGTTACCAGTTCACTCAGCTTTGGACAAAATGTGTCAGAGAGTCAGAAAGACTAGTGGAAACCGCAGGCCATATAGATTCTGAGCAAGGATAGGATAGAATAGCAACATATTGTCATGTGTATTTTTACAAAAAAGAATACAGAAAAACGTTTTATTCATTGTCATTCCACGACACCTAAATTAATGACAGAAGGGAAGTGATGTCTTAGTGGTATTATTGCTGAGTTGTTAATCCAGAGATTCAGATATCGTTCTGGGGACCCAAGTTCGAATCCCTCTATGATAGAAGGTGAAATTTGAATTCAATAAAATATCTGCAATTAAGACCATGAATCTATTCTTGGGAAAAAAAACCCATCTGGTTCACTAACATCCTTCAGGAAAGTAAACTGCCATCTGTATCTGGTCTGGTCTACATGTGACTCCAGACCCCCAGCAAAGTGGTTGACTCTGAACTGTCCGCCAGGCAATTGGAGATGAGCAATAAATGCCGCCTGGCCAGTAGTGCCCTCAGACTGCTAATGAATAAAAAAAAGAAGAAAAAACAAGCAAAAATTCTTCAATTAACAGCCTCTGGATTTGGGGTATGTTGGAAAACCAGGCCGAAACCATCGCACAGGGCTGGGCTGAGACTTCCACACTGGGCCTAGGCCTTCACTCTGAGCAAATATAGAATCAGGGAGAAGGTGGGAGCGGAGGAAAGGAGTTAGAGTGGAGGGTAGTAGTGATAGTGACACAAAGCAAAAGAAGGCGATTGTGGGATATGTATAGCAATAAAATGCTGCTTCCACAGAAGGGGTAGATTGTTATATGGGTGATATAGTAATGGTACAGAGAGAAGTGAGGGAAATCTAACAAGAGAGGGTTATAGTGGTCTAGAAATATAGCAGAAGAAAAACGTCTGACTCAAGGTGTGGGCTGTGCTACCAGTATATTAAACTAAGTACAAACCCATATCACGAGTAACAACAAATTCTATGGTAGATTTTGGAACTCGATTTGTACTCCGAGTTTAATGCCTAATGTGAAACTTTTTCTGCTGTACCAATGCCAATCCTGGTCTGTGACCCCACATGGTTAGTCATGTGCCAGGTGCCCCTTTTAATTTGGTCAAGATGAACAGTTAAGATTTCTACACTGGAGTGTCACCCCACAGGAAACTCCAAACGGCACTTCCTAATGGTCCTAAAATAAGATGCAAATTTGTTTGAGTGCAGACTTGAGCTAAAATAAAAGTGACATTTGTGGCTGGACACTGTGCTCAACACAGAAGCTGTTGTTCTTCATTGCTAACGTCATCCATTCTACTGCTAGGTTATTGCCCTGAAACATTAACTATTTCTTTTACAAATCCTGTCTGACCTGCTGAGAATTTCCACCCCTTAGTTCAGATTTCCTGCATCTGCAGGTTTTTTTTCTTTTGCTTTGGCGTTTGTGACCAATGTCTTCTTAGGATGCAGACATGTTTGCATTTGATACTTTCTGATGAATTCAAATTTTATTGAATTCAAATTCCACCATCTGCTGGAGCTGAATTTGAACACAGGTCCCCAGTACATTATCTGGGTCTCTGGATTAACAGTCCAGCAATAATATCACTAGACCATACCCTCCATTCTGACATTAACTTAGGTGCCATGATGTGACAACTCATAAAACTTTTCACTGTATTCTCTTTTGTAGCATTGCTGGTTAAAGAGAAATTAACACAAGTGTGAAGAAAGGTATTTGGTCCGATGATATAGAATCATTACAGATTGAACTTTTAGAAATACCAAGGGGTAGAAAATGAAAAATAGGAATTGTGTATAGACCCCTAAACTTTCATGGTAATGTTGGGGAAAGTATTAAACAGGAGATACAAACAATAAAGGGACAGGCGTAATTATGGTAACTTTAGCCTGCATATTGGTTAGGTAAATCAAATCAGTAATCATATCATTAGAGGAGGAATACCTGGATTTGTGGAGAGGATGGGTTTCTGGATCAATATGTTGAGGAACCACTGAGAGAACAGGCCATCTTAGAGTGGGCATTGTGTAATGAGGAAGGAATAATCTGGCTTTGTGAGGCTGCTTGGGAAATAGTAATCATAATATCATAGGATTCTTCCTTAACCTGGCAATTGACATAGTTGATTCTGAGGATAAGGCCCTGAACCTAAATAACGAGAACTACAATGGTATGAGGCATGAATTGGCTATGAAAGATTGGGGAGCTGAAAGTGATGGTAATGGATTGACAATGGCAAGCAAACATTTAAAGAGGGCATGGATGAATTGCAAGAATAGTCATTTCAGACTGCCACAAAAATAAAATGGGAAACCTGGCTTGACCATGGCTAATAAGGAAAATTAGGAATAGCATTAGGTCAAAGGAAGAGGCATTCAAATTATATATGTAAAAATGCAGCAAACCCAAGAATTAGGAATAACTTAGCTTTCAGGAAAGGACAAAGGAATTGATTACAAGGGGAAAAATGGAGTACAAGAATATATTTGTGGTGTATGTCCAAACTGATTGTAAAAGCCTTATAAGGACATGAAAAGGAAAAATTAATGAAGACAAATATATATTCCTTAGAGTCAGAAATAGGGAAGTTATAATAGCAAACAAAGAGATGGCATACCAATTAAATTTGGCGACACGAAAGGAGGTCACAAATATCATCTCAAAATTTGTACCTCAGGTTGAGGTTCTGGATGTGAGTTTGCTCACTGAGCTGGAAGGTTAGTTTTCAGACATTTCGTCACCATTCTAGGTAACATCATCAGCAAAAACAGCAGCTAATGATCTTAAAAGACCCTATACAGACAACAAATAAAACGAACGTCATCTACAAAATACCTTGCAAGAACTGTGACAAACACTACATTGGACAAACTGGCAGAAAGCTAGCCACCAGGACACATGAACATCAACTAGCCACAAAACGGCATGACCTACTATCACTCGTATCCTTACATCCAGATGTGGAAGGACACCACTTTGATTGGGACAACACATCCATCCTAGGACAAGCCAAACAGAGACATGCACGAGAATTCCTAGAAGCATGGCATTCCAACCGGAACTCCATCAACAAACACATTGACTTGGAGCCAATCTACCATCGTCTGAGAAAAAGAACAGGAAATGACATCACCAAGGCAGGAAATGGCATCACCAACCCAAAGAAACCTAACCAGATAAATAGAAAGCGGGACATAACACCAGCGCTTCGTCGGAGGCTCACTCATGATGTTACCTAGAATGGTGACGAAACGTCTGAAAACGAACCTTCCAGCTCAGCGAGCAAACTCACATCCACATCATCTCCAAAAATACTGGGAAACGTAACGTGTAGTGAGAGAGAGGAACTGAAAGAAGTTAGTATTAATAGGGAAATAGTTTTGGGTAAATTGATGGGGCTAAAGGCATGATAATTACTCAGGGCCTAATAATCTACATTCCAGCACACTTAAGGAAGTAAATCCTAGAAATAATGGATGCATTAGTCAAAATCTTTCAAGATTCTAAAGACTCTGGAACAGTTCCTATGTAGCTCATGAAACCACACTATTTTGAAAGAAAAAAGCAGGGAGAGAGAAAACAGGAAATTATAGACTGGTTAGGCTGAGATTGGTATTAGGGTAAATGCAGGAGTCAATTATAAAAGATTTAATAACAAAACGCTTGGAAAAAGTGATAGGACCAAACAGAGTCAGCATGTATTTATGTAAAGAAAGTCACGATTGTCAAATCTGTTGGAATTTTTTGAGGATTTAACAAATAGAGGTGATAGAAGGTTATGGTGTACTTTCAGAAGGCATTCAATTGCACATAAGGAGATGATCATGAAAAATGAAAGGGTGTGGGATTGGAGGTAGTGGTAGTGGAACTAGTTAGCAAACAGGAGACAAATCCAGGAATAAACAGTTGCAGGCAATCACTAGCAGGGCGCCACAGGAATTAATGTTTGGACCCCAGCTTTCCACAATGTGTATTAATGATTTGGAAACTACATGTGACATCTCCTAGTGTACAGACATCACAAAGATGGGTGGGAGAATGCTGAGATACTTCACTTTAATTTAGACAAGTTGAATGAGTGTGTAAACACATGGTAGATAAAGTATAATGTGGTTAAATGTGAGGTTAACAACTTTATAGCAAAACAGAAAGGCAGATACTTTGGAAATGGGGACATGCAATGGGACCTGGGTGGCGTTGAACATGAGCCACTGAATAAGTAACAAAAACAGATCTCCACAAATGCTGCCAGACCTGCTGAGCTTTTCCAGCAACTTCTGTTTCTGTTTCTGATTTACAGCATCCACCATCTATTAAAGTCTCATTTTTTGACTCAATGTCAATTTTTATCTATTTCCACTCCTGATGCTGTCTGAAAAATGCTATATAGATGCAAATATTATTGTTGTTGTTTGTAGATGCTAGTTATTTTTAAATCACCTTGTTCAGACACATTATGTCATACCTCTGCATTAGTGGCACTTGAATACTCGAACACTTAGAGGGCAGCACGGTGGCTCAGTGGTTAGCACTGCAGCCTCACAGCACCAGGGACCTGGGTTCGATTCCAGCCTTGGGCAACTGTCTGTGCAGAGTTTGCACATTCTCCCCATGTCTGTATGGGTTCCCTTTTGGGTGCTCCAGTTTCATCCCACAGTCCAAAGATGTGCAGGCTAGTTGGATCGGCCATGGTAATTTGCCCACAGTGTTCGGGGTGTGTGGGTTATGGGGGGATGGGGATGGGTCTGGGTGGGATGCTCCAAGGGGCAGGGTGGACTTGTTGGGCCAAAGGGCTTGTCCCCACACTGTAGAGAATCTAATACAGACACAGTGACACTACCACTGCACTTCCAAAGCCTCTTGTTTGTAGATTCTATGCTTTTAAAATGAAAGTAAAGCTTCCTCAACACTGTCTCCATTAAACACTCTCAGGACAGGGACAACACGTGGTTAAGTCCCTCTACTGTGTATCAATCAAAAGTTCCCAGAACAGGTACAGCTTGAGGTTAGAGACAAAGTAAAGCTCCCTCTCCTCTAAACAGAAAGATGGTAATTAAGGGGGCAACAAAGGAATCCCAGACTATTTTCAGAGAAACAAGGAAAGTTAAGAGATGAAATAGGTGTTGAAACTTGGAAGTTTCTGAGGAATTGTACGATGCGTGAAAGTGAAAACTTAAAGTCAAAGAAGAAGAGATAAAGAGGCTACTTTCACAGTCAAATGTTATTAGGACATAGAATTCTCCATGAGAAAGTGGTGGGGATAGAACATAAGAACATAGGACAATACAGCACAGAACAGGCCCCAATTAAAGCTATTAAAAAGAGTAAGAACGAAAATTTGTCAAAGAAAAATGTTGAAATGGTTTAGGTGTTGTCAGGATAATAGAACTGACTGTCTTTTGAGAGCTGTGCAGCCATGATGGGCCAAATAGACTCCCAACTGTGTGAAAAATTTTGTCTGTTGTTGGGTGAAGCTGAGCAGCGTGAGCCCTGGCCAGTATTCCTGCTTCCCAAGCTGAGAGAACCTGATCTACAGTTGTGTTAGACCAGGCACTGACTGGGATCGCGTAGCACTGACCAGTGTTTGAATTTCATCCTCTCCGGGTCTAGGTGTCACAGAGCAGCTATCTACTGAGCCAGCGTGGGCAATATACATGAGTCCCACCTGGAACATTAACTCGATTTTTCTTTTGATGGATGCTCTGCGAGGCCAGCATTTCTCTGGTTTTATTTCAGACCTGCAATCTTTTTCCAGTTATCTTCACCTCAGTGGTTCTGCTAAATCACGGGCAAAGTGGCTACACAATGGATTGCTTGGAGAGTTCAGTATGCCGTACCCATGGTAACTGTCCTTGCAAGGCACGTCAGGTTAACACAGAGGAGAGTGCATAGCAACACCGGAGAAATGCTTCCATCGTCTCACGGACATCTGTCAGGAAACAGCTGTGTTACTGACGACGCTTCTCAATTAAACTTTAAGTAGAAACTTGTGCAAGAAGTCGATTCAACAACAGGCAGAGCAGAGGCATCGCTGAGTGTTATAAAAATAGTAATTGCTGGGAGAATTAAGGTTCTGCAGGTCTTTGAAATATAAGAGACAAACTCTGATTAATATCCAAACAGAGTGTTTGAACTGTTACTGAACGACAAATGCACAGAAAGTTAATGACTAACATGACTGGAAGTTTCCTGTTTTCCTCATGTTGAGCTCAGGTTCCATTGGTAGTCTCTGAGGCATCATCCAATTCTTCATCCACAATGACAACCCATTTTCCCAGAGCCTCCTCATTTACTCACTTATTGAAACTTTATACATTGACTGGCTCTGGAGTTGACATAATTCTCTGGTGACATTCATATCATGATGTGCTTAACCTCAGGAGAGGTGCCCTGCAAGTTATTGAAACTTTTAAAAGCCTTTTTAAATCCCCTTTATCCTTCCATGGGATGCTTGGACTACACACCTGAATTGCCCTCAAGCTGAATGGCTCATTTGGGCATTTCAGAAGGCAGTTAAGAATCAATTGCGTTGTTGGTCTGGCATCACATAAAACAAAGAACAATGCAGCACAGGAATGGGCTCTTTGGCCCACCATCTCTGTGCCAACCACGATGCCATTTCTGTCTTCACATGGTTCATATCCCTTTATTTTCTACCTGTTCATGTGTCTGTCTGAATGTCTCTTAAATGTTGCTCTTGTATCTGCTTCTACCACCTTCCTTGGCAACACTTTCCAGGTATGTGCCACCCTCTGTGTAAAAATCTTACCTCGCACAACTCCTTTAAAGTTTCCCCCACTCACTTTAAACCTATGCCCTATTGTTTGACATTTCCACTCTGGGAGAAAGACTATCCATCCTAACCATGCCTGTCATAATTTTATTGACTTCTATCAGGTCGCCCCTCAGCCTCCAATGCTCTAGCGGAAACAATCCAAATTTATCAAATCTCTTCCTGTAACTGATGCGCTCCAATCCAGGCAACATCCTGGTAAACTTCCTTCACACCCTCTCCAAAGCGTCCACAAGCTTCCTCTAGTGTGCTGACCAGGATTGCACACAATATTCCAAATGTGATATAACTGAAGCTTTATAATGCTATAAAATGACCTTCCAACTTTGATATCCAATGCCCTGACAGATGACGGCAAGCACATCATGTTAGCAACTTTTGTTAGCATATTCAGAGTTATGAAATTACGTCTCAAGATCCCTCTGTATAGCAATGTCCCTAAGGGTTTTGCTTGTCATTTACTGTACACATGCCCTTGAATTTGACCTCCCAAGATACATCATCATACTTGTTCAGATTACACTCCAGCTGCCATTTTCCTCCCAATTTCCAACTGTCTACTCTCTGCCGTATCCTTTGACAACCTTCGACCATAAGACATAAGAATGGAAGTACAGCCATTCGGCCCATCGAGTCCACTCTGCCATTTAATCATGGCTGATGGGCATTTCAACTCCACTTATCCGCACTGTCCCCGTAGCCCTTAATTCCTTGCGAGATCAAGAAATGATCAATCTCTACCTTGAAAACATTTAATGTCCCGGCCTCCACTGTGCTCCGTGGCAGTGAATTCCACAGACTCACCACTCTCTGGCTGAAGAAATGTCTCCTCATTTCCGCTCTAAATTGACCCCCTCTAATTCTAATGCTGTTGGGTCCTAGTCTCCCCGCCTAACGGAAACAACCTCCCAGTGTCCACCCTTTCTAAGCCATGCCTTATCTTGTAAGTTTCTATTAGATCTCCCCTCAACCTTCTAAACTCTAATGAATACAATCTCAGGATCCTCAGCCGTTCATCATATGTTAGGCCTACCATTCCAGGGATCATCCATGTGAATCTCCGCTGGACATGCTCCAGTGCCACTATGGCCTTCCTGAGGTGTGGGGCCCAAAATTTGACACAGTATTCTAAACAGGGCCTAACTAGAGCTTTATAAAGGCTCAAAAGCACATTGCTGCTTTTATATTCCAACCCTCTTGAGATAAGTGACAACATTACATTCGCTTTCTTAATCACAGACTCAACCTGCAAGTTAACTTTTAGAGAATCCTGGACTAGCACTCCCAGATCCCTTCGTACATCAGCTTTATGAATTTTCTTACTGTTTAGAAAATAGTCCATGCCTGTAATTTTTTTTTCCAAAGTGCAAGACCTCGCATTTGCTCACATTGAATTTCATCAGCCATTTCCTGGACCACTCTCCTGAACCGTCTAAATCTTTCTGCAGCCTCCCCACCTCCTCAGTACTACCTGCCTGTCCACCTAACTTCGCATCATCAGCAAACTTCACCAGAATGCCCCCAGTCCTTTCATCTAGATCATTGATATATAAAGTGAACAGCTGCGACCCCAACACTGAACCCTGCGGGACACCACTTGTCACCAGTTGTCATTCTGAAAAAGCACCTTTTATCCCAACTCTCTATCTGCTGTCAGACAGCCAATCCTCAATCCATGCCAGTAGCTCACTTCGAACACCATGAGCCCTCACCTTACTCAGCAGCCTCCCTTGAGGCACCTTATCAAAGGCCTTTTGGAAATAGATAGATAACATCCACTGGGTTTCCCTGGTCTAACCTACTTGTTACCTCTTCAAAGAATTCTAACTTTTTCACTATCCACAATTCCACCAACTTTTGTGTCATCTGCAAACTTGATAATCAGACATTTTGATAATCAGACATCAGATATTTTCATCCAAATCATTTACATATAGTAGAAACAACAGAGATCCCAGTGCAGACCCTTGTGGAACACCACTGATTACAGACCTCCAGTCAGAAAAACACTCATCCACAACCACCCTCTGTCTTCTACAGCCAAGCCAAATTTGTATCCAAACTTAGCATGGGTCCCATGTAACGTAATCTCCTGGACCTTGTCAGATGCTGTAGTGAAATCCATGTAGACAACATCTATTGCCATACCCTCATTAATCATCTCTGTTTGTTCCTCAAAAAGCTCAATCAAGTTTGTGAGACAAGATCTCCTACACATAAAGCCATGGTAACTACTCCTAACAAGTCCATTCTTCTCTGAATGTGAGTAATCCCGGTAGGTAAGAATCTTCTCCAATATTGTCCCTACCACTGACGTAAGGCTCACTCGCCAATAATTGTCTGAATTATTCCTGTTGCCTTCCTTAAACAAAGGAACAACATTGATTATTCGCCAGTCTCTGGCACCTCACCTGTGGCTAAAGAGGATACAAAGATTCCTGGCAAGTCTACAACAATCTCTTCCATTACCTCCTTTGGTATCCTAGGAAACATTATATCAGGTCCTCGGAACCTGTCTACCTTAATGTTTTTCATGTCACCCATCATCGCCTCCTTCTTAGCACTGAAAATATCCCTCCAAAACTTTCCTATTCATGTACCCACCCAAATGTCTTTTAAACATCGTAATTATATCCACACCCACTACTTCCTCAGGAAGTTCATTCCACATGCAAACCACTCTCTGTGTAAAAAAATGGCCTCTCATGTTTTTATTCATCTTTCTCCTCTCACCTTCAATATGTGCCCCCCAGTCTTAGAATCCCCCATCCCAGAGAAAAGACAACTACCATTAACTCTATGTATACTTTTCCTTATTTTACATCTATCAGGTCACCTCTCAATCTCCTATGCTCCAATGATAAAAGCCCCAACCTATCCAGCCTTCTTTATAACTCAAATCTTCCACCCCTGTCAATATGCTGGTAAATCTCTTCTGAACCCTCTCCAGCTTAATAATATTCTTCCAACCAGAACTGGATACAGTATTCCAGAAGAGGCCTCACCAATGTCCTATACAACCTCAACATGACTTCCCGACTCCCATACTCAAAGTTTTGAGCAATGAAAGCAAGTGTGCCAAACATCTCTTTAACCACCCTGTCTATATGTGATGCAAGCTTCAAAGAATTCTGCCCCCGCGCCCCCAGGCCCCTCTGTTCTACAACACTACTCAAGGCTCAACCATTGATTTTATAAGCCCTACCCTTGTTTGTTGTACCAAAATGCAATACCTCACATTTATCCAGATTGAATTACATCTGTCATTTTCAGCCCATTGACCCATTTGATAAAGATCCCTTTATAATCTCAGAAAACCTTTTTCACTATCTACTATGCCACCAGTTTTGGTGTGTAGAGATATAACTGCAACCCCGCCATCTCTCAGGTACAAGATAGCTTTATATTTAATTTCTCTGGATGATAAAATGTGATTTGAACTCATGACTTCAGATATTTGTTCATGCCTCTGGTTTACCAGTCTAGGAACATAACCACTTTACTACCCTACAGCCACTTAAAAGAGCATTAATAGAAAAGTTCACTAGCATTTCCCATTTGTTTCAGCTCTTCAGCAACTCTTTATTTAATTATAGCTTCAATTGTTTCCTCAGAGACTGAGCAGCGCACATGGGTTGTGCAAGGAGAGCGACCCGAACCCTGGATCCTCAAAAATTGCTTTATATTCCACATTTATTCATTGTATTCAAATAGTGGCTTTTGAATACATGCCCTTGGCTCATGTTCTCCAAAGCTTAGATCACAAGTGACTGGTTGATCGCAGAGCCTCACTTCTGTTGGATTCCTTTGGTGTGCATATGACAATCATTCTGCTGCTTGTTACTTACTCTTTAGAATGCCACACAGCCAGTGAAAAGTATGTACTCTTAATAAGCTTGTTGCATTGTGTGTTTGTTTGGTCCAGATGGTCTGCTATTGCATGGTAAAGGATGTTTTGTGATGGCATTGTAAACAAATCAAGAGACAATACACTTTGAAACCAGTATATTGCAGTACTAGAAGAACAGAAAACTATTCAGCCCATCATATCCACACAGAATCTCGACAAGAGCAACCCAGTTCTAATCCTCCTCCTCTGCCCGTTCCCTGTAGTCCTGAGATCTTTTTTAAAGATTCAGATTCTTATCTAACAGAACAGAGGTCTGAAAACAAATCGTAATTACTGAAGTGATGTCCCATTCCTCCACACTAGAAAGCAGCCAGCAACATCGTGGATTGTCCAGAAATTTTCCAGCTTCGATCCAGAAGCCTATCTTCAGCATCAGCAGCTACAGAGTGATGTCACGAGCTACAAAGCAATGCGATAATGAGTGATGAACCAGGACCATCTGAAAAGAAAGAAAAAATGTACAACTTTCAGGAGGGATGGGAAAGTTAACTGCTGTTCACAACTGTAACATACAAGTGTTTGCCTTATATTTTGTTAAAGTATACCGAGAAGTAAAAAGTGGAATTTGGAACAATACCACAATGATGCTCAGAAAATTCAAGGATTAGTTTCCATGAACAGTTTGCTTTAGACATAGAAAGTTGATTTTATTAATGCTGTTTTTCAAAAGCTCAACAGTCATTTCTTTTTCTCCTAGACCAGCTCAAAAAATGGCCTGTCCTAAGCATTATTTTATGTTTGCTATCTTCTGAAAACCCAAGGAATCATTCCAAGATGGCAAAGTAATTAACAATGATTGTGGGACTGCTGATTCTTTATTCAAAGACATAAGAACAGAGAGAAAATAGAAACAGAAATCCAGATTGTGTCACCTTTTCAGTGTTTCTGCAATTGCACAATGAGTGGTCCTTCAGTCAATTTGCCATCTTGACCTGTTCTGGATACATGTGACTCCAGACCCACAGCAATGTGATTGACTCCTAATTACCCTCTGCATGATGAATGATGGCCTACCCAGCAATGCCTACATCCCGTGAATGAGTACAAAAACATCACAGCTTCTCCAATGCATCTGCATATCTCAAATTTCTCATTCTTTGAAGCATTCATGTAAATGTCTTCTACAGTCTCTCTGAAATTTTCAGATTCTTCCCAAAATGTTGTTACCAGAACTGAGGACTATGCTGAGGTCTAATCAGTGACTTGTACATGTCCAGCGTAAACTCCTTGCTCTGGTTCTCCATGCCCTTCTTAATGAAGCCCAGGATACTGTATGCTTCATCAGTTGATTGTCCTGCCACCTTTAATGAATTGTATACATGTACATCCAGCTCCCTCTGTTCCTGAACCCTTTTTAGAACTTTACCCATTACATTATGCTGTCTCTTTATACTCTTTCTACTAAAACTAATCATCTCTCATTTCTCTGCATTGAACTATTTATCTCCTTCATCAACCTATTTATATTCCTTTTTTGTTCTACAATGGCCTTCTCACAGTTTAGAACACTCTAAGTTTTGTTTCATTTGAAATTGTCCCTTGCACACCAATCTCAAAATCATTAATATGTATCAGGAAAAACAAGGATCCCATTTCCACCCCTTGGGAAACTCTATTGCAAGTCTGAAAAATATTTATTAATAATGGCTCTCTATCTCCTCTCGCTTAGCCAATTTTCTATCCATAGCACTACCGTCTCTTGTATTCCAAGAGCTATAATTTAGCCCACAAGTCTCTTCTGTGGCACTGTATTCAATGCCTTTTGGAAGTTCACATGTGTAATTTTAACAGCATTTCGCTTGTCGCATCACCTTGTTATTTCTTCTAAAATAAAACTCCAGCATATCAGTTAAACATTTGACTCCTTGGTAAGGACAGATGCTTAAGTATTAATTTAGCCCCTCAGCTATACCCCTTGCCTCTGCGTTTAAATCCAATTTTTAGCCCCTAATCAGCCTTACTCTTTCAGCCTTTGCCACCTTTTGACTATTTATAAGTTTACAGAAGAGTTTGGGATTCCTCATTATGTTACCTGCCAGTCTTCTCTCATAATCCCTCTTTGCTTCTTCAATTTGTTTTTCCTTACATTGCTGTACATCTTGTATTCAGCAGGAATCTCAATTGTATTTCTACTTGATGCTGTCATAAGCACATTTTTTTTCTTCTTTATCTTCATTTTTTATCTCTTTTTACATCCAGGGAGCTCTGAATTTGTTTGCCCTGCCTTTCTCTTTTGAGGCAATATAACTGTATGGACATCAATAATTTATTTTTTGAAGGTTGCCCATTGTTCTCTTACAGTTCCACCAGCCAACTTTTGGTTCCAGTCCGTACAGGTCAGCTCTGTTCTTGCCAAATTAGAGTTTGCTCTTCCCCGGTTAAGTACAGTTCCCTTTGGATTTCCCTCTGAACTTTGTATAGTCATCATGGATCTTATGATATAATGATCACTGTCTCCTAATTGTTTCCCCACTGACACTTGAACTCCTTAACCAACCTAACTTCCAGGAATAGCAGTGTCTCTGTACTTGTCTCTAACATAAATAATTAAACTAGAGCCGTCAATTATCCTGTCATGGTCTAGGAGACCAGTACCAGCTTGTATTACTGCATCATTATCAACCTCAATAAGTCCTTTAATACAATAATAATTTGTGTCAATTCTGGGCTCAAAATAAATTATATTTGAGAGGCAAGTGATAATGGCTGACCTTAATATTTTTATTAACGTAGTGATTTTTCCAACTTTGGAATGGCATGTTGTTTAGTTGGACACATAACTGATTCTTCCATTGACCCTGGATCCCACTCCAGTTTGATTTTTTGTAAGTGTAAAGTAAATCACAATCCTGGTCCCTTCAATTAGGAAATTGCACATTCTGCAAAGCTCAGTGAAATGTTTAGATCCAGTGTCCATTCTGGGCTGAACGAACAGATCAAAATTGTAGGGGGTGACAGAGAGAAAATCCATTGGTCTTTTGTCTCTGATGCAAGTGAGAAATGAAGTAAACTCAGGCAAAGTTTACACTTTGCTTGCTACGTAAGGATGAAACTGGGACCAGGGTTGGTTGCTAGTGCAGTTGTCATCCAGCTTCACCTGGGATGTGTAAAAAGAGCTGGAGTGGGGTATTGTGGGATCTCCTAGCAACAGTACAATCTCAAAATAACAAGAGGATTGGCCTTAAGGTTTTGAGGTAGAATATCATGGTAAGCAACAGCGCAAAATGGTCAGGGAGTCATTATTCCATCCCTTCCAATTTTGACTTCAAGTCAATGGAACTGAGTTAGATGGGTCTTTGAACTATAAGGTTGTCAGAGCTTAAGGGGAAACAGCCAGGAAAGTGAAATTATCGCCACAATCGTGACCTTTTCAATGGTGGAGCAAGCTCAATGAGCTCAAAGGCCTACTCCATTCTTAAAATTTTATGCATTCTCAGCCCAGATTGTCTGCTCAATCTTTGGAGTAAGGCTTGAACCCACAAACGTCTGTGAGAGTGGAAGTCCCCGAAGACCTCAGGCCCTTTCATGAGAGTGGGAGAGATGGTGGTAGTGGTGAGTTTAACCAGATGCTCAGGCAAAGGTTGAGGCTGAGAAGGTGGGGCCCAATGGAGAGCCTTGCCCCAGGTCATAGCTGAGACTGTAAGGTGCCAAATCTGATAGGAGACTCAATCCAGCTTGTTTTAGCTATGTGCCAAGACTTACATAAATTGACAATAAGCTGGCACTAAATTGACGAATGCACATGGAAGGTTCATGGCAACTCTAATGACCGCTGGAAATAACAGACTGGATGCAGTTGGAGGTACTCTTTTGAAATAGGAGCCAAATTACTTTGTGGGGTGGAGTGCTGGCAACCTTGCTCTGTATGTGAGCGGCATTCAAACTTGACCTGAAGGCCTGTTGGTGAGGTTGGCAGCACAAACAAAAGCGCCGTGTTCTGCAACACTAAAATACTTTATGCAATCACAACAGTTGTACGTTTACAGATCCTATTTCACCTGGAGATAGTTTTTCCCTCTATTTTCCTAATAGATTTCCTGTTGTTTATTAAAAGGGCAGTGAGACAGTATAATTCCTTGTGAGTGCAGAGACAATGCTCACAAAACACACAGAAGCCGCTGATACAACAATTTTTGAGAGAGTAAGGAGAACCTGTGGGTCATTTTGCAATGATTGTTGTCTTTTACTCTTTGGTAAAATAAAATAAAATCCCTCCAAGTTTGGACAATTTCAGCTATAGGCAGATAAACACACCAGGAAGGGCTCATACAGACTATATAATATGCTGTAGGACACTTGGATATCATTGACTCAATTAAGGGCCCCTAGTACGAGTGGTCAGAGTTGCTGTTAATAACCTACCTCCCATGTGAAGTGTCAATTGTAGAGCGGGTACACATCATGGTCACCGACTCCAGTGGATAAGACCAACTGCAGGAGAACAATGTTACCCCACATTATCAAGAGTTTAATCGCACATGAAGATAAATGAAAGGAGACTTCATCAAACTTTTGTCCACTGACAAAGGGCAATAATTATTTCTGGATGGTGATATTTGTTATTTGACTGCTAATTATGGGATTTGTTGGAACTTCATTTACGGTGGTTTTCAGATTCAAGTACTCCAATGGCACTCATTTTCTGGAAGCTTCCACAAGATACTATTCTTTAACTCATTTGATTTAAGATCATAACAATCGAGAACTACCCACTGCCCTTTGTTTTTGTGCAACTTCTTCTGTCCTAGACTAGAGTCACAGAGGTATACAGAATGGAAACATATCCTTTGGTCCTACTCGTCCATGCCAATCAAATATCCCTGAGTAATTTAGTCCCATTTGCCAGCATTTACCCCAGCCAGATGCCTTTTAAATGTAATTGTACCAGCCTCCACCACTTCCTCTAGTAGCTCATTCTGTACACACACCACTCACTGGGTGAAAAAGTTGACCCTTAGGTCCCTTTTAAATCTCTCCTCTCTCACCTTAAACCCATGCCCTCTAGTTTTGAACTCCACTACCCCAGGGAAAAGGCTTTGGCTATTCACCATATCCATACCTCACATGATGTTACAAACCTCTATAAGGTCACCCCTCAGCCTCTGATGCTGCAGAGAAAAAATCTCCAGCCTATTCGGCCTCTGTCTGTAGCTGAAATCTCCAAACGTAGAGGGGTTTTTTTTACCAAAGAGTAGAAGACAATAATCATTACAAAGTGACCCACAGGTTCTCTTTGCTCCCTCAATAATTGTTATTGCTTTGCGTTGTATCACTGGTCTCTGTGTATTGTGTGTGCAAAGTCAATGCACTGTCAAGGAATTATACTGTTTCACTGCTGTTTTAATATTCTGCACAGTATCACTGTCCTCTGGGCTCAATCCCATGTGTCAGTGAGTGTTAATATGCTCAAGTTTTAGAGAGTGATTCTTGCCTTGAGGATTAGTGAGATCTCTGACTATCTCTTACTAAATGTGCCTCATTAGCTACCTACTCAACTCCGATGGCACTCCTCTCACTCCATCCTGCCTCTTGCCATCCCTGGAACAACTCATCGCTGTTGAGATATCCAAGAATAGTCTAACATCCCTGGCATTAGTGCCATGTTTGAAAGGTTGTTGTACACCTAATCAAGTCTAGAACCGGTCTATGCAGTTTCTGATATTTTCCCCAAGTGTGGCAGATAAGGGGAGATTGCAGCCCTGGTTTTCAGGAAGGGACCTAGAGGTCCTGCTGGATGGGGTAGTGCAGAAAAGGGGCATCCTCATTCGCCAGGACTAATGAAGGAGACCACAATACCAAACCATTGCAGCCTGGTCTGGTATTGCCACCTGTTTCAGTGCAGGCTCCCTAGTCTGGAGGAATGCTCAGTGCTGTAGGAAGAAAGCCTTCCCCACTTCACCAGCACAGGTGCCACTGTTTTCTTTGCAGTAGCATAAACTCAGTCAATCTCACTCACCAAAGCTCATCTCTACCTCTTACATTTTCCCTCACTCGGTGTTACCCACCTCAACCCCAGCCAGTATTAACCCTGCATGCTCTCCGTGCTGCCTACTCACTTACTTGGGACACTGTCCTATCTGACCAAAAGCAATAGCTGTGCCATTTGCTTTCATCTCCCTTAATGACAGTCTCTCTTCCCTTCAGGGATGAATACAGCCCATGGTTGGGCAAAGTCAGATTGTTGGCTGACTGCCCTGACAAGGAGAGGAACCTGACTCTGACCCTTTGAGTCGCTGACTGACCTTTTGCAAGCCCATGGATTGATAATAGAGACTGCCCTTGACTTACTGTACTGGGGCCCTCTGACCAAAGACTGTCTCCTTGACGTTACGGAAGGCTGCTGGGAATATGGCACATGACAAGCTTCCTGCTTTTAAGCCTGCAGCCAATGGTGCAGCAAGGCAGTGCCATCAGTCCTCTCTCTCTATTGTACATTGACTTCTCAGGATGTTATATAAAGTATCATTGCTATTCTGTACGTTGAATGATGTTACTCCAGTCCATGTGTTTTCCATATGTATGTAGCAAGAATGACACAATAGGTATTAACAGAGGAAATCTTGAATCATTTTGGTCTCCTGACTTGAGGAGGGATGTAGTTATTTTGGAAAGAATTTAGAAGAGCAAAAACAGAAATTGCTGGAAAAATTCAGCAGGTAAGGCAGCTTCTGTGGAAAGAAAGCAGAATTAATGTTTCAGGTTGACTGACCTTCCTTCAGAATTGACTTTCACAGAATGTCCTCAGTCCTGAGGAAGAGCCACTCAACTTGAAACATTAACTCTGATTTCTCCCCACAGATGCTATCTGACCTGCTGAGACTTTCCAGCAATTTCTGTTTCTGTTTTTGATTTCCAACATCGGCAGTTCTTTCGGTTTTTATACAGTTCAGAGGAGGCTCTCTCGATTGATTCCAGAGATGAGGGGTCTGTCGTATGAGGAGAGATTGAGCAGTTGAAGCCTATACTCTCTGGTGTTTAGAAGAAAGAGAGGAGATCAAATTGAGGTATATAAGATTTTCAAGAGGGTTGACCAAGTAGATGCAGAAAGGATGTTTCCTCACGTGGGGCAACAAGATGTCATAATTTTAGGATAAGGGGCAGCAGATTTAAAACAAAGATGAGGTGAAATTACTTCTGTCAAAGGGTCATGAATCTGTGGAATTCAGTCCCCCACAGAAAGTTGAAGGGCTAGGGAGAGGGGACATGAAAGTGGAGTTCGAACCAAGATGAGATCAACCATAATTATATTAAATGGCAACGCGGACTCGAGGGGCTAAATTGCAAACTCTTGCTCCTGGTTGTTTTGTTCGTCTAACATTCACAGGATGATTAGAACATGCATCCTAATTTACAGTGAGAAATCTAGCTGGCAGTGCTGTGAAGCTACAGAGTCAGATCTCCAGCGCGGAACACACTTCATAACAGCCAGTCAGGGGAGTTAGGGATCATACTGAACATTCCTCCGGAGGGTTAGCACCAAATTGTAGGCCTCGGGGTTAATCTCCGAGATTGACAGGAAGCTTCCTGCCTGGCTTGTATGGGACATGTCAGGCTGTGGAAATGCTACTGTATCAGGGTTAGCACTCAATCAGGTTTACTTTGGAGAACCGTTTAAGAAGGCAACTGCATCGGGGATGCCGAGAGTGCAGTTTTTCTGCTGTTAGCCCAATATTAGGTGCAGCCCAGTCTCCTACTCAACGCCAAGCCTTAAAGTGGCTGCCTTTTACTCCAGTGTGAATGCTTTAGCTGAAATAACACTGGCTGGAAGATCCAGAGCTGGCAGAGGTGAACGAGCAGTTTGAACAAGTGAGGCTGGGAATATGAGTCTCCAGGGCACCTACGATTACACTAAATGACCCTTATAATTTGAAAAAAATTAAACTTGGCCAAGGAAGCCAAGCTGGCCCCAGACTCTGGAAGTTGGTCCAAAAAATGATTTTCAGTTGCACGTATGAGAAGACAAACACATTGAAAAATCAGGAAACCGCTCAAGTACAGCTTAGAAGGCCCATGTGCCATATCGATAAATTGGATAATGTGTGCAGATTCCTTTGTGGCAACTGAGTGATGATTGCTTGGCCGTAAATTATGCGTTTTTTGATGCCTCGTTAACCAGCAATCCTACACTCTGTCCAAAGAGCCTCTTCTGATAGGGGCACAGCTCAGATATTTGGTGTGTAGCCTCTGTTCTGCCTTGTACTTCCGATACTGCAGTGCAGCAACATTGAAAGTTACTCTGAATTTTACAACCTACCCAAACTCACGCTCTCTCTCTACAGGCACTGGAGTGTGGGACCATGGATAAACTGCTGCCCTCTAATACCTCAAGCAAACTCAGCTCGCCTGAGCACTGTCAGGGGATGTTAGCAAGCTATTCGACTGCATGGTGTATCACAGTCCAGCACTTTAACATATGGATTCATTCACAGTTCTGCCCCAGAACTAGGGTAACTGGACGACGATCAGCAGCCCGAACCCTGGCTTGTTTACATTTTCCTGATCTAAGGCTAATTGTGCCATTTGTATGACAGCCTGACTGAAATCAGAACGTTTGGCATGAGCTGAGGTCCCGAGCTACGACTTGAGACAAAAGCCGAGAATGCCGGATTAACTCAGCAGGTGTGGCAGCGTCTGTGTGGAGAGCGAAACAGAGTCAGTAGTCGAATCGCGTATTACTCTTTTTCAGAATGTAAATGCTGCCAGACCTGCTGAACATTCTCTGTATTTGTTTCAGATTTCCAGCATCGGTGGCATTTTATTTTTGTTCAGGTCCATACAACTTGCTGCGTCCGTACAGTTCGGTTGCTACGTTGTGCATCAGTTCAGATGGAAGTTAAGATATGGTTAAACACTCTGCCCATTATGGATAGGAAGGCCAGTCAGGAATGCGGGGTTGGGGATGAAATCCTTCTCCTAGTTCTTATTCAGCACTCCTTGTTGGCATTAGGGTGACAGGGGCAATTATGATGCCTGCCGTAGTTGATTAGCCTACTGCCGTTTGCGCTCTGTGACACATGAAAATATGTCGACCCGGGAGAGATCCCACTTTGCATTTGGCACCTTTGCAACTTCAGCCAACACCTACAGGAATGCCGAGAAAACTGGGCATAAGAAAATAAAAACACTTTTGATTATACTTGGGGCTCACTGATCTACACCAAATATATTAAATATTATCGCAATAATCTAAACATGTGTATGTTTGTTTATGGAATCCTCTGTCTATTTAGAATAGCCATGCGCTATCCAAGTATGTATTTATTTTATGGGACTGTTTACTCCTTCAGATACACACTGTGAGGCTTAACTGTATCCAAAAGTTGCAACACCGACATACTAGATGTGGATTCAATAATTAATTAAAAATCGTTCTGAAGAAATTCAGTAACAAAATTAGTTTCTGATGTCTAGCCATGGCAACTGACAGAAACCTGATGACAGAGCATCAAAAACATTTGGATAGGAGTTTTAGTCAACTGCAGCCATTTAAATGACTTGACACTTAACAGAGTTTAATTAGAAGGGAAATCGTTCTGGGGAAATAGACGCAGCTAAGTGCAGAATATATATTGTGTTACAGCAACCCTGCTCTGGATTGTCACAGATAAATAACTCCAATCACAGGGGACCTAAATTAAACATGCTGCGGTCGAGATTGGCTTTTAGCTGAAAATGGTTGAGTGGGGGAAGGCTGATTGAAGAGATGCTTCTTTACAGAAAGTATTTTTGTAGTTTATCCGAATTAGTGATCTGAATTTCCCATTGCCCACTCATCTCCTGATGGCAAGGACAGTTTAACATGGCTAAGGCCTGAAAATGGGTGTGGAACCCATCAACAATAAACTCCACACAGCTGCCCATTGTATTGCAGTGTGTAGCTTCCAGTTGTACTATCTGCTCATCTGCTATGTGTTTCTGAAGGGAAGCTTGTGCCTGAAATAACTCCACAAAGGTGGGTATCCTGTCAGCAAGTCACCCTTTATTTACACATGCATGGTACTTGAAATGACCCAGCTGGCACAGAGTCGGCTCCTAGAGTGAACAAATTCTCTGACACTCCTGTTTATATCTGTCAGCCAGGACTCCCTGACTGGACCAGGTTAACAGCCATAGTCAGGGATCTCATATTCTGTGAGGTCCATCTGGCTGACCTTGTTCCAATCATTATATCACCCCGTTGAGAAGGTGAGTACTGTGGTTGGAGGAAGTATGATTTTAAAGGGAATCTGATACTTTGAGGACTGGCCAAAAATGAGAAGAGGTGAGTAACATGGTTTCCCATAAACGACACCAGATAGCCCCATTCTCTGCTCAATTCGCAGCAGACCCATCACCCACGCACCAACAATCTCTACCAATCTGTAGTGATTATAACAAGGTCAGCCAGGTGAATTTCATAGAATATGAATTTCCTGATAGGGGCAGCTAACCCAGGCCAATCAGGGAGCTCTGGCTGACAGAAATAGATAGGAATCTTAAGAATTCTCCTCCCTCTAGGGACTTGCTCTGAGCTAGCAGGTCAGAGTTCGTGTACTGTGCATGTGTAAATAAGGGGTGACTTGATGGCAGGATACCAGCTGTGGAGTTATTCTCCAATCAGTGCACAATCCTCCAATTTACTTCACCTCCCACATATTTAATGATGTTTGCCAATTTTGTAACAAATGTACACACTGGCAGCTATTCATGCACAGCAATCACATTGCCCACCTGCTTTATAGGACACTCACTGACACCCTTCTCTGTGTTATATCTTGAGAGTGATATGTAACAAGCAGAACTAAAGGAGGAACCACTTTTTCAATCCCTTGAAGGAGATTGATTCAGGCCACTGTGGGAACGGGCGTTGCTAAGGCTGTAACTACTGTTGCTGCTGGAGAGGTTGAGGATGAAGGTGTCTGGATACCTAATCCTCTTCCTCACCTCCCACTTCCTTATCCCAGAACATCTTTCAACACGAAATGCCAAGAGTCGAGTTTGTGATCATAGTTACTTAACATAGCTCGACAATTTGCAGCAAGTTTCAAATAGATTTTCTGAGTGTGTTAGGAAGCAGCAGTGTAAATAAGGTACCCCGATTAATAAAATAAAATACACCAGGATGACAAATGGGGATGATTCACTCCGAGCAGAGGACTGTCAGCGTGGAATGTGTTGGTCTCATTAAAGTTGTGAAGGCAAGATTGTGCTCTCTAGCCAAGATCTTAGGAAACTCTTCCCTGGAACTTTATCCTCTTCTCCTGATTCATCTTCTGTCCAGAGAAGGCAGCTCTCCGAGGATCACCTAACAAGGACTTCCCAATAAGGACTACCCTCTTCCCTGACCACTAGCTAACAGTGCCCTGTTCCTAGAGTAGGCAACTTATACTGTGTTTATCAATCGTCTGAATCCTTTTGGCTAATGGCCATGGGACAAACTACTCATGATGTAAGATGACTATTGTCCCTTTACCCACCATTTGAAAGTTAGATTTCATTCCATCTAAGACCAAAACTATTCCTGTTTTAAAAGCATTCACTTATAATAGGACAGTGTGGCACCCGATTCCCTTCAATTTATGCTTATGAAAGGCTAGTTAAAAAAGTAACACAGTCAATTGGCATGTCATGTCACTCAGGAAATACTGAATGTGGAATGTTAAAAGTTCTAAGGCTGGGGCGAGGGGGTCTTCAATTTCCAACACAATGATACAAACATTGTTTCCTCCTTTCTTCTCTCACCCACAACCCAACCCTTGTCCCTTTTACATTGCAGGGACCAGGAACTGGAAGATCATCATTCAGAGGGGGAAGAGGAAGAAGACAGTGAGAAGACTATCTCTTGACCTGATCCTTGTAGGTATCCACTCAGAGACTGTCACTAGATGTATTTCAGAGAGGGGAGGAGCTGCATGCAATGAGACACTGGTCACGAGTGTGCAGGAACTAAGACTGGAAGAAAGAATAGAAAGGGTTCTGTCACTGGAGAATGAGATCCCCTTTCAGTTCTGCAGTTGAGGGACCAAACCAGGACTTCAACAGTGTCATTTACAGATGGAAGTTAATGTTTGTAGGCATCTAGATGGCCAATTAACTGAAAATGCTTGCCAGAAAGTCTACTCACACGGTCAGGGAGCTTGGCAAAGTTCAGAATCAACCTTGCCAGAGTCTATCCTTTCCAACATGGTGATGACCTCCATCAGCTCACCACTAGGAATCACCATGCTTCCCTTCAGTCGCAGCTTCCGTTACTGTACAAACAGCTTCCATCGATCTAAATGCATCAGTGGAAGCTCAGACTCTGGTCGTAAGCTCAGACTTTGAAGATTCACAGTTGAAGGGGCTTTCAGAGAATCCCAATAATAAATCAATCCAGCAGTGTCAGCAGCTTCAAACAAACATTGAATTCATACAGTGTGGAAACAGGCCATTCGGCTCAACAAGTCTAAACTGACCCTCCGAAGAGCACACCACCTAGAGCCATTTCTCTACCCTCTCCCTGTAACCCTGTATTTGCCATGGCTAATATACCTAACCTACACATCCCTGAACACTATGGGTAATTTAGAATGGCCAATTGACCTAACTTGCACTGTGGACTGTGGGAGAAAACCAGAGCACCTGGAGGAAACCCATGAAGATATGGGGAGAATGTGCAAACTCCACACAGTCATTCGCCTGAGGATGGAATCAAACCCGGGCCCTGGTGCTGTGAGATGGCAGTGTTAACCACTGAGTGAACGCACCGCCTGTGGAACACAATACTGCTGTTGTATCCCAGGGTGACTACATTCCTTGTGCCTGCTCTGCCACTTGGTTAGAGGTCTTACTGATGCCTGCCTGCCAGTCAGATAAGGCTGCCAAAGCTGCGATGGGGAATGGTGAACATTAAATACTTAAAGCCTCTTGAGGTTCCCGTCCAAGGCCATCTTCAGTCTCCTGATTTAGTGGCCAGCAAATTTCCAGCCCCAGTGCTGCAGCCACTGGGGAAGAGCATTGGGAACAGGCAAGAAACCCACTGAACATGACCTACTGAATATATCTACAAGTCAATTGCATTTTCTGGTGGGTTTTTATGTTTGTGTTGTGGCATAGAAGACACTGTGGTGCTCAATGATGGAGAGAAGGTGAAGAGTGTGAGATTGAGGTGAAAGGGGAGAGGTGGGTGAGATTATTGCCATTGCTCATGAACCACCTGACTGCTCAAAGCTGAGCTGAAAGGCAGGTTTATGACTTATCCTTCCTTTCTTTTCCTATTCCCTTATCTCCGCCCCTTCCTCATTCCTTTACCCCCTTGTTTCTCAGCAGAGACATCATGACACACGGTTTTCCTTCAGAACGAAAAGCCATCGGAGAGCTGCAGGAGTCTGCTACAGAGTGGTGTAAACCAGTAGCAGCTGGGATGCAGACAGGGAGGGGTGCGTTTGGTTGAGGAAGTGGGAATCTCATGGTGGGCCTGCTGTGCAGATGTACACAGCTTGCTGATGGGAGACACGCACCCTGGATTCAGGCAGTAGCCCTCTCGCCTAGAAACTGAATTGTTTACTTGTTGTCGTGGCTCATGGGGGACTGGCACAGAATACATGAAAGTCATTGGCTGCCAAGATCACAGGCATTCATCTTCATGAAGGTTGGAAAACCGTTCAGTTTCTGTAAAGAGCTAAGTTTGTGTGGAATTTCTAAAAGGTAATGATTCTGAAAACATTTATATTAAAATTGCTTTAGCTCCAATCACCTGATGTTATCTTTGCTTGAACACAAACCCACATCTCCGAACTCCTACACTTTTATCTCTGTACACTTTTTACTCTGTACTACATGTGACAATAAAATCTGTTCTAGTCTACAACTTATAATTATACAGCCCCTTAAATTCAATATTGAAAGAAAGATTAGGAGCTCTTGCAGCACAGTGGTAGTGTCTCTACCTCTGAGCTGGAAGTCCTGGCCTAAAGTCCCATCTACAGCAGAGGTGGGTAATAACATCTCTGAAGAGATTGATTAGAAAATATCTTAGAGAGAGGTTTGCGGGAAATTCTTCCAGCCACCAGCTGCCATGATTCCTATGTAACCAGGAGGTATGCGCTTTTAATAGTATGGGATGGTCTGCAATTTGTTCAAACACTTGTGTTTATTTAGTTTAATCACCTCTTCAGCAAGAAGCAACGAAATGAAACTGTTTCCCCATGTACAACAGTGAGATGTTCCTTATATGTCCAGCAGCAGTCTGGAAAGTGAGACAACAAGGTGGAGAGCTGGATGAACACAGCAGGCCAAGCAGCATTATAGGAGCAGGAAGGCTGACATTTCGGGCCTAGACCCTTCTTCAGAAATGGGGGAGGGGAAGGGGGTTCTGAAATAAATAGGGAGAGAGTGGGAGTGGATAAGAGATGGATAAAGGAGAAGACAGGTGGAGAGGAGACAGACAGGTCAAGGAGGTGGGGTTGGAGCCTGTAAAGCAGAGTGTAGGTGGGGAGTTAGGGAGGGGATAGGTTGGTCCAGGGTGGACGGACAGGTCAAGGAGGTGGGGTGAGGCTACTAGGTAGGAAATGGAGGTGGAGCTTGGTGGGAGGAGTGGATAGGTGAGAAGACAGGTTAGGGAGGCAGGTATGAGCTGGACTGGTTTTGGGGTGCAGTCGGGGGAGGGGAAGAGTCAGAGTTTGAAACTTTATGAGCCATTGCCAACCTGAGATCCACAGTCAATGCAGTCCTTGTGTTGTTTTGAGATGGTAGTTGTAACTGGAGTAGTCGCCATATTTCGGTCATAACCTTCATGAAGCGAAAGAACTTCAAGCATTGGTCTTCTATGGAGATGAGGTGAGAGAGTTACCCTGAAGATCCTTGATGAAAGTTATGTCCTAGTGTGAATCTCTCTCCACCCTTGGCTTCCGCCTTCCAGCAGTTTGTCCCTCATTCTTCCAATTGTGGAAAGGACACTACTGGACCACTCAAATCTGGAAGGAACTTGACGCAGCACAATAATTTATCTCACAAAAAGGTACTTCAGCACCAGGCAAACTACTCCTTGTGCATTGTTCAAGTGTTAGACAAGTGTAGGAAAGAATCATGCAGTCATATAGCACTGAAACCGACCGTTCAGTGCAACTCAACCGTGCCAACCAGACATCCCAATCTGACCTAGTCCCATTCGCTAGCATTAGACCCATATCCTAAACCCTTCCTATTCATATATCCATCCAGATGCCTTTTTAAATGTTGTAATTGTACCCACCAACACCACTTTCTCCGGCACCTCATTCCACGCACACACCACTGCGTGAAAAAGTTACCCCTCAGACCCCTTTTAAATCTTGCCCCTCTCACCTTAAGCCTCTAGTTTTAGACTCTCCTAACCTGGGAATAAAGACAATGGCTGTTCACCATAACAATGCCCCTGATGATTTTATAAACCTCTATAAGGTCACCCCTCAGTCTCCGACACTCCAGGGAAAATGGCTCCAGCCTTTTCGGCCTCTCCTGTTGGCTCAAACCCTCCAACCCCAGCAACATCTTTGTAAATCTTTTCTGCATGCTTTCAAGCTTAACGATATCCTTCCTATCGTGGCAGCAGCCAGATGGAATGATACATTAGCTGACCTATTCTCTTTAATGGTGTCACGAGCTGAGTAAGGTTAGGTCAGCAATGGTCAGGTGTGAGGAATAGAAAATGACACTGGTGTCTACATGAAAGCAGAATACACCAATCGAATCATCATCATGCTGTTCCCTACACTGCCAGTGGTTGCTATATACCAGTGAACATTAAGCCCTTCAACCAACGCCAAGCTCTGAATCATCTATATTGCTACCACAATAAAGACCAGGAATTAAACCTTAGTCTTTCAAGTTGGTGTGATGTGTCACAACATCATCCTGAGCCATTGAGTTTGATTTGGCTTGGATAATGTGTTGTTACTCATGGAGTCTGAAACATTGCTTGTTCACCCTTGCCTTAGGTTGGCATCCATCTGCTCATTGCCCCCTGCCCAAATTTGAAGTGGACATGCTTTTGGGAAGATACGAACAGCATGCTTGACAGAATTGATTCAATCTCAAACGCGACAAAGTGAACTGCACACAAAGTACAACTATGTGCCTCAAACCTGCTCGTCGGGTTATGAACTTGAGCATTGAGTAATAATTGGGCCAACCCTGCTCCCATTAAATTTGCATCAATTCTTCCTGGTGCCGTCTACAGCATTTGGATATGAGCCAGCACTGCCCCTCTCCAGGGCAAGGCCCCTCCTCCCCACCCTGGCCACAACATAATGTCCTGTGCACACTCACAAAGACTTGGAGGCTGAATTAAAGAATGAATGCATGGTATGTAGCATTTGTAGGTGAGAAAGACTCAGGATGCAATAGAATTGGCAGTCAATTTTTCATCAACATTCACTAATTGAAAATCATTTCTATTGAAAAGAGGCTATTCGAAAATAATGGCAGGATAAGAAGGATTCAATTATGAGGATGAGCTTAAAAGGTTTGTATTTAAACTAGAAAATTAAAGTAAGCTCTGACGAAGGGTCTAGGCCTGAAACGTCAGCTTTTGTGCTCCTGAGATGCTGCTTGGCCTGCTGTGTTCATCCATCCTCACACTTTATTATCTATAATCTCATTCAGTTGTTTAACCTGATTAAAAGAATTGATAGCACCAAGAGAGCTAACTTATTTCTTCAGGTTGATGGAGAAACCAAAACAAGAAGTGATAACCTTAGAATTAACAGCTAGGTTATTGAAGCACCTCTCTATACAAAGGATAATGGAAATCCGTGACTGTCTTCCCTCAAAGGTTTTGAGGCAGGAGTCAGTTGAAAATGTTGAAGCTGAGTTCTGTAGATATTTATCAGGCAAGAGTGTTTCGGATTAATGTAGGTGGGTGAGTCAATGAAGTTAAGGGGCAATAGGATCCAGAGTTGTTTACATGGACCAATACATAGAAATAAGTTGGAAACTTAGGAAAGAAGATCCCTTCACTAGGTTAAACAGGTCCAGAAAAGGGGAAGCATTGATTAATGAGAATGGCACCATTGACTGGTATGAGCAGCAAACCCCATGGACACCATTTCGTGCTGCATTGTTTTCATTGCATCAGTCATTAGATAGGATTCAGGTATTGGACACCTGAATTTGTTTGGGGACTTACTCTCTGTGATACACGGTGCTTTATTCCACTTTATTTTCACCTGCCTCTTATTAATCCTTTCCCCCTGTAGCCTTGGAAAACACTCATAGTGTGCTCGAAACTTTTCTGAATGTTTTCCATATGTTTAAGTCCCTGTGGCATAACTTCCCTTTAATTGATCCCCATCCCTCTCATTATACATTCTGTACTTGCAAAGTTCCACTCCTGCCACCTTAAAGCTCTCTGCTGACAGAAATTGATTTCCCACTGGGAATTACTGGGCCTGAGCTGCTTTGTTAAACAAAAGGAGGAATAAAGGGAGGAATAGGATCTCACTATACAAGACATACCCAACTCTACACACAACCTGCAAGTAAAAACGGAAATAGTCTGACCCATGAAATTCATGTGTTATTAACACATTATCATTCTTCCAGGATTACATCAGTTGTTTATTCATTGAGACAGATATATTTTACTCATGAAGCTCGATGGTACATATCCACTCAGCTAACAAACAAATAAAGGCCTGAAGATCTCAGACAGGTACACACTTGTACCACCATTAGGATGACCAGACCTCTGGTTTTGGATCAAACACTCTGTCTTTGAGTTAGCCTGACCACTGTCTATTACTGAACGACTTCACATCTGATATTATCGCCCGATAGCCCATTAATCTCAGTTAAGCACTGGCTTTGTCTTTGGTCTTTGTCTCACCTGCAACAGCCTCAATACGATAGAGCTGTTTTGTTTGGTTTGTATTCGTTTGACTTGCACAGACAAACTCCTCGTATGCTATCTTTCAGTGGAATGACGTCTCCAAATGTGATGACACCTTAGTGTATGTGGCAAGGTCATCCCACGCATGGTATGTTACCCTGCGTGCAAAGTGAAGATGCCTGGTTTTTGATGATCTCTCCATTGGTCATCCTCACTACCTGGGACCTCTCACTTTTGTGAAGCTCATCAGTACTTGAGGAAATAACCACATGGTCATTTTTTAAAAGTGTGAAGTGAGGACATTATGAGAACAGTGTGGGTAAGGGCAAAGGGTTAGGGGCAGGAACAAGGGAGACATCCCTGCTGGATCTGCTGCCATTTGTAATCTACATTTGTATATCTACATTTTCCAGTAGCAGGAATCATGGCTGGTTTCAAGCTCCTTATCCAACGGGCACTGACGTCAATCAATGGTTCCCTATTGTCACCTCAGCTGCGACCAGCAAATCAGAATGATTACAATTAATTTTTGTTTTGTTTCAATGTGATTTTTTTTATTAGAATCATGAGTGCTGAGCCAACAGATGGAGCAAATGTCCAGCTGTTTAATACAGGCTTTTATAGTGTTTCATTAAAGTTAATTCTTTGGTACAATTTGTGTTCCAGAGAACTAGGTTGTTTGGTTTTGATGGAATGTTCACACTGAGACAGAGTGTTGCTTTATTTTTTGTGTGCGTTCTGGGCATTCTCTAATCTCCTCTCTGTCTTTAAGTTGCTCAAGGATATCAGGCAAATTGTTCTGGCTCCCATGACTCGCACTTACCTTGTTTTGATTCATCTGAGACAGAATGAAGTCAACTTTCGGCTGGAGGTGATAATGCCCAGTTAGGTTTAAGCTAGAATGTTTCCCCTCCTGCACTGTTCGATGACCACCTTGACGTCTAATTAATTAGAGCTTGGCACCTCTCCCTCTGGAATCGTCCAAGGATATTTACACTGACACTCATCAATATCATTTTATCATTTTCACTTTCTTTCCATGTAACATATATTAAATAAAACATACAAAGCTCTGGGTAGGGGTGTGGAATGGCCAGTGGGGGTTGACTGCAGTGCCCTACTCGAGTTAGCATAGTCTCACTGCGCTGAATGGCCTCCTTAGTGGCCCAGAATTCCAATGCAGCGCTGGGACCTCAACAACAAAGGGAACATCAGATTTCACACATGAGTTGTGTCACTCTCGTGATGCCATATTTAAAGGTAATTGGCTGAATTGGGTATCACGCACCTTTGTGCCTGATTAGAGGCCCCAGACACTTCCAGGAGAATGGTGGTGCCTGCCTGGAGCCAGCACCAAAGGCAGCCATGTTAAGGGCTTCTACTGCCTTGTTGATGACAATAGGCAGCTCTTCAGACAACCACGAAAGGGGATCACTGTGGCAAGGGAAGGTCAGAAGCAGAAATGTTGCCCTTGCTGGTCCTGCAGGTCAAAATTAAGAGAAACCTGTGCCCCACAACAAACCTGATAATGGTGGAAGACATTTGGGACAGATGGAGAACAAAATGGAAAATTTGAATCCAATTTGTCAGGGCTCATAACAAACTCCTTCAAGGGCCGAAAGGGCCTTTATCTGCTACTGAGCAGGCTTTCCATTCCATACACCCCTCCAGGCCACTGATAATACAGAAATGTTCCAGACAAGTTGGGAAATTAAGAAGCGTATAATCAAAATGGTGAGAGATTACACAGCTCCTAGAGGGATCTGAGTGTCCTCCCACATGAGTTGTAAAAGGATGCAGGTACAATACAGAACTAAGAAGGCTAATAAAATGTTACTAATTATTGGAAAGGTGACTGGCTCTGGCCAAGAGGCATCAACGGTTGAATAACTTCTCACTTGCGCTGTAGGTCAGCTTCACTCTTTCAGAGAGCTTCATGGAAATGAAATGGAGGGTTGTAATAAATAAGATGGAAAAGAACGCTGGTGCAGTGATTTAGCTCTGTTTGACCCCAGCTTACACTCATTGGGTCTGTGGTGGGCCCATTGATGAGGATCATGGCTTGCGTGTCATGGGGAAGCAGGTAGAGAATGCTGACTACTTTCTATGGGCAGCCAGATTGAAGGAGGACATTACACAGTCCCTCATCGTTGACATGGTTAAAGCTGAAGAAAACTATGAACAGTGGTTGCTACTGTTCTCTGCACTTATCCCACACTGAAAACGATGTCCATTGTTCTTCTTGATGGGTGAACAGTTGGGAAATTCCTCTGTAATTTCCACAGTCAAATGTAGCTCAACAATATTTATTTCCAATCAATTGTAATTCTTGTTAAGCGCAGAAATCTGGTCCACACCTTTGGTCAACCTGGGTCTAAGTTACAGGCAAATCAGGGAAATGTGTATCTTATGAAATCTTTAGCTGATATAATGACTTCAGGAACTGTGGGGATTGATATTGTGTGCGCTAGTCAAGTGAGATGTAGCAACATGAAATGCCACACTCTGGGTGAGCATGATGATGGCATGGAATAGCGATTGAAGGATACGCTGAGTTTGACAATTTTGACATTCTGGGAAGAAATAAAGCAGGATCAGTGTAATAGTGATGTAAGCTTTTTGTTTACTGGAGAAACCTGGGCCCAGTACAATAGGTAACTTAAAACTTTGTGTCGAGGGCTACAATCCTAAGATTTGTCTCAATTAAAAAGCTCCTTAAATAGGCTTTTGACAGGGAAATATGGAAGCATGGGATGAAAAAAACACAAATGAAGCCATCAGGCCAGCTTCTTCCACACCCAATCCAAAATCAACCCGATATGACTTCCACCTCCTGAGAGACTGTTCCGATGAAATGATTCTCAAAGGAAGTCAAAGAAACCTCCGGATCATTCATTGTTCCTCACATTTTCAGTATTCCTGCAGGAGAATGTGATTTTTTTTTCCACTTTGCACTTACTAAGGCAGTAAGGAAATATTCCCAGGTCAAATAAATGAAGAGACAAGGTTAAGTAATATTTCACTAAGGAAATATCCCTACTCTAAGCCCCATGGGCGAATTCCCCAGCAGAGCATTCCCATTCCGTACGCTTTTAATTCTGGTTCCCTAATGCTGCCAATTCTGTGACAATTCTTCAATATGGATTGCAGCTCATTGTAAGCTCATGAGCTGCAATCAGCCTGTACCTCAGCTCAATTCAGTTGATACCTCAACGGCACAAACATATATTTCCCCTTGGCTGAATTAAGTCGTGTCCTGACTTTGAGGTGAATAGCAGGAACCTAACCACAAATGCGTACACCTCACTTCTCCTGAGCTCAGGGTCAGAACTTCACCTCAGGCTTTGGGATGAAATGGAAGTCCCAAACTCACACTGGCTGGCAATGGGATCACCCAAGGAGGGTTCACAGGAAGTAGAAGTTCATGGCACGCATTTGTAGCTTTAGCAGACTCTCCTGAACTGCTGCTGAGCTATACCAGAGATCGAGTGAGGGAAAGATTGAAAATGTGGGTGGTCAGGCTGGCAGCTGGGTTCCTATGGATGGCACATTGGGGCCAGATAGCTGACCTTCTCTGCCCACTACCCTGCATTAATATGGAGAACGTGGATCCACAGGTTACTGGTGGCATTTTATATATACTAATCCTACAATGTTGTATTTAGAGAAGAATCAATAGGAGGTATGTGCTGTGCAGGAATGAAGATGGAGTTCTAAGTCAGAGTGATGCATTTCTCGGAGGGAATTTATAGTTCCCCAAGGATTTGATTTCTTGTACTTCTAGGTGTTAGAGATTCTGAGTGCGAAAGCTGCTGTAAAAGGAGACTCTGCGGTAAAAGGAGTTTCTACTATGCATCTCATGAACGGTACATGCTGCCGTCAGTGGTGAAGGGAGTGAACATTGAAGGGTTGTCCCAGCAGGTCTGGCAGCATCTGTAGAGAGAAATCAGAATTAACTTTTCTAGTCAAGTGACCCTTCCTCAGAGCAGAGTTGACAGACCTGCTCAGCTTTTCCAGCAATATCTATTTTTGTCTCTGATTTGCAGCATCTGCAGTGCTTTCGATTTTTTTTCTTGAAGGGTGGTCGATGAGGTCCAATCTGAGAAAATGTTATGAGTGACACTTATGATCTTTAAGAGTTTCAGCCTCATAACGAAACACAGCTTCTTAATTTGTCAACCACGATCATTATTCCTCCCTGTTTCCTTCATCTCTGGGAGTTTGCTGACTCCCATTCAGGGACCGTTGCACAGGAGAAGCCATGTTTTGCAACCTGGAGAAAAATGTACTCTCACCATTGATCCATTGAGACATTGTTCGTATTATCCAACTTTGGGGCTTACAGCAGCTGACGTTGGCTTTAATTGATGTCCATTGTTCACAATTTGCTGCAGGGATTGGTGGATAGGTTTTTTTTTCTCTCCTTAAACAGGGACATCAATGATTATTGTCGTTAGCCCACTTCTTCCTCAGTTAAAATTGTTTATCTCTGCACAAGGCAGCGGTTTAGTCATCTGATCTGGCTGAATTTTTTCAAATTTTGAATTAACCTGGGCCAACAGACAAGTCCAAGATGGAAATAGATTCATTAATAATTCTCAGAAAGGAACTGGGCAAATATTTGAACTGGAAACATTTACAACGCTGTGTGGAAACAGCAAGAGACTGGGATTAATTGGATAGCTCTCAGCCATGATGGGTTGAATGGTCTCCTTCTCTATGAACTTTAAAAGCGCAAAGTCATGACATTGTTCTAACCACCACCTAAAATCAAAACATTAGTTGCGGCTGGGATTTGAGCTTAAATCTCCAATTGAGAAGCTGTAGTTTTAGTAGGCCACATCTTCCTCATCCTTTTTTTTTACCATGAGGGTTTTTAACTCTCCTTGCTAATCTTTTAGGTGTAGCTTTTCTTCTTTTTCTGTGATGCCATTCCTTTATTTATTTGTTCCCTTATCCTTTGAAATCTTTCTTTGCCGGTCCTTCTGGGTGGGCAGGCCAAATCATCTTCCATGGTGTTTACTTGAATTGATAGGATTCACGAGGATTTGCAATAGACACTTGATAAATCATGGGCCTATCTGGGCTTTGAGACTCTCTCTCAGTTTTACTATAGAAAAGATTATAGGTTTTTCCTCTTAGTTTTGGCTCGTAGCAGAGTAATAGGTTTGTAAGCCAAACATTAATTGGTACAAATATTTTCACTAAGCATTGCACAGTGATATGCTCTGTGTGGGCTGAAAATAGTCAAACACAAGGAACATTTAGCACAACAAAATTCATTAATGTTACTTTAACCAGACCCGTACTAAAATTGAGGGGGCCTTATTTTTCTGGACAACCCTTGACTCTGTAATGCAGAAAACTAATGATAGCTACAGTAAGCTGCCTACGTTTCACAATTTATAGCTGTTTTCGTAACCTGGGATGTTTAAGAGGTCATGCAATGAGAAACATTACCTTTTCTACAGCCCCTGATTTATAATCTGCAGAAACTTTCCAAGTTTAGAAACCAACTTGTTAAGTTTTTTTTTCTTTCTCTGCAGCAGCTGAATTCCTTGAAGTAAAAATATTAAGTTTATCTAAGGACCAAGCATTAATTCAGAGTACATTATGGTAAATCTATTTGTTAACTGTATTACTGCCTTGACATGTATCTGTTGACACTCTTCCATTTGCAGTTTCAAAGGTTTTAAGTCACTTAAAGTCAGTGGAGTGTTGTCCACTGTAGAATGGTGAGTGAGGAAATATTTATGTAAAAAATTGAGTGTCCACCTGTTTGTGAACACCTTTCTCTGTGTACAGGTCCGCTGCCTGAGCACTGTTTCTATATCTAGGGATATAGAAACATACTCCTGGGTACACAAAAGCACCTGTCAACTTAAACTAGAGAGTTTGAATTTATTCAGCGCTTGCCCTGACCAAAGCACAAAGCAGGATGTCCGAAAGCACTTTGCAGCCAATTAGGTGCTTCTGGATTGTGTTCATCATTGCTATATAAGGAAGTGCTGCAGCTAATTTGCATACAGGAGGAGTCTGGGTAATCCAAGATGGAGGATAGGAAAAATATTGTGGCTGTTGGAGCTGCTCCTTTTTTTGAGGTAGTTTTCAGTGTTGGAGCTGATTTCCTCAAAGCCTAGGAACAGAAATGACTGTTTTATAAGCTGTTGTGTTGTTTTGGAATTTTGGAAAACAACGGATCAAAGCGATAGCTCTTTAAAAAGGAGGAAGAGAGACAAAGGCAGTGACAATTACAACATCTAAAAGTCATCTGGGCGGATGTATGAATAGGAAGGGTTCAGAGGGATATGGGCCAACTGCTGACAAATGAGATAACGTTTATTTCATATATCTACTGCATGGATGAGTTGGACTGAAGTGCTGTCTCCATGCTGTACAGCTCTAAGACTTTATGACTCTAAGTCTCCATCAAGCAGCAACGTGATACCAGATGATGGGCTGAATTTTCTGAGGAGGGACAAACTAACGCAGAATGTTACTTTGCTTTTTTATATGAGACAAAGAGTTCCACATTTCATTAAGGTTCCTTTAACCCTACTTAAAGAGCCGTACTTCTGTCCTGACAGGACCCTCATAGCGAAGAACTCTTCAGGGAAGGCAAACCTCTCTCACCAGCAGTTCAGTTGCTGTTTTGTGTACCTTAAAGGTCCAGCATCACGGACAGCCATTCTGACAGCTGCTGTCAATGGGCAAGAGTGTAAGGTAATTGTGACGTTGGTGTGTCCAGATGATAGGGAGTCGGGTGCCAGTTATGCAGTGTGTCAAATAGGTGGTGCGCCAGGCAGGAGATGTGCCGGGTAGGGGCGGGTGCACCGGGTAGGGAGTGTGCTGGGTAGATTGTGTGTCAGGTGTGCAGTTTGCCCGGTGTACACAGTGTGCCAGGAGATAGTGTCAGTTTGGTAGGGTGCCATGTAGAAAGAGATTAAGGTGCTGATAAAGGATGCCAAGTGAGTAGGGTGCTGGGGGTAGTATGCCAGCTGGTTAAGGTGCCAGTTAAGTAAGGTGTTTTCGGGACAATGTCAGATGGGACTCAGCTGATTGAAGTACACAGGATTAGTGACTGAGGTAATGGGTGCCATGGAGAGTGGGTCGAGTTATGGGGTGCCTGGGTGATATTGTGTTCAGCTGTGGAGGTTGTGGGGATGGGCACTCATTTGGAGCAGGGCTGTAGGGGGTTGGATGTAGGATTCGTAGTTGAGGCGTGGAGAAAGGATTGTACCCTGCTGCAGGTGGGGTAGGACTTGGTGGGTTTGGACCAGGATGCAGGTGGGTATTATTTATGGAGTTGGTGGAGGTTGGACAGTGGCAGTGTTGGGTCTGGTGGCAGATGTGTTGAAACCTGGGATGGCAGAGGTGGTATTGGAGCAAGGTCTGAGGAGTATATGGGATCTGGGGAAGTGTGTTACATAAGTATGGGGTCTGGTCAATACTTCCTCAGGAATTAGACTGTGTATTTAATAGTTTAGGTTGCCATTGTTGGAAGCCCCCAGAATTCTCTGACTTAAGTAAATACTTGTCAAAGGTTCCCAATTGGAATGTTCAATTTTCCAGGAACTATCTTGAAGGCTATAACGACGGGGATTCCCCAGGGTCTCAATGCACAACTCTCATCTATGTTTCAGAAATAGTTGTCTAACCATTGAAATTCTGGGCCAAACCCTTGTTGTGATATGGATTAAGATCTAAATATTGACCACTGTACTAGTGAGGGATGCCCTTGGTCTTCTTTCAACATAATGCAGCGGGATCCTTTACATCCACTTGAGAAAGTAGATAAATCTGTGCTTTAATGTTTCAACTGAAGCGTGGCACTTCCGACAACATAGCTTTCCCTCAGCAGTGCAGCAAATTGGTTGTGAAGATTGTGTGTTCAAGTTTCTGAAGCAGCTTTAAACCCATTAGTTTTGAACTTAAAGGCAAGAGAGCTACCAGGGATCCAAGGTGAACATCTGCATGACGCTTCCCTCAGAGATTGCCACTCACCTTCTTCAAACCATTAAAACTTTCATGCCTCCATATTTCACTGCCTCTCTCCACCGTAGTGAGGCCTCTGTTGAATGTTGTTCTTCTTCCTCCAAAAGTCCAGCATATATTTGAACCCAGCCTCCATATTCGCACTATGTTGAAATTAGAATTCTCTATCTCCTTTTTATTAATTCGTTCAAGAGATGAGGATGTCACCACCTTGACCAGCATTTATCACCCATCCCTAATTACCTAGAGGACAGTTAAGAGCCAACCACATTGCTGTGGGTTTGGACTCACATGTAGGCCAGACCCAGTAAATATAGCTGATTTCTTGCCCTTAAAAGACCTAAGAAAATCTGATGGATTTCTACAATAATCAACTTCAGATTTTTATTGTACTCAAATTTCACCATCTAACATGATGGGATTCAAACCAATACCCCCAGCATATTAACACTGGGTTTAGGATAACTAGCCCATGGGTATTATCACAATACCACCTCCACCACAAACTAACCACTGTAACTCTAATTCCTTCAGTCTGCCCTATCTTCAATGGTAGAGAGTTTTAAATCTTTGACTATTTCTTTGAGAACGTTCCCCTCAAGAATGGGAGGAGGCCAATGAGCGACTCAACTTTATTCTGCCATTCAATTTGTTACTGTTTATAGATCACTCCCATTTACTCATCTTTGTTCAATATTTCTTAACACCTTTGCCAAACAAGTGCCCATCAGTCCTAGGCTTGAAAATTTCAAATGATCTAACCTCACTAGAAATTTTGGGACTGTGTCTCCACACTTTGAACTTCCTGTTGCTGAATTTTCTTTTGACTGTTATGATAATATTTCCTTGAACACATTGGGCTTCATTGTAAAATCACAAAGCTCTTGAATCTACAAGTTGAAGTTGATGAAATTACGTGAGGGCATTGTTGAAATATTCTTGTGCTGATTCATTGTCTGCTGTTTTACCAATTACCCATTTACCTTTGTGCCTCTCTTCTTGTTCCTTTACATTTAAATGCTATCCTTTAAAACGCTCTTTCTGCAGGTCTTTGTGGTTCTCTGTCTAAATAAAACTTCTTCAATTTGGCCCGAATTCTCTTGTTTTCATTTTCTCTATGTACTGCTCTGCTGCATTTTTCTTGTGCTTTTGGCATCTTGTCTTGAACCTCTGTCTCTTTCTCTCCCTCCTCCTCTCTTTTCTGAACCTTGATCAAAGCATTTGAGATTCTGAATTCACTGTTGTGCTTCTCCATGATCATAGAGCCCAAATTACAAACAAGGTCTTGCATGCTAGTGACTCACAATAGGTGTCAAATGTGTGCTTTCCATGATTTTTCATACTATAAAAATATGGCGATCACTCTATCCTGAGAAACTCCTGGTAGGATGGGCTGTTCAGAGCAGTCACTTGATAAACAGCCCTCATTTGAACTGATGGAAGACAGAGATTACGAATAGTCACAGATCCAATCAATATGCTAAGATAGGCCATTAAACTCGGCTCCCAGTTGAATTTTCAGACTTGTGCCTATAATGTTGTTCCCTATCCAACCGTGAGGTTGTTCTTAACACGTTTCCTGCTACCCCACGCATTATTGCTCCAACTCAACCAAGTTGTCAGCTCTGACTACTGTGGCATAAAGAATGTACCAGGCATAAGATGATAACTCAACTGTTCATCCTTTGAAAACCATAACTTTCAGAGTACTGCAGCTCATACAAATACTGGGCAAATGTTACAATGATAATTTTAATGACTCAGTAAAAATAGTTATGCTATAAGTGAAATCCTTTAGCACCAATTCATTTTACGTCAAATGTTGTTATACATGACTGGATTCACTTGTGAGAAAAATTTTGTTCAAGGATGCTAGAAACTGACGCTGACATGAGCTGTCTTGAACTCAGAACAATGGAATTTTCAATGTCGTGATTGAAACTCGCAACTTATTTCAGATCATATTAAATTTGCATCAGCAATAGAAAACTGACATGTACTACAAGTCAGCTAGTCTTGGGTGGGCTTGAGCTTTGTAGAGAATTCCAAACTGCTGATTAGGTCATTCATTAGTTGCAATAGGAACAACTGGAAATTAAATGGAACTCTTATGTCGAATGTTATAAATTGACATGAGTTAGAAATTGACAGCTTAATCCACCATACTTGTGGACTCTAGCCAAATGAAGACTAGTTAACTTGAAACCATGATTGACAATTTTTGAAACTCATGAATGAAATATTCACAGACCCATTCTGTGAGTACCCACATGCTTAATGAGGGTGTTACTGCACTGTCAGTGTGTGTTTTAGCCACCATCAGTCTGGAATTTTATAGTACTCTCGTTATGTGTAAATCAGAGAGCGAATATGATCTATCCACTTTTTTCACATCTGCAGTCGTGCAAGCTTCTTTTATATTTCCAATTGCTCACAAATCAAAAAGTGAGCAAGGTTTTCTGTAATTGTCTTCTTAGCTGTGCCAATAAGTGTTTCCCTTTGCTGATCTACCCAGTGCATCTAGCCTCAAATTACTCAAATCAATTTCTGACTGCTTGACTCACCTCAAGAGTTGCTTGAAGCAACTAGAAATGACTCGCTCCTACTGACACAGGAGTCTCCATTTTAATATTGAGTTTTTATTCTTTCATGAAATGTGGGGATGGTTGGCATTTGATGCCCATCCCCTAACTATCTTTGAAATGAATGGCTCACTAGGGCATTTCTGATGACAAGTGAAGAGTCTACCATATTGCTACGGGTCTGCAGTTATATGTGAGCCAGACCAGGTAAGGATGGAAGATTCCCTTCCCTAAAGGACAGCAGTGAACCAAATAGACCTTTATTACGATTGGTGGCAGTTTCATGATTGCTTCATTACTGAGAGTCGTCTTCAATTCCTGATTTAGTAAAATGAAATGCAATTCCACCATGTTGGCAGTAACCTGACAACTGTTCAGTCGGGACATAATTGGCCCAGTAAGACACAATATCATTTTATGACATTATTGTCTTAGTAAAACATGACTAATAGGTTATCATTGGCTAAGAAATGGAATATAGCCTGTCATGATCCCTTTATGCTTGCAATACAGAGTAATGCAGCAGGATATCATTGGCTAAGTCAGATGGAATGATCTAATTGAACATTAGAACTTTAATGGAAACTTTACTATCCTTTTTGAGGAAGGGAGAGTGATCATTTTTAGTGGAACTTGTCTTCATTGTCAGTGCATTGAGCACAGGAGTTGGGAGGTCATGTTGTGGCTGTGCAGGACATTGATTAGACCAATGGTATCAATGATCTCCCAATGGTATCAGTGTGGACTTCACAAGCTTCAAAATCTCCCCTCCCCCCACTGCATCCCAAAACCAGCCCAGTTCTTCCCCTCCCCCCATTGCATCCCAAAACCAGCCCAGCTCGTCCCCGCCTCCCTAACCTGTTCTTCCTCTCACCTATCCCCTCCTCCCACCTCAAGCTGCACCTCAATTTCCTACCTACTAACCTCATTCCAACCCCTTGACCAGTCCTCCCTGGACTGACCTATCCCCTCCCTACATGCCCACCTATACTCTCCTCTCCACCTATCTTCTCCTCTATCCATCTTCGGTCCTCCTCCACCTCTCTCCCTATTTATTTCAGAACCCTCTCCCCATCCCCCTCTCCGATGAAGGGTCTAGACCCGAAACATCAGCTTTTGTGCTACTAAGATACTGCTCGGCCTGCGGTGTTCATCCAGCTTCACACTTTGTTATCTTGGATTCTCCAGCATCTGCAGCTACCATCATCTTTGATTAGACCACTTTTGGATTACTGCGTGCAATTCTGGTCTCCCTGCTATAGGAAGGATGAAATGGTTCAGAAAGAATTTACAGGGAAGTTGCCAGGGTTGAAAAGTTTGAGCTATGTGGAGAGGCTGACTAGGCTAGGGCTATTCTCCCCAGAACGTTGGAGACTAAGGGATGACCTCACAGAGGTTTATAAAGTCATGAGGGCCATGGATAGGATGAATTGTCAAGGTCTTTTCCCTGGAGTGGGGGAGTCCAAAACTAGAAGTCATAGGTTTAAACTGAGAGTTGAAAGATGTAAAAGGGCCTTGAGGGGTAATTTTTTTTTTGCAGAGTATGGTGCGTGTATGGAATGAGCTGCTGGAGGAGTTTGCAGAGGCGAGTGCAACTAGAACATTTAAAAGGTATCTGGATGGGTATGCGAATGGGAATGGTTTACAGGGACTTAGGCTTAATGATTTATTTCAGATATCTAGTTGGCATTGACAACTTGCAATGAAGGATCTGTTTCTGTGCTGTACATCTCTAAGACACCATGGTTGTATGGTAGGAAGGCTGTTGTGAATAGCTAATCTCTCACACAGGTCTAAAAGAATGGAGAGAGATTACATGTTAATTATATGCTTATTAAAAGAATTATCATCCGTACATTTCTGCCCCTTAGGCACGTGCATAAAGTTACTATATAGAGCCAGGAAAACGCAATAAGATATGCACGCACGTTTGAGGGAAGGCAAACTGCGTTGACATATGCCAAATAGACTCGCGTGCTATAGTTTCAAGTCCGAAAGATTTGGACATGTGGCCACATTGGCTGTTTGCTTAAGCAAAGTCCTTGTGAACAGAGCACTCATCAGTCAAGGCAAAGAGTTCTGATATACATAAATCTTTACTTAAAGGAAAAAAGCTGCTTAAATTATCTGGACTTTGGACAACTATAGTTTTTTTTAACCATCCTACAACAACATAATCAAAAAAGAGACTGTGTTGATAGACTTTAGGAATTCTGAGAACACCTCTATTGCTACATCGAAGGATTATAATGGAATATTGTCTTTGGTAAAACTCGTACATTCTTGGATTTTTCTTGCTCTCATATGGAATTTCAGCTCCTAATCTACACCAAATGAAATGATTTTATCCTTCACGCTAGGAAAATGACGTAATCTTATGTTTTCAATATGGATTTTTTTTGCTAAAATTCTGGGTTTAAATATGCTAAACTCCCCTGGGTGTAATTGAAATTAATCAAATGCAGTGGACCCTATTACTACATACCCCACTCAATAACGAAAACCAGCCAACGTGTTTATAATGGGAGCAGGCATTCTGAGCTGCACCATGGGCAATTGTAGGACCACTAGAATAATTCGTGGAAAGGTGTTTACAAAATTGCACACAGGCCTGAATTCTGTCTTCATAACCTTCTTTTCTGTCTGAATTCAGGTCCTGTTTTCAAAAGTTTGATTTAGTTCTTAGAGCTAAAGGAGTCATAGGGGTTTGGAGAGAAAGCGGGATTAGGACACTGATTTGAATGATCAGCCATGATCATATTGGAGAGTGGAGTATTCTTGAAGGGCTGAATGGCCTACTTCTGCTCCTATTCTCTCTGAATCTATCCACTTCAGCCTCAGCTACATTTAGGGTAATGAGGTGAGTCCCAAATCCATCCCAGATGACATGGGGATTGAACTTCTGTTATCTCCATTCTGATGCACACCAACTGTCTCCTAAAAAAAATTGTAGCATTTTAAAATTTATTCATGGGATGAGGGCATCACTGGCTAGGCTAGCAGTCATTGCCAATCCCTAATTGGCCAGAGGGCGGTTAAGAGTCAACCACATTGCTGTGTGTTCAGAGTCATGTGTAGGCCAGACCAGGTAAGAATAGTAGTTTCCTTCCCTAAAGGGCATTAGTGAAACAGATGGATTTTTTCCAACAATTGACAATAGATTCCTGGTCACCATTAGATTCATAGTTACAGATATTTACTGAATTTAAATTCCACCATCTGCCATGGTGGGATTTGAACTCAGGCCCCTGGAACATTACCTGAATGTCTGGATTAACAATCCAGTGGTAGTATCACTAAGCCATTGCCTCTCCATATGTTGCACAACCAGTAAACGTTTTGAAATGCATATTGCATCCAGAAGCTATAGATTGTGATGTTTCAGGCTCCAATTTTTTTCCATCAAGTGGCTGACCAGGAGCCTCTACCTCTCAACAATGGCTCTTTGTTAGAAGGTTTCCAGTTCAATACTTGATAAGTTTTGTCACATTAATGACACAATGACCTTGACCATCAATTCTTGGGAATGTGACTCCAATGTGGAACTCCTCGCTTAGAGGCAGGACATTGTCCACAGCACAATTCAACCGTGTATAACAGAGGTACAAATCAACTATTCCATCTTTCTGACTCTCACATGCTAGTATAGGGTTTAAGGTGAGAGGGGAAGATTTACAAAGGACCTGAGAGGGTAACATTTTCATGCAGAAGTTCGTGTATGTCTGGAATGCACTGCCAGAGGGAATGGTGGAGACTGGTACAATTGCAACATTTAAAAGACATCTTGATGGGTATATGAATAGGAAGGGTTTGGAGGGACATTGGGAAATTGTGGGCAAATGGGACAAGGTCAGATTGGGATTCCTGGTTGGTGCGGACAATTTGGACCTGAAGGGTCTGTTTTTGTGCTGTATGAGTCTGATTCTATTTCTAGCACTGATTCAGCAAATTATCATTAATTTGTCTACTCTACTATAACTATACAGCTTAAACCAAAATCACCCGTTCCCATTGCGTCAGTGAGATATTACTTCAATAGCTATTATTTTCAGAAAGGGTTGATGAATTCAGCACTAATTTCGTGTTGAAAATCTACAGTGTGCTTGTGCTGATTGGCAGTGAATAGAAAATAACTGAAAATCTCAATGCCCCTCTGGCTGGGAAAGCAAAGAGACTTCCATCCCATCGTCATAACTCTATGATTCTAAAAGATAGAACAATTCAGAATGGATATTGAGCAGTGTCAGAAAACTGAGGTTGCAGAGGCACAAGAACAGTGGTCACAACTCACAACATCAGTTATCGTCTGAGTAAATTTCTGCAACAACTTATGTTTCCAAAAAGAAATGAGAAAAATAGCAAATACTTGTTCAGTCAGAAGCAACTAGATTGCACAACATAGTTAAGGATTTTGGAATGTTTGTATGATTCACTTTGGGACCAGGAAGTGAACAGGGAGTCCACGGGTGTATTGAGAAATGAGCCAATAATTGAGATAAGGATGAATGTAAAGGAAATGAATTTGATCAATTCAATGCATTTTTTTTATTTTTCTGAATACAAAGTTATTACTGCGCATTAAAAACATCCTCATTTAGTGTCTCTTCCGTCTGCCTTTTAGTTCACAAATAGCCTTAAGGAATATAAATTACCAGGTTAAATGTCCCAATAATTAATTAAAACTATATTAGTTATAATTAGCCAAGTTGGAATATTAAGCCATGATTAGTTTGGAATGTAAGAGTTAATTCACACGCTAAAGGATAGGTCATTTTGTTCCAAAAATGAACAGTGTGATCATATTTTGCCTGTGTTCCTAAAATTGCTGCTGAGAGTGGAGAGGTCAAATTTACATTGTTGGGTGTGCCTCCCCTCAAGCGAACGGAAAGGTTTCCAGATGCTACAAGCTGCCGGCAGGAATTCTTGCATCAACAGAGTTTCCAGTTTGTAATATGCAGCGGCTAGAGTCTGAATCGTTCAGGAGCATTCAATTTTTCTGACACTCTGCTCAATATCCATTCTGATTTGTTCTATCTTTTAGAACCATAGAGTTATGCTGTGCGGAAACAGACCCCTCGGGTCTGACCAATCCATGCCAACCATAATCCCAAACTAAACTAGTCCCGCTAGCTTGACCCATATCCCTTCAAATATTTCTCATTCGTGTATTTATCCAAATGTCTTTTAAGCATTGCAACTGTGCCCACATCCATCACTTCCTCTGGACTTTCATTCTGCACATGAACATATAAAAAACCTTCCCCTCATGTCATTTTGCAATCTTTCCCCTCTCACCTTAAAATATGCCCCTTAATCTTGAAATGCCCCACCTTAGGGAAAAGAGGCCTACCATTCACTCTATCTATAAGGTCACCTCAGAACCTCCTACCCTACAGTCAAAGAAATCCCAGCCTATCCTTATCACATCCAGCCTCTCCTTATAACGCAAAACCTCCATCCTGGCAACGTCTTGCTTCTCGGCTTATGTTCTTTCTGTAATGTCACCTGATGAGCACCTTGGTGTTATTGAGTATGCTTTTATAATGAGAAACATGCTTTGTTTTGTGATCAAACCCAATCGCTGTTTTGTGTTTATTCATTCGTGAGACGTGGGTGGCACTGGCTGGTCACCATTTCTTACCCATCCCTAGTTGCCTTGAGACGGTGGTGGTGAGCTGCCTTTTTGAACCGCTGCAGCCCTCCTGCTGCAGGTAAATTAAAATGCTGTGGAGAAGGAGTCCCAGGATTTTAACCCAGTGACACTGAAGGAACAGTGATATATTTTCGGAAAGGACTGGGTGGTGAGGTTCCCATATATCTGCTGCCCCTGTCCTTATAGAAGGTAGTGGTCATGGGTTTGGAAGGTGTTGTCTAAGGAGCTTAGGCACTTTGGTGAATTTATGCACTGCTGCTCTTGAATATTACTGATAGAGGGAGTGGAGGTTTATTAGTTGTTAATGACCTGTGAGATATTTTTAATGTCCCTTTGGCCCTCTGTTGCATCATCAATTTCTCTTCCAACCTGTAGCGATCATTTCTCCTCATAACATTGACCATGCTGATGAATGGAATCTAATTTGGGAATCGGTCCTTTTAACATGCTTTACTCAGACATGCTAAACATTAGTGTAATCTGGACAATTCTGTGAGTAGAACACATAGTTCTATCTGTATTATGTTCATCTTGTCAATGTGCTGCAGCATACTCTTTACACAGACATGAATCCACACTACGTCCTGTATGGACATGAAGTTGGGCATTACAGTGGCGCATTTGCATTCAGTGTTATGCAGAACTCAAACAAACTGACAAGGTACAAATATTTTTAAAGAGTCCGCTGTGACCTTTAGTCAACAAATTGCTCTCAGAAGGTTTACTGAGCAGCGAGCTGTTCCAGAAAGAGCGGGTAGTGGGTTTGGGTTACAATGTGGTGAGAACAACAGCAGATAGATGGGGTAGGTAATTACTGGCATGAAATTGGTGAGATATGAAGAGCAATCTCACAAGGATTTGCAGCAAAAAGCCCTACAAATAAAAACGATGCTCTTGGCACTTAGCCAAAGGCAAAGGTAAGATTCGGCCCAAGGATATAGTAAAAGGCATCCAACAATTTAATTTTGAATTTTAATCAGCAAAATTGTTTGCAAGTGTAATATCTTTGCAGGATAGACAAACAAGATGCATCGCATGGAGGGCCAACACCAAGCAAAATCGCATTATTCTGGTACTGTATATACATACATACAGCTGGCCATGGGAGGACGCCATGATCATACACTCTCCTTACCAAATATGTCAATGTTCAAAATTCCCCGCAGCCTATAAAAGTCTCTTCTTTATCATTTATTTGCAAACCTAACATGACCACTGGTTTGCTATTCCTACAAGGGTATCTGCTTTCTTGTCACACACTTTCAGAGCTGGGCGTAGGACCTTGAACTGTCCCAGTTTGAGTCAAGGGAGAAGGATTGTTTTCACCTTTTACCTGCTTTTGAGTTTTTCTCTTCACCAGGCATGTCTTTCTGATTCAGATCCGAACAGTTTTCAGGCGCAACTTGTTTTGGAGTAACTATTGCTTTTTTACAAAACCTACCTCTCTGATTCATCCAATTTACTTGATTTTTCCCAACTTCCTTCTCCATCATGATCTTCTGAAGGTCAACTATGATCTACATGTACAAATCTATTATTTCCATGACTAAACAACTTGACTAAATCTATGCAAGGACCACATATTTTCATAATCTTCCCTGTTAGCCACATCCACCAATAAATCATGTGTCACGTTAACCTTCTGATTCAACTTTAGATTTTTTTTGCCTCCCTCTACTCCAATTGTGATTCCCTTTCATTCTGCATTATTTGCCCTCTGCTGTCTGGGCTAAATGAGGTTTTAGAAACAGAAGCCTTATTCAACGTTCTGGAGTGGGGCTAATATGAAGTGTGTCAAAACAAATAAGCATAAAAATCATCAGTTTGTGATTTAATGACATCTAACATTTGTTCCAGATTGTGCTGCATGTGTTCTTGTTAAACAAATACTAAATAATTGTTATATTGCACTCTACTGCTCTATTTGAAATGGAATAACACCAAGGAACTCCAGTGTGTTTTAACCTGTTCTTTCTCATAAAGTTTGCAAACCCTTCTGAACTCAGCTGAGGCTGTTGTCAGACAGTTTCCCCGGGAAATCATAAGCAGCAAATGACACAAACTGTCTGAAGTTTTGCAAGTTGTTGGTTGACTCACTGGAAATACTTAAAGTCAGTTCAAATGGCAACTGATCATAATCAACAACCCTTCAAATTCAGCAAAATCCATTTGCAGATCTCTGCCACACTCTAACTGGCTATGACTATAGTTGCAAAGTTACCAATAGTGGTTTACATATTCTTTATTGTTTCACTGTGCTTTCTATATCCTTATCCTAGACACTGAAGATAGCTTCACAACAGATTATGTGTCAAATTCATGCATAAATGTTAATCATGAGATCACATAGCAACTGCGAGCAATACCTTTACAAATTACAATTCTGACTACCCAAATCATATAATAATTTTATTAACTGGCAATGCCGTCTTACATATAGAAAATAGCATGAGGTGTGTGTCCACCCATTTGTGATATAGTTGTACATTCTTAATGATACAGGGTTTCTTCTGATTGTTCTACAAAGGTCATTCATCCATCTGCATGTGTAAAGAAAGAAGAAGCATGCTCCTTTTTAGGTTCTAAAAGGACGTGTGTGGTAATCTGGACGTCTAATTGACATTGCAATGATCTTCTTACTCAACGCCCTTTACGTCTTACTTATATACAGGCAAACCAAACACTGCTCTTTTCCTTCAGCATAAAGCTAAAGTAGGCATTGGAGCTATTGAATTCAAAGTAGCTGTCAGTGGCTTAAGTTCAGATCTTATTGTGAAACCATAAGTCTAAGATAATGTTTCACATTTCACCAAAGCGTAATGACGGTTATATGAGGAAAATGCAGTTGATCTCTCCTCACATTATCCAACATGTGAGAGATCACTGTTGTAGAACAGAGAGACCTAGGGGTTCAGGGACATAATTCTTTGAAGTTGGCATCACAAATAGATAGGGTAGTTAAGAAGGCATTTAGCACACTTGCCTTCATTGCTCAGACCTTTGCGTATAGGAGTTGGAATGTTGTGTTGAGTACATACAGTATGTTAGTGAGGACTCTTCTGGAGTACTGTGTCCAGTTCTGGTAGCCCAGTTATAGGAAGGATGTTATTAAGCTGGAGAGGGCTCAGAAGAGAATTACCAGAATGTTACCAGGAATGGAGGGTTTGAGTTGGGGGGGGGGAAGAGGCTGGATTGGCAGGGAATTTTTGCACTGGAGAGTAGGAGGTTGAAGGGTGACCTTACAGAGGTTTATAAAATCATGAGGCATATAAATATGATGACTGGTAAGTGTCTTTACCCTAGAGTGGGGGATTTCAAAACTAGGGGCTGCATTTTTAAGGTAAGAGGAGAAGACATGAGAGGCAACATTTTTACATAGTGTGTGGAATGAACTTCCAGAGGAAGTGGTGGATGTGGATACAGTTACAACATGTAAAAGACATTTGGATAAGTATATGAATAAGAAATGTTTGGATGGATATGGGCAAAGTGCAGATAAGTGGACTAATTTATCTTGGGATTATGATTGGCATACCCTGCAGTTCCACTTTATCTTCCAGCTCATTTGTTGTGCTAACTAGCAACGTTTTCCTTTCCTTTCGGGAAACAAGACCCGCAAGATGCAACAACTCGAAACACCCATGGCCCTCTGGATTCTTCCTCTCCTCCCCTTCCCTCTGACTCCATTCCCTCTCCCAACCCCACCTACTGTTGGGTATTCACCATTCCTCCTAACCTTCCACTCTCCAATGCTGAACATCCTGTACTCAGCAAAGGACTCAGCTTTATTCCTCTGCGTCCCCACCTTAATAAATTTCGGATATGACATGATGTCAAACTCTTCTGCTGTTTTTGCTTCTGTGCCCACTTCTTTGGATAAGAGTCCTCTCTCAGTCCCACAGAACCCTTCCCCAGTTCCAACACTGTCCCTCCAACTGGACCCTTCCCTCCGGCCTTTTACCAGCACTTGATCTGTTCATTGAGAATTGTCGACGTGATGTTAACCACCTCAATTTCTCTGCCACCTCCCTCACCAAATCCAACTGATCCCCCTCTGAACTGACTGCAATCTGTGCATTTAGACCTAACCCTGACTTTGATATTACGCCTGCCAATAAGGGTGTTCCTGTTGTTGTCAGATGTACTGGCCTCTGTATTGCAGAGGCTGAGCGCCAGCTCTCAGATACCTCCTCCTACCTTCCTCTGCACCATGACGCCACCATGAATCATCAGGCCATTGAATCTACTACAGTAACTGGTCTCATTTCATCCGATGATCTCACCCCACTGCTTCCAAGCTGATAGCCCCCAGCCCCACACAGCTCACTTCTACCTCCTTCCAAAAATCTACAAACAGGGCTGTTCCAACAGACCCATTGTTTCAGTCTGCCCCTGAGCAACAGAATGCATCTTTTCCTACCTTGACTCAGTCTTCTCTCCCTGATCCAATCCCTACCCATGTACATCCATGAATCTGCTGATGCTTTACACCAGTTTCACAACTTTCAGTTTGCAGACTCCGGCCACCACCTCTTTACCATGGATGTGCAGCCCCTTTACACGTCTATTCCCCACCAGGAGGGTCTTAGGGCTTTCCGCTTCTTCCTGGAGCAAAGACCTGAACCATCCCCACCCACCACCACCCTCCACTGCTTGGCTGAGCTCATCCTCACACTCAACAACTTTAAAGGCCTTCACTCTATATTGCTTAATATCATTCACGTTAACCAAAAGTATTAGTCTCATCCTAGATAACTTCTCATGTGCCAGCATTTATCATCTGTTGAGGAGAAGTGTACAGATTTTGTCTGCGCCTTTTCATGGAGCACTTTCTAATTTCTCTCCCAGTGAAATTGTTCTGTTACTTTGATTCTTTGATTCTTCTGAGTAATTGAAATGGTTTCTCATCTGTCCTATCAAACCCTTACAACATTTAGTTTTCAAATTTGTTTGCAAAGTTAAATAATTATTTTCTTTTTCTATTTGAAAATGGATCCTACTGTCTCTAAATAACATGTCCTGCTGAAAAGGGTCAAATGAATAGAATTTTTTTTAATAGTCAGTAGAAATAAATGTTTTCTCTAAAATTTGCTATTAGATTTTAGCATAAAATTTTAGGAGGTTTTAATAAGATGGATACAGGTGCCAGCTTCCTGTTCACTCTTGAAGTCAGTACATATTCGTAGAATCATAGAATCCCTACAGTATGGAAGCAAGCCATTCAACCCACACTGACCCTCCGAACAGCATCCCACCCAGACTCACTCCCTATCCTTTCCTTGCAACCCTGGATTTCCCACGGCCAATCCACCTAGGCTGCGCAAACTTGGAACTGTGGTCAATTTAACATGGCCAGACTACATAACCAGCACATTTTTGGACCGTGGGAGAAAACCAGAGCACCTGGAGGAAAATTTGCTGTCCCCTATTTACTGCTTAGTTGACTTAGTAAACACCATACAGATCAGTGTTCAGTTTGGTATCTACCTGAGCAGATCACAGCCAACTAAGTCATTGGTTCCTTCACTGTGGATTTGAGGTAAAGTAAGATAACAGGCTGCAGTGAGAAAAAAGGTCACCGAGGTTAATTCTGGACTTTCTCACAGCAATGCCACGGTACAGGTGTGATGGACAAAATGGCCACATTTTGTGGACCCAGATAGTTTCAGAAAAAGTGAAAAAGGGGTTTAAATCAATAGCTTGAACTTTGGAGAAACCAATTAACCTGAATTGTAATTTTTGTGAAACCCCTCAAATTAGGTTGAGATAGTTGTGAATTTTTTCAACTATTTAATATTTATCATAATAATAAGTCATTTTGAATTTGGCTTGGAGCCGTTTCTTGTAATTGTCCAATTCACAAACTCCAAAATCTTCAGATAACCTTGCCTTGTCTTCCCTTGTACTTTGCTAATGACCTTCTAGGGATCGGCTTGAAATCCATTCTGAGTATTTGTCTGAGTTGATCCTGATGGATTAGTTTTTGATATCTCTACCATCACCAAAAGCACCTAGGTATACTGGAAGCAATCTCTGCCTCTTGATAATCTTGATTATACCTAACAAGCTAATGTAATTTTTACCTACTGTTCAATGCAATGAATAATATCTTGTTGTTAAGACAGGGCCTTCACTTGTTAAGACTCAATAGTGGTTCATCCTCTACCACTCTCAGGAGCACACTTCCAAAGGCACAGTAGACAGAGCAAGGGCCAGAATATAAATTTATACTAAGGTCGCAACATCGACAAAACCGCAGAGTACATTTAACGTGCTAGAAAGGAAATTTAAAATAATTTGAAGATGGACTGTAATTGAAGAAGATAGTTATGAGAATTTTAAGATTGTACGAAGAACTGGACATTCATAACTTAAACTGTAATTTTAGTGCGAAAACCCAGTAAGGCTGGAACCAGAAAAATGTATTTTAAAAATTGTCTGAGGGAATGTGCAATTTTATTTTGACAAGGAAAATTAAAAAAAAACTTCTGTTGTTACTATGACAAAATGAGAGAGCTCCATCTTGGCTACAGAATGTGGGAAGCTACCAGGAGGTGGGAAACCATGAAACTGATTGGAAATAAAAAAGGAGAAATCCACAGCAAGAAGTACAGAGATACAGAATGCAGAATGTGCAACTCAAAGCTTTGTTGGAACCACATCTTCCATTGTTGAATGATTTGGATAAAGGACAGAAAAGCAAAGGCTGAAATTTCCCACTCTGAAAGATTATGTTGCAGAATAAAATGCGTGGCAAAAATATTTGCCTCACTCTGTTGTGAGGACTGAAGCCTGGAGGTAGTTCCACAAGATGAGACAAGGGCAACAGAGGGAGAGTTTCCAAATGATTAAGAACATCCCAAAACCCTCAGATGTCCTGGTCCACGACGAGGCCCCTACCAAACAAAGTTGTGGATTTTTCCTGGTGGAGGCATAGAACTAGTACGTTTCCAGTGGAACCAGAGTGAATCCAGTGTATTATGCTTTCAAAGTGTTGTCAAACATGGAAAAAGCACAATGCCAGTAGAGAAGAGGAGGTTTTCCTGACAAAATGGACATGTGAGAGGTTTTCAGACTACATCCTTGGCTGAAAGCTGTCATGGGGTTGACCATAAACCAATGCTCTCCCTATCAGATGAGAGGAGCTGGCAAGTGTGCATCCACAGTTAGAGTTTCTGACACCACCTTACTCATGTATGAGACCAATTATGTGCAGGGGAAGATACATTCACGCATTGATGCACACTCCAATGTTGCTGCCCATACCCTTATAACATCTGAGGACAAACTAATTGGTGAGATACTTGTTCCACGGTGATTCAAATGTCCAGCAGTGCCAAACAGGCTTAATTAAATGTGACAGGAGCAAGAGGACAATTGAGAATGTGTTGCAATTTGTTGGAGTTGTGTTGAAGAGTTGCCCAGATCAGAGTCTTGTAGGCCATGAAGACTATTTTGAGTAATGACAGCATTTTACAATTGAAGATGGCTTGCTGGTGTTTGATGAGAGGCCAATCTTTCCAGCTTCCCTACAACAATATGGACAAGATAACCATATTCAGGACCAGGACTCAAGATTTGGCGCATTGGCTAGACATCTCAAAGGAGATTGAGGACATTGTAATTACTGTGAAACATGCACAATTCACAGGCATGAGCTGAGAGAGCTCTTGGTCTCTCTACTTTCTTCACCAGACCATGGGAGTGAATGGGAAAAGACACATTTATATTTGAAGGATGGTCTTACTTTATTGCTGTCAACTATTTATCTCTGTGGATGGAGCTAAAAGAATTATAAACTACCACCACACACGCTGCTGTCAGTGTCTTGCATTAAATTTTTATTATGCATGGGGTTCTGGATGTGATTGTGCCAGACAATTGAACAAAGTTTGCTGACAAGCCTTCTAGGCACTTTGCAGCCAGTTCTGGATTTGAACATGTAACCAGCTCGCTGAGATGTCAAGGTCAACTGGGGAAGCAGAGTGTGAGGTCCAGGTGGTCAAATCCATTTTGAACATAAATAGACTTGCGTAAAGCCTGGTTAAACTATCCGCCTAGCCGACTCCAGTGTGGTTTATCACCAGCAGTATTACTGATTTGAAGAAAGCTGAAGTGTTAACACTCGATCTTACCAAAGAGGTCAACTCTACAACTGAGTCCACAGGATGATAAAATTATAAGAAGGAGCAGTCTTATCGCGAGCAGCAGGAACCTAACTGGACACAACTGTTGCAGCACTTGAGCCAAGAGTTATGAATATGGATAAGGGACTTCAAAAGGAATGGTATGTTCCTCCAAGAATCAGTGAACCAGCAATGATCCATACAGCTCAGAAACTTGTACAGAGTAACTGCAGGAACCTTATCTCATTCCAGAGCAATCATATAAAAATGTTAAATTGAATAACCCCAATGAGGGGAGCATCATGTTGGTAATGGCTCATGGATAAACCAAAGTAAAGATCACGATCAAACTTAGCTGCTCTCAAGTTAAAGACCTTTCAATCTTCCATGTCTGAAAAGAATGTGTACGGCCCTCCAAACCTTCTGAATTTGTGAAGTTAGAGACTGGGGTAGCGGCAGATGGAAATATGGTTATTTTTCTGGACATATACATGTTAACTGTAGAGGGAAAAATTTGGGGGAGAACAGTGATGGAGAGTGGGAAATACTGCATAAGGTAATAGTGCTGAAAGAATTAATGTTGAAAATGTGTTAAATTCCACCCAGTGTGATGATATCATACAGTGTTTAGATGGAGCATTAGACAAGCATTCTCACATGAGGCCACAGGTATTCTTTATAAACAAGAATAAAACACAAAAGAAAAAAAAAATCAAACAAAAAGCTATATATGCAAGGCAGAACTGTGATTCAGCCTCAGCGTTTTAAGTCTTAACTGATGACTTCCTGTTTCTTTTCCCTTTTTTCTGACAATTTCTTCTTGAATCTGATGACAGGAATATTTAAAAAATCTGATGACCTTAACTTCCTCCGCTTCAACAACTTGCTCACTTCTATCCAAATTTCCATGGCTTGGCAGCTTCGTAGACTAGAAGGCATTTTTGCTGAAGTAACTGGTTCCCATGAGCTCACCAGAAAGTACTCCGTTCTTCTGCTAGGAAAAGCCATTCTACCTTCTGAAATGAAGTCCAGATTCTTCTGGACTAAAATCCTTAAATCTTCTGTTCTGAAGTCAAATTTGTAAAAATTACCTTCATGTGTTTACTTTGCCTGTCATAAGCCCAGCAGTATAAAGAGATTACCCATTAAACCATAGAGATCAACTAGGCAGTTGGCTGAGGTCATATGTTTTCTTAGAACAGATACATTTAGGTCACTGTTTTAAATTGACTGTCTGACCTTTCTAAAAGCCAAACCTCCATAGAACTAACTAAAAGCCGTTTCTGAAGAAGGGTCCCGACCCGAAACATCAAACTTCCAGCTCCTCTGATGCTGCTTGGCCTGCTGTGTTCATCCAGCTCTATACCTTGCTATCTCAGATTCTCCAGCATTGGCAGTTCCTACTATCTCTAACTAAAAGCCATGTGTCTCCATTTTAAAATCCAAAGTCCAAAGATGATAAGAATACATATTCTATACCTTTTATCACAAAGACAGGTATCTACAGTAAAATGAGATTGTGACAATTTCAATCTATTAAGCAAGGTTCTTGCAAAAAGGCCACGGGATGAGCAATGTAGCAAGTGGAGAAATATCACAAGGGTGTGATAGGAAGCACATTATTGTTGGAATGTGGTGAGAACTTCTTCATTCTACATCTAATTCCATGATTCTTGACTAAACTAGCTGCATAAAATGGCACGCATTGCTGGAGATCACAATTTGAACTTATAAAAGTGCAAGACAAAACTGATTGCGATGTTCTACCCAATCGAATAAGTTTAATTTGTTGCAGTCTGTGGTGTCTTTGCATATTGCCACAAAAAATCCACATTTAAACTCAAATAATATGGCTTTAATCATAACCATGCCACTGATTTTTCCGAACACGTAATTCATAAATCCCAAAGAAAGCCTGCAGAAATTCTCTGTGGCCAAAGAGAATTTTATCACTGCAGGTTCTTTAACCCTTGATCGGTTAGGCCAGAAGTGATTGGGCCCATCCTTCACGCTGGGAAGTGAGGCCTGTTCTTAATAGTTTCCATCTGAGCCCTTGGCAGAACTGCCATTACTCCTTCCTCACAGCCTTCCCAACCACCAGCCCACCCCTCAGATCCTAACCTGGTATCTTGATCCATCAAGAAAGCATGGTAAGGCAGGCAGTGAGTTTGTAGCCTTTACCACATGCTTATAACTGTGAGGCTAGACCATGCGGTTTGGCAAGCTCTTCAACTATGTTGGCATCACAGCCAACACAATCCTCGCTTGACATGTGCAAAAGATTTTAAAAAATTGGAGAAGGAGCCAACTGTTCACTGCTCCATGCATGATTATTAAATGGGTATAAATGCATGCTTATTATTCAATGTATTTGGGGAATTAGATTTTATTTCATCAATCTAGCTTGTGAGCATCAGTGATATATTGGGACATGTTGACTACTGAAGTCAACATGACACTGGAGGGGGAGATGCGTAAATATAGAGAAGGAATATAAAAAGGAGTGGAGAAACTGACAATAGAGTTTTGCGGTTAGTACTGACGCAGTCACGATAACGGAATAAGCTCCTTCCGTCTCCAGTTTCGATGTACCCCCAGTGCACATTCTGCCATTCGGTATTGCAAAATTTGGAGCAGGAACCTTGGCTAATCTTCATTCCCTCACTTTGTTCCTAGTTTGGACTCAGAGGTAAGCTCAAACAGCTGGGTGATTGCAACTTCATTTTTATGATGATATTTACAAGCATTAGCCACACTCTAATGGCAGCTGCATTATTCAGCTCCCAATATCCTGCTTACAAATTCTGGAGCTATTTTACTGGCCCATTAGTAACCAAAGTTACTGCTGTAAAATCAAAATAAATTTTACAGGGCAAGTAACTGGGATGAAATCATTTAAGGTCAAACAGAGGATACACCGCATGCATGCAGCTTCAATATAATAGTGTGGATTGGTTTGTGATCCAGTGTCTTGCAGTTTCATCTAATATTTCTCCTTTTCTCCTAGTACAATGAATGATTTATTGTTTGTTTACATACATGACAAGATATTGCTATCTGGCATGGATCAGTGTTTAGAGCTGTTGACTCTGTGTCAGACTATTGTGCGATCAATTTCTACTCCAGAGACTTAGTGGGGAAGTGTTGCATTGTCAGAGGAGCTATCTCTCTGAGATGATAAAATGTAGACTCCCATCTTCTCTCTCAACTGGCTTTAAAATGTACACAAGAACTATTTTGAAGAGAACAGGAGGATTGTAAGTGACCCAGACAATGCTTCAATGACTCATCCAGTATCACTCCAGAATAGATGATCTGGTCATTACTGTGTTATAGTTTGTCTGGACTTGCTGTGTGCAAATTGGCTGCTAATTCTCCTACGTTACCAATGACAACACTAAGTATTTTATTCTGAGGGGTGCTCTTTTACATCATGACATCACAGTTTAGAAACAGGAGATTCAGTTTGGATATCCATGTCAGTGTTTAGGCACCGCATGAGCCTCATCCCAGCTCTGTTGATTTTAACAATCAGAAATGTTGTACAAATAATATCCTGTCTTTAGTTCTATGGTTCACATTCCTTCATCTTTGTATCCTTAATACATTGAAGTCAAAGAGGAAATATCATTTGGTGGCCCAGACAAGAGGACTTTGGTTAAGAGGAGCACAGGTTGGATATATCTATGTTGCCATCCCCATTTTAATTTCTGTATGATCGAGCATAGACTTTTGCTTCAACTCTGTGAGTGATGGTCCAGGAGACAAGAGCAGCAAAAAGCTGTGAATACTGAAACTAGGAAGAACTTCATTGAGTTACCCACTGAGGGAAAATATTGCAAGCACCACTTAGCAGCCAATTCAACTGAGTGTCAATGTTGTACAGCGTTTCAATAATTACTTTGTTTAGCAACAAGATAAAACAGAATATTAAGAAGTATAAACCTCAGCATAACATGAAAATACTATTACTTTTGTACAGGGCTTGTTGGGAGCAGAGCTTTGATCAAAGAAGAATTCTGATAAGCTCTGTCCGAGCCCTGTGAAACCAGCCTGAGTTCTAAAAAGCTGCATGATGTCAGTCATTTCCTAACACTTCACATTGTAGGGCAACAGTATTGAACCAATGCTTATTGTTTTAATATCAAGCCTTTAGCTCTTTTCCCTGAAGAATTTCAGGAATTTACATTACTTTCAGTGGGTATTAGCTGGCCAGTCTGGGGCCAATTTAACAGGGGAAAAGCTCAATATTAGCTTTCTAGTAAATTAATATTTGGTTCATGTTACCTTATTTGTATCTACTTCATCTTCATCAGTATACTGCTCCTGGGAGTTGGGCATTTTTTATGTAACAGTGAAGAGATATAGAAAACGTCCTGTGATTGGAACCTGTGCTTGTACTAGAGAGAGTGAGCACTTTTTAATAAGAATAAGGTATAACAGATGGAGTATTATGACTGAGAGCATTATAATGTAGTCTGGATTGAATTGACAGCCTTGAAGCACACACCAGGCTATTATACGAGTGAAAGACCCTATTTAAACTAATTGTAACATAAATTTGATACACCTCTTTCACAATCACCTTGCATTCTGGGATTGCTCTCCTCCATAATACATTCAGACTTCTCTGTGAGAGAAAGGAAAAGGAATGTTAAAAATTACAAATGCAAAGCTCTTATAACACTGAAACCTCTTGCCAAACCAAGGCTACATTATAAATTCAATTCTAGCTGCCTCCCATTGCGTGACCGGGGAATATGTTGGTACAGCCTCGCAGTTTTCAGCAGTTGGCTGTCACCTGCTGCTATTGTTTTTGCCCCCTTGGAGTTTAGACGGTCTGCCAATTGTTCACTTCATAAATCCAATCCCTGATTTTGGAACACTGTTGTCAGAGAAAGGGTACTTGTGTCAGCCTGTGCCACGCAGGGTTACTGCTCAGAATGCCTGGGCCACAAACCTGAAACTTCACCATCGCACCATGCCTGCTTCTCCCCCATTCTAACCTTCTATTAAGCCCCAGGTAAGGATAAACATTACCCTGAAGAATGACATCGGTTGTGCTCTGTCTAGCATTGGCAAGAGGCTTTCAAGATCTCTCAATATGTTTCTGGTGCAGAATGTGTGGCCACATCATCTATTTCACTCAGCAATAAATGTTCTTAGCAAAATTGCAAAGCATATCCTACAGATTAATGTGGATTAAACAAAATCAAGAACTTCCAGTACACTGTTCTCATTTCTTTGGCAGTATCCCATGTATTCTTGCTGTTATAAAAATATTTTGGGATTGTAACATGGATAACTTGCAGGCATTGCTTAAATATGCAACCAATTGCAGAAAAACAGTTGCAGGAAGAAAAAAAAGCACCCAAATACCACAACTCTCACTTTTGGGTTTTATCTGTGTTTTTTTGTCTCTCCAATTGAGATGATCTATAATCTGTGGTTCTGATGGGAATGGTTGCTGTTCAGTAATGCTGGCCAGTCATTTGTGGTTTGGCACTGAGTGCTGGAGAATGTGGGTGAAGCTAACAGATACCCCAGTGGATTTTCAGCAGATCCTTGTGCTGGGAATCTTGGCTTTCTCTTCTCTCATCAAGAATTGCAATGCTAATTGAGCAGCAGGTATTCTGTGTAGCATGAAGCCAGCTGAATACCAGAAGTGAACTGAAAGAGACTGTACTTGACCTCAGAGCAGGACTTGAATGAATTTTGTGCCAAGAGCAAAATTGAAGCCAATGGGAATTGGTGAAAACAGGTTTGTGTTGGTTGGAGTCACAGCTAGTACACAGGGAGATTGTTGTGGTTATGGGAGACCAATCACCCAGGGACCTCACTGCTCAAGTTCCTGGGGTAGTGTCCTAGGTCCAATCACCTGCAGCTGCTTTATTAATCAGCTTCTCTCAATCACTAGGACAGGTAGAAATTTTCACTAATTATTGCACAGTTTCACAACTCCAAAAACCAGGAAAATATTCTCTCCTGTCTTTATTTCTTGATAATGTTCTTCAGATGTGCAACCCTCTATGATATCTGCACTTCCCTAATTCTTGAACATTACCAATTTTAACTACTCCACCATTGGTGATGGCCTCATCAGTTGTCTAGATCTTAAACTATGGAATTCCCCCTCAATACTTCAACAATGTCAACAAAGGCTGAATGGCTGTTTGATTTTACAGATGACTATATTATGAATGCTTAGATGAGGTCCAAGACTAATTGATGGATTCAGCCCTACAAGATTATTTAAGAGCTTAGGGGAGACTACTAGTTTTGTTGGTTTTGTGAGACTGTTGTAAGTCCATTTTCCTTTGAATTGGTCTATGCATGCCATTTTTGGATGAGATTAGGAGGCTTTAAGTGGATTAAGGTTTTTCTTGAGTGGTCTGTGCTTGGGCTGAGTTAGATTGACAGCTTTATGAGATCTTAAGAGGGGCAATATTCTTCAAAATAAATGTTGAATTGTTGAGCTTATATAATTTATGAGTATTCCAAAGACTTGCCAGTACTATTATATGATTCATTGGCTCTTCAACTAGTAGTAATTGAGGAGTGACTTTAAGGCTCAGCAGATGTCAAAAATTAAATCAATGTGTAAACTCAAATCACATGCTCCACTACATGCATTAATATCAAATTCTCCATACTGTAGAATTCAGAGGAAGACTTTATCCACTGGACAAAGTACTCTCAGGCATCTAAATTATTAGATCTTAGAGATTGTGCTCAAAACTGTATAGAAATTAAAAAATCTCTTCATATGTCCCAGAACAGTTCACTGTGTTTATGAATTTGCCAGAATACAGCAGTTACTGCTATAAAAAGGATACATGGCTTGACTTTGTCCGACTGTCTCAGGCTCTGAGGATTCAGCTACTCTTATTTGAGGCCTCCAGCATTGGAGAAATGAGGATAAGATTATATAGAGCATATCTGCGTTCTATAGGATTTAAAGGAATCAGAGGTGAACTGATTCAAACATAAACATGCTTAAACAGCTTAGCAAGATTGAAACAGGAAGGACGGTTTCTGTGGCCAGTGGATTTGGAACTGGGAACTCAGTTTTGGAATAAGGGATGAACTATTTATCACTGAACTGAGGAGGAATTATTTCACTCAGGGGGAGTTGAATCTTTGGAATACTTCGCCCTCAAGGATGTGTTGGGGCTCAGTCCCTGAGTGTATTCATTGCTAAAATCAACAGATTCCAGAATTTCCATATATTAAAGGACATAAGGGTAATGTGAGAAAATGATGTTGAAATAGAAGACCAATCATAATCTGATTGAATGACAGTGATGGGCTGAATGTCTTCTATTTCTTATGTATTTATTACATTTATTTTTAACCAGTTATGTATGTTCTTCAGGCTAAAGTGATCAAAGGAGACGGGGAGAAAGTGGGCACAGGGGACTGAGATAGCCAAATGGCCATCTCCTTTTCCTATTTTCTATGTTTCTATTGGACCTTGTGTAAGTTAGCTATTGCATTGTCTATTTTTGACATTAATTTTTCAAAAGTATCCATTGAGGTGTCATGAGGTTGTTAAAAACAAAGCATTAACTCAAATTGCTGTTTGTTTGCTATGGGGCATACGCCCGTCAAAAATTCAACTGAGACTACCCAAACTTATTGCAAAAGAGATCATTACAGCTGGCACATGTAAAAGATCAGGTTGTGACTGTGTTTACATTCCTTGTGTAAAAGCTCATTGACTTTCACTGTCTTGGATCACGGTGGAGATGACTATCATTTGGGAGAGGAAATTGGAAGCCTATTTTGACCTGTAGAAACTGCGCTTACAGGACAGGAGAGGAGTAAAGCGTGCATATAAAGTTTGGAGATGGGGATTAAACTAGTATGCAATTTTTAAAATGTTGGTGTCCTTTGAAATCAAATAATGTTTACACAGAGAATGAAAATTGTCAAAGCTTTTGTAATTTGTTTCAGATCCTCACATATTAATTGGTGCACAAATCTTCGTAAACAGAGACTGTAGATCTCAAAAGTATAGAATTTGTCACATCACAAAATAACATCTCCTCCCTTTTGTTGAGCCCAGTGATCATTCTCAAGATTAATCTGGTTTGTGCAGACTGGTTTGTGAAATAGTCAGACATTCATTGTAACCAGCCATGATCAACGTGCACAAAGTCAACTGAGCAGTGAAACTATCCAGATCACCGTTTGCAAAGAGTATGGGATCTTGACATTATTGGCTGCTAGACTTACAACCTCAATTTCTGATTTTGTTTATGACTAACTATAAAGAGACTTCTTGCATTATTTTTCTAATCATGGCTGTAGCTGGTCACCATGCAAACTCTGCTCGGAACAAGCTGCTGTCGGCATTGGACAAAGTATACACAGTCCTCACTGAATTCTTCATAAAAGTACTGAAGGAAGCCAGCAGCATCTTTAACCATTAAATGACTGCAAATTCAGCCCAATAAAATGTCCATTTTCATTGTCACATCATTGGCAACTTAAGTAAGGCTGTCTAGTCCTATCGTCTAGGAATTCCCTCTCCAAATCTCTCTCCTCCTTGTAGAAACTATTCAAATCCTAACTCTGTGTGATCAAACTCTATTGTTGCGTCCACTTCGTTTGTCCCATCAATATTCTGTTGACAGCATACTGGTGAAGTATTTTAGGGAATATTTATTACATTAAAGGCACCATAGAAGAATTAATCATTTTCAAAGATTTAGTGAACTTGGCTTAACATTTTCCAAAAGCTGAGTGCTTATCAATAATGTGTGTTCAGAGTTACACAATTTGACACTATTGGCCCTCATGCCAGCTCACTGCTACAGTTCTGGCTTAGAGCTATTTTCCATGAACTTGGCTCAGAGACAGAAAGTGGTAGGCCGCCCTGGCCAACATTCCTCCCTTGACAAGAATCAGCAAAACAGATTGTGTAGCCATGATCAGATTGCTATCTGTGGGTTCTAATTTGTGAAAATTGCTGTTATACTACAACAGTGACTACAATTTAGAAATGCTTCATTGGTTGTATTGTTTTTTTGAATCATTCTAATTGAGTGAAATCCATCATATAAATGAAAGGTTATCTTTCTTCCTGTAACCTTCAGAGTTGGAAAATCTGGCTTGATTTTTCTTCGAGTGAAGATCAGGTTGTTCAATAATAACACAACTTACTGGCTGCTCCTTCTGGGGAATGTAATACCATACTGGGCCTGTCCTTGGAGTGCACCATGAACTTGTGCTGCTCATTTGGAGTACTCCTTAATTTTCACTTGTTCCAATTTATAAAGAACCAACAGAGAACCGTATGCTTTAAGCAAGATAAAAGGTATCTTATGACACACTATTGCTAAAAGTGGAGAACAAAATATGAATCTTCTCTTACCTCCTCTAATTCACCCACTAGAATCACTCCAGTGTGGAAACAGGCCATTCAGCCCATCAAGTCCACAACAACCCTCCAAAGAGCATCCCACCCAGACCCACCCCCACTACCCTATAATCCTGCATTTCCCATGGCTAATCGAAATAACCCACAAATGCCTGGACACTGTGAGCAACACAGCATGGCCAATCCACCTAACCTGCACATCTTTGGACTGTGGGAGGAAACCCACACAGACACAGGGGAAAGTGTGTAAGCTGCACATTGACAGTCACCCAAGGCTGGAATTGAACTTGGGTCCCTGGCTCTGTGAGAGGTAGCAGTGCTAACGACTGTGCCATCCTAGTATAAGATGGGACTTATTTTCCTGAAGAACATGACAGTGGCAATGGAAATGTTCACTAAACAAAGTGACAATCCTCATTCCTCAGTGTTCTGTAATAGGTTGTACAATTATTCTTATAAATTAAAGGAAGCTCTCCCAACATATCAGTTAGTATGCTCAACAAGGAATTGAACTGCATTAGCAGGGTACGATTGCTAGCAGAGATAGCCATGAAAGGGCTGGGGATGTCTATTCAGGTCAACATTTCTGGCTGCAGGGATGAGAGGGAGAAGTTAACCAGGGCGCTTTGTCGCTCCTGAGTGAGACCAGGACTGAGCTCCTCTGCAATGACTTTGCAGATGAATGGTTAGGCAACATATACTGTGACCATGAGTGTACCAGTGTTGTAAAGATCTGTCCTCAAAATGGGAGAGGAAGAAAACTTATTGAAGATAACAACATTTAAAAATACTGCTTGGACACTTAGAGGAGATTTTCATGGGTACTTTTGGTAACACTGTCTCCGTGTAGATCAATCATAAGACCCCTTTGAGGATTGTAGAAGTGAGCCACATTTTTGACAGTGTAATCTTAAGCAAAAGACACCAGTACTTTGGGAAGTTGTCAAGTATCAAGCAATTTTGGAAGAAATGGGATGTTCAGGCAGAAAAGTACAATGGATATCATTGCACTGTAAATGCCTGTGATTTGGTTAACAGACAGCTAAAGTTTTAATGTTGCTTTCTCTTGCATTGTCCTGCCAACTAAATGAATGTGTATCTTGACTACTTTAAATTGGACTTTGTGGCCTCCTAGTCTTGAACCTCACAGTGATATTCAGCACTCTCAGTTCTATTTGGACCTATGCTTTCTCAACAGGTCCAACATGTTCAATGCTCCTGCCAGTTTCTGTGATTTATGCTCTCAAAAGTCTTTTTAAGGTTATAAAGCCCTCGAGATTATGTGAAAGAGAATGCTGTGTACATTTGATTCCAATAAATGTTTTACTTTGACCTATTTTCTGGAACAAGTAGCATCGTAGTGAGACAAATTGTAGGCAGAAAGTATCCGGTAAACAGGATGCCTTGCAATATTCCAGTCACTTCCCCTCCATTGTAACTCCTGTAGAATCTAAGGTAGATGGTGAATGAGGAGGGTGTGGGTGTGAAATATCAGGAATGAAGAATTTTTTTTATTCTGTCACTGATGATCTCCCTGATGTAGTGAGGACACATTTTGAAAATGCAATTAGGAAATAATAAACAAAGGGATATGAAGAGATAGAATATGATTGGGAAAAGATGATGTAACTGGTCAATTTGTTATGTATGGCCAGTCATAACAATTGTGCGTTTGTATTTTGGGAAGGATAGGGACCAAGGGGATTAATATAAAGAAATTCAAGCCCTGAGTTTCCTTTATATTTCTTCTATAACCTGGATGCAAGATAACCAAGTGACTTAAATTGTTGTGGACTTCCGGATGTCAAAGTTCTGCATGTAACTCCAATGTTCTCAAGTCTCCTCACGCATTTTATTTTCATGCAATCAACTGTATTTTTGACCCAAGTCAAACATGTCCATTGGAGACTGTCATTTGAGTATTATCATGGCTTTGATGTTGCCAGATCTGCTGAGCTTCTCCAACAATTTCTGTTCTTCATAGAATCATAGATTTCATGGCTTTTTGGCCTTGATTAAAAAAAATGGAACAGTTGCTATAGTTTTCCTGCTTGCAACTCCACTGAGCCTTCTAAGATAATTGGGCAGATGGCTGGATACCATCGGGCAAATTCAAAATGTCTATTAAATTGAGACCATTGGCATCTGTTTAATCAACTGCGTAATGGAATCATATTATGAATGCTTGGCTGAGCTCCAATCCCTTTGATTAGATAATACTCCATAGGAAGTATTTATGGAGGAGACATGTGCTTGTTTGCTTCATGCTGTTTTTGATAGATTGTCAAATTAAATGTTTTGAAGTGTTGTAAAAATGGCCATTTGTTTATTTTGGCAGATTAATGAGCACTTGAGATGATTCAGTGTTTCTTTCATGGGGAATTTCATTAGCCTTTGGCTTGATGAACAGATCTATGAGCTTCTATGAGGAGCTTTTCAAGTGGAGTTTGGATGGTTGAGTTTTAAAATTTCCTAAGCATTTCAAAGGGTTTGCACTGTTGTTGGGTAGATTGGCCACGCTAAACTGCCCGTAGTGTTCAGGAATGTGTAGATTAGGTGGATTATAGAGGGATGGGTCTGGGTGGGATGCTCTGAGGATTGGTATCGGCTTGTTGGGCTAAAGGGCCTGTTTCCACACTGTAGGGATTCTATGAAAAACAGAAATTGTTGGAGAAGCTCAGCAGATCTGGCAACATCTGTACAGCAATATCGGAGTTAGCATTTTGGGTCAGGTGAACCATCCTCAAAGCAACTGTGAGATGAGTGGGCAGGCTTCAAGGGGTTGGAGTAGGTGCGGTGTGAGAGGATTGAGGAATACAGGCTAGACAGACTAACGACTATGCAGAGAACTGGGCAAGTGTACCAGTGAATGGAGGTGCTGATGTGGCCATCTGCCTGCTTATACCCCACCATGGGCCTACATCAGTGTGTCACACCCATTATACCAGCCTGTCACTGACTCCAGATGACAATGATTTGGAGTGAGTTTCAAAAGTTGGCCACGCGACCTCAGGAAATTACTTCCTGACATGCTGGAGAAAATTCAGCTCAGAATGTCCAAAATCAGAGGAGTCCCATTGCCTGTGACTATCACAATTCACAAGGCAGTGCAAAGGAACCTCCACCTTTCCAAATTGTTTCCACTGTGTTAGAAATACAACAATAACTTACTCTGATGTTATTCCGTGAACATAATAAAATGCTTGGGGCACTTCACAGGAGTTGAGTTGTGCAAAACCTTTGACAGGGTTTATTGACAAAGCTGAGTAGCAATTATTGGGTTCTGACACATTTGTTTCAGAAAACAAAAGCAAAATACTACAGCAGGCTGGAAATCTGGAACAAAAACAATAAATGTTGGATACATTCGGGCAGTATCTATGGAAATGGTTTGTCCCATTCCCTCTACTGCCAATTAATTACTTCTGTCCTCCATCTGATTATAGACTGCACATTTTCTGAAGGCTCATGGGGTGTAGCGGGTAGTGTCCCCGATCTCAGGGGACCCAGGTTCAAATATGACAGCTCCAGAAGTGTGTCTTAACACCTCCAAACAGACTGATTCAAAGGTATCTAGAGCGTGCCTTTTGTTCTTTACTTCACACTCCCATTCTTCCTGGACATGCACTTTCTTTAAAATAGCTATGCTCTCCCTCATTCTTCTTGTTCAGAATTCTCTATCCCCATCCACAGATGTTGCGTGAGTTGCTGAGTGCTTCCAGAATATTCTTTTAATTCTTTTACTTAAAATGCAGGTTTACTAATGAGTTCATGCTGTACATGCACAGCAGGGTCTCCCAGCCTTTAGTGATACTGGGGCCGTTTCTTTACTCTGGATAGACGAGCATTAAGTCACACAGGTGCAAGTCACACAGGTGGCCTGACAGGATAGAGAACTGGGGGCTTAAAATCTTGTTGGCATTTACCAGCCCACTGCAGCGCACCTGACTGACCTACACTGCTCTCAAATGTTTTTCCCCTCCCTGCCACAATGCTGACACCTCAAGAACATGACTTGCTTCTGAAAATATCAACCCAAGGATTTGTCGACAGGTCTGCCAGCCTACCCTGTTGGTGCACTGGCAGGAAGTGAGTGGCAACCTGACAAATGGGAAGGCCGCACTAAATAAATCTCAGGCACTCGTGGGAGGTAGGCATCGCTGGCTGGCCAACATTTACTGCCCATCCCTAGTTGCCCTTTGAGAAGGTGTTGGCGAGCTGCCTTCTTGAACCACTGCAGCCCATATGCTGTAGGTTGACCAACGATGCCCTTAAGGAGGGAAATCCTAGAAAATCATGGCGAACTTCACTGTAACTTTTGCCTAAACAGCAATGTCCTGGATCACTGCCACACTGTCCTCTCTCTCTCTCTCTCTCTCTCTCTCTCTCTCTATCTACCCCCCCTTCCCTAAACTCAGCTGCAGTTTATTTCTCAAATTAACAGTTCACTTGTGTTCCTTCCTCCCTCTGCCATCCACTGGTGCTGAAATGTTTATAAATTTTATAGACTGATGTATGAACCTATTGGGAAATAATTTTCTGCACTAAATCACTTCTGTGGGTAAAGGTTTTATTGTTTGCCTGTCGAGGTGTAAATATGGTAATAGGCCTTGTCATTCACCTCATTTTTTCCTCAGGTTGACAGCTCTCTGTGGGCCATTGCAGTCAGACGTATAAACCATGTCACTTTACAAACTAAAAACTACCAATATCTTCTGGACACTTCCAAGTGGTCGCCTCCCATAGATTATTTTGAACTTCAATCACTGTCTTCGACTTGACCTAGGGCAGGGGAGGAAGACGAGGAATGGCTTTGAACCTTATTCTCTGCTCGGTCAGTTAACCCTTTCAGTGCTGGTCCTGAGGTGTTGTCTTAATTCCTTTTCAGCTTCTCTCCTTCATCACCCTGGCTCCTCATTAGGCCAACATTGCTTCATTGGAATTCATTGGTATCCATGCTTGAGTTAAATCAGAGTTAACCATGGCTCCATCTCACTCTTTTTCCTGGGGTCGAGCAAATCTCATTTCTCGAGGCTTGGGAGTAATACAAAGCCTAGGTTAACACTTTAGTGTATTCCTGAGAGGATGGTGCATTTTTGGAAATGCCATCTTTCATCTCCCTAGCCCCTGCACTCATCCCTGGAACATCTAGAAAACAAGGATACCCACGTCATGCTTCTACCCATTGGCTACAGCTCTGCCTTCAGCACTATAATCCCAACAAAACTAATCTCCAAACTTTGTGGCCTAAGTCTCTACTCTGCCCTCTGCAACTGGATCCTCAATCTCCTGACCTGCAGACAGCAAACAGCGAAGATAGGCAACAGCATTTCCTCCATGACAATCCTCAATACCAATGCCCCACAAGAATGCGTCCTCAGTCCCTTACTGTACTCCCGGTACAGTCGTGACTGTGAGACCAAATTCTGTCTTAGCCCCATTTACAAAGTTCACTCATGACAGCATTGTTGTAGGCTGGATAACAGACAACAACGAGACAGAACACAGGAAAGAGATAGAATGCTTGGTGTCTTGGTGTAAAGATAACAATCTCTCCCTGATTGAGCTGATTATCAACTTCAGGAAGCAAGGAGGAGGACATGTCACCTACCTACATCAATGGAGCTGAGATGGAGACAGTCAAGAGCATCAAGTTTCTAAGAGTGACGATAACTGAGAAACTGTCATGGACTTCCCATATTGATGTGATGGTCAAGAAGCCACAACAACACCTCTTCTTCCTCAGAAGGCTAAGGAAATTTGGCATGTCCATGAGGACTCTCATGAACTTTTATAGATGCACCACAGAAAGCAATCTATCTGAACATATCATGACTTGGCATGGCAACTGCTCTGCCCAGGATCCTAAGAAATTACAAACTGCTGCGAACACAGCCCAGTCCATCACACAAACCAACTTTCCATCCATTGACTCCATCTACACTTGTTGTGCCACAGAAAGGCAGCCAACATCATCAAAGACCCCTCCCACTCCAGTTACAATCTCTTCCAACCTCAGGCAGAAGATATAAAAGCTTAATCACGTACACCCACAAGTTCAAGAACAGCTTCTTTCCAGCTGTTATTACACTTCTGAATGGATCCCTCAAATCTCAAATCTAACACTGATCTTGCTTTTTATGCACCTTCTTTGCAGCTGTAAATTTGTATTGCCCGCTCTGTTCTATCATAGTATAACCTTTGTATTGTATGATCTGCCTGAATTGCATGTAAGTAAAAGCTTTTCACTGTACCTAGGCAAATGTAACAAGAATAAATCCAATCAAAAGTTAAATCAAGGTTCTGCCTGCCTTTATGGGTGGCATTATTTTGAAGAAGAGCAGGGCAGTTATTTCTGGTCCCTGGATATTTCTGAATCTGTCAACCAACATCATTAAAAGCGGACTATTTGGTCATTAACTCACGGTGTTTGTGGGATCTTTCTGTCGGCAAATTGGCCGGTGTGGTTTCTACTTCAGAAGCACTTCATTTGATGTAAGATCATTTAACACAGTTTGTAATTTCAAGTGGCGCTAAATAACTCCACTCCTTTCTCTCAATATTCATTTGACAATGTTGTTAGGTTATAGGAGATGACTAATATCTTGACATGACCTGATGAGCAAACACAGACACTGACACGTACTTACTTTCTATCTTGAGTTACTAGACAGACTGGGAATGCTGTCCCAAATTGTCACAGCCAACATCATCCCAATTGTTGGCCCAGCTGAGAAAAGGTAACTTGGTACAGTCTAGAATGTATACCAAGATCATCTGCATGACTCAGTTTAGTGGCTTTCATCTCTCTAAATACTTTCCCAGCTGGTCTCTCATTTTACACCCTCCATAAACATTGAAAACACTGGTACCTGATCTGAATCTGTGCCAAATGCTGCTTGTTGTATGTGTTCCTTCCTTCTAAGAAGGTTCACCTTTAAGTATTCCATGTGTTGTGTGTATACATAATGTTGCCACTCTACCTAGCAGTTTGTGTGTTATGGGTCTGCAAGCCACACTCATGGAAATCACAGCTTGCTGTAATATCTGCTTTATAACATGCAATGTGTTTTACTGTTTTAAATAAACTAGCCCACAGAGTAAATCAATCACTGACAAGCAATTGATTATTAGAATGTTATCAGAAATTTCTTCAGAAATGGGCTTTTCTGACACCTTTTACCATGACTGGTCCGACAAAATCTTGATGTTATAATTTTCAGCATCCTGTAGAACACCCCTCCGTGACTTATCCCTCCCTACGGCTGAAACTCCTCCTATCTTTCAATTCTTCAAAAATCACAATCTTCTTCTTAAATGTGGAGTTGGAGGAATGCAGCAGGCCAGGCAGCATCAAAGGAGCAGGAAAGCTAACATTTTGGGTCAGGTCCCTTCAGAAATGGGCTTTTCTGAAGAAGGGTTCTGACCCAAAATGTCAACTTTCCTGTTCCTCTGATGCTGCCTGGCCTGTTGCATTCGTTCAGATCCACACTGTGAAGTCTCTAACTCCAGCATCAGCAGTTCTTGCTATCTCTGATGATCTTCCTCTTGTTGTTCATCCCCTCCCTTCATTTGCCTCATCATATGCTGAGAATTTGGGATCTCCTCCTGTCATGACTGTCATCTCTCTTGCACTTTCGCACCTTCCTTAATTCGTCTCTCTCTCTCACCAAACCTCCGGGATCCTGTTCCAATGTCTCCTCACCTGAGTATCAATTTTTGACTACACCCTGGACACCTCTGTGAAGTGTCTTGGGAGGCGTGACTGTGTTAGTGGCACTACATGAATGCAAACTGTCAAAAGCTATTGCTAAAATAGATCCTCTTCTTTTGTGCAAGATAGCTACTGGCGCAATAATGGGAATTTTAATTATATATAGCATGCTGTGCATAAAATTAAGTGAGAAATTTAAATGCTTTGGCCAATAAACAATGCAGAGCTGGGAGAGAGTGCCATAACTGCATTGAACTAAGGGATTCAGATGGTTCTCACGTGGAATGATAGATGTACAAGAAAGCTTTACAGCCTGGAACCTAAATGGGAATTTATGGAGTTTCTGCAAAGAACGATAGCAGCTTGGGAGTGGGTTGCAGACCAGAACAAATTGAAGGAGTTCTCAGGGTTTATTGATAACATAAAGGGAAGCCACAAGTGAGTTACAGTTTGAAAACTAATAGGGGGTGGGGAGCATAGGATGATTTTTTAAAGAAAGAGGAGAACAAAACTAAACTGATATTTTTTCATTTAAAAAGTACTTAAAATGTTGGAAATTTGAAACAAAGCAGAAAAAGCTGGAAATATAACCCAAGCCAGGCAACATCTGTGAGGAAATGGAGAGCAAACATTTTAATCAAACCCCTTGTTATGACTGAAAAATTGAGAGATAGGTAAGCATTTTCAAACAGTCAGAAATAGTGGTGTCAAATATATTTTAATACTCATACAAGTGCTGCACAAACTTAGCACTGGTTCCAAATTTTGGTCTCAACACAGACTTCATTAACTCTCGCCTGTAGCTATATTGTTCATTTACGCTTGAACCTAATTTTTTCCTTTGACCTCAGGCCTTCCACTTCCTTAGTTATTCCCATGTCCTTCATTTATAAAACATGTGAATGCATGAAGTGCCCCATGCAGCTACATTCCAACTTAGTTTTGTGATTCCCACTGATTCCCAATTTGCCATTAGCCAAGAGAACTTTCTCAATTCTGAAAAAAACTCCTCAGAAGATGTCATGCCAGGAAACCACAGGAGGCCCATTGTCCAAAGTCCCACCCAACCTTTCCACCCAGTGGTTGTAGCCACAATCAGGAGCTCTCCCAGGTCTCTTTCGACAAGTCAAATGAGTCCTTAGTCTCTGTGCAAATTTATTCCAGAGACCAATGACGTTATGTTGAAGATCTGGGAACCAGTTCTTTAAAAAAGGATGCTATAATTGACTCTTATCTGTTCTACCCTCACAATGTGAGGGAATTGCAGCAATGTGCTTTTTCCGTTCAGTAAAGTAATCATATCTGATTGAGTTGATACTTGTGTAACATACATACAAGACATGAGTCACATAGTCCTGGAAAATGCAGTAGATGTTTGTTACATCTCCTGGTATTGGCATGTTTGATATAATCTCAGGCACTGCCATGTATGGTCTATTACGCGACAATTTAGTTCCAAACTCTTGCTGTTTCCCTCGGCATGTTATGCTGCAAGTGGCCTCAGTAAGATGGAGTTTGAGACATTTATACAATAAGAATACACGCTAGGATACAAAGATTACATTATTAGTATGTCTCTTAAATATACATTACAAAATAAGGAATCATAACACAACAGTCAATATTCTCTGTACATGAAATAAATCATCCTAATCTTGTTCTATGCATGGGTAACTGATTCCTCTCTGTGATGATTTTGATGATGACTGTAACAATCAGTTCCATTTATACATTGAGGCTTCTTCTCTCTATATGTTTGATTTCATGGAATCCCCAGTGTGGATCAGACCACTGAGTCTTCACTGACTCTCTGAAGAGCATCCCCTGCCCTATCCCTGTATCCCAACACTACCCTATCCCCATAAACATGTATTTCCCATGCTTAACCCACCTAGCCTGAATACTATGGGCCATTTACTTAGAATTCCTAGAGTGTGGAAGCAGGCCATTCATCCCAACAAGTCCACACCAACTCTCTGAACAGCATCCCACACAGACTCATCCCCCCACCCCCGCATTTCCCCTGGCTAGCCCACCTAACCTACATATCCCTGGACACTACGGGTAATTTAGCATGGCCAATCCACTTAGCCTGCACATCTTCGGGCTGTGAGAGGAAACCAGACAACCCAGAGGGAGCCCACACAGACACAGAGCAAGCAGGCAAACTCCACGCTTCATTCACCTGAGGCTGGAATTGAACCCAGGTCCCTGGTGCTGTGAGGCAGCAGTGCTGACCACTGAGCCACTGTGCCACCTCTACAGTTTTACATTTATTTCTGTTGTTGGCCTTTCAGCTCTGAGTTTAATGTTTTGGACTGACAGACGCTAGGGCTGTTTGACATGGATGTTAAACTACCTCTGTTTTAGAGAGCTGTTTCCTGATGTAGATGAGTTCATTGACAAAATCAGAAATTGCTGGGAAAGCTCAGTAGGCCTGGCAGCATCTGTGGAGAGAAGTCAAAGTTAAAGTTTCAGGTTGAGTGACCCTTCCTCGGAATGGTATCTGCAGTTCTTTCAGTTTTTAAATGAGTTCATCACTGTATTCCCATAACACACATTTGACTGTGTTATTCTGAACAAGAGGACTTTAAACATTGTGTTTGCCTGCATTTGGTTTCAGATCTAGAATACCCATTGGGAATTAACTTTCCCATTACTTAGTGAAAACACAAATTGAATTAAAATAGGATTTTTGTTTCGAAGGGTAAAAACATTTTCTCTGGGACTTGTAATAAGGCCAAGGGATTTCACCAAGGCTTGCAATTCAAAACAGTTATCTATTCACTTCCTGTGCAAGGCGTTTTCCTGCCTAAGTGCTTGGTGATGAGTTTGGACACATTACTAGACAGAATATGAAACCAGCAAGATGTTTTTGTATGTATTTTCCCAGAATGCACTGAAAGGCTTGTGTCCAAATTTGTTTACATATGTGCTTGTGCGTATGCGTGCATCTGTGTATGTGTGTGTGTTTGTATCTGTGTGTAGATTTGGTACAGGGCCCTTAAAGACCCTTTTCCATTCTCTGCATCTCTCCTTCCTCCTTTTTTTTAAAGAAAGATTACTTCACATACTTTGGGCAAAAATGGCAATCATTATCCTTCATAAATGCAACGTGGCACATTATCGGAATAAAGGACAAGGCCAGCAAATAAACATGGGAAACTCAAAACTAGGAACAGGAATAGCAGGAACTGCAGATGCTGGAGAATCTGAGATAACAAGGTGCAGACCTTCATTTTTTTTCCTGAAGAGGGGTCTAGGCCCGAAACATCAGCTTTCCTGCTCCTCTGATGCTGCTTGGCCTGCCGTGTTCATCCAGTTCTGCACCTTATTATCTTGGAACAGGAGTAGGTCACTTAGCTCTACAAGTCAAATTCTACATTCAGTATGATCATGATTGATCCTCTATCATAACAAATATTCCCCCTTTCTCTCCATACCTCTTGATACCTTTAAAATTGAAAAAAAAATCTCATTCTTAAATATATACAGAGACCTGACCTCCCCTGTCTTCCATGGTAGTGAATTCGACACATTGACCATCTTCTACATGAAGAAATTTTCCCTCATCTCCTGAGACTGTTATAAACTCCCCCCAACAGGTAAAGCATTATCTCTGCATCTGGTCTGTCCAGGCCTGTTAGAATTTTATATGTCTCAAATAGCTCCCCTGACACTCTTCTAAACTCCCGGGAATACAAGCCCAATCTAACTAATCTTTCCTTCCTGATTCTGCTTCATAAAGGGCTCAGGTGATGAGTTCCAGTTGGGCACGCCTTTGCTTGTTACCAAGGGAAATTATACCCGACAGGAAGACTAATTACTGATGTTCCATGAACCTTGTAGGAGTTATCACACCTACCTACTTGCTTGCTGCCTCTGTCTGTTTGCTTTCATTGACTGATGTACAAGGACATTCAGATTGTTTTGTGCATTTGCATTTCCTAATATATCACTATTTAAGTAGTCCTCTTCCATTCTGTTTTTCACACAAAAATGCATAATTTCACTTTCATGCTACATCTGCAATGTGTTTTCCCACACACTCAACCCATCAAGATCACACCTTGTATCCTCCTCACAACTCTCTATCCTACCTAGCTTTGTATCATTCGAAATATTGTAATTGATTCCCTCATTTAAGGCACTTATAAATACCATGAAAAGTGTACTGTATGTATATCGTCGGCAATTTTGAGTTCTGCAAATAGAAAATTGGTAAGTGGTACACATAACTTGTAGGGTAGACATAATCCCCTTATATTTACTAGAAGCCATCCATTAACTGAATGATGTGAACAAGGCATTGATGCTGATAACTGCTGTTCTTTTAACAAGTATTTAAAAAGTCATGGAAATGATGAAATAAGTGTCTATGTTGTACAACAAATCATGATCCTAGCCATTTAGGACCAATATGCTGGACTGAAATCCATGAAACATTGGCTAACTCATGCAATCACTGCGGGATTTGTTAATCAGATCCATTGTTCTCATTGCCTCCTGCTCATTCAAATTAAGGGTCTATTTCTGCTAAAGGTGACGAAACGTCTGAAAACTAACCTTCCAGCTCAGCGAGCAAACTCACATCCAGAACCTCAACCTGAGCTACAAATCTTCTCAAAACTCACTCTGCTAAAGTGATCTAACATCGAGATCAGAGATCCCACTGAGAACCATTCCATGCCCTGCTTTAATTCTGCACCCCTGTGAAACTTACCCTGAGTATGGAACTCACCCCTTCCTCTTCCACTCATTCACTCATCTCTGGCCTGGCACTTTTTGTATGTCCACAGACATCCAGTCCTGGCAATTTTTGGTGTTTGTCACCTCCACTAGTATTTGGAATTAGGTAGTTGGCCTGCTTTATCTTATGACTATCTGTGATTGAGCATATACCACTGTAGAAAACCTACAGAAAAGCCATGTTCCTGACTACACAAGAAGTTTTTTTATATGAAAGGAATAAGTACATTCGGTTAGGTATAATAATGAGGATAAAAGCAGAAAGTGCTGGAGAAACTCAGTAGGTCTCGTAGCATCTGTAGAGAGAAAAACAGTTAATATTTTGAATTCAGTATGATTCCTCTTTAGAGTTGCTACCAGGCCTGCTGCACTTATCCAACATTTTCTGCTTTTATTTCAGATTTCCAGAATCCGCAATATAATGTGTTTATAGAATAATAAGGGTGTTGGGAGCTAGTACAGATTAACCTGCTTTCTCCAAAACCTGGAGTAGAACTCACTGACCCCAGAAAGACTGCAGGTGGCATCAGTGGAAGGGATAGAGCCAATGGAACATAAATGTTAACCCCTTCAGGACTATTACGTTATACAAGAGAGCAATGCAGATTCTTAATATCCAATTATGCAGGATATACTGTTTGGGTTCCACTTGTCCATACAACATGAAACTGTGCACGACATCAATATGACATGTGACATTATCTACATTTGTTGAACCAAAACCTCAAAGTTAAATTCTAAAACCCAATGAACAAGTTGCAGAAAAGCTCACAGCATATGGCTCATGTCATGTGAGCTGTTTTAGATTACATATTCATACATGAGATTTATTACGATGTCCTGTGCAGATCAAAGAGAAATGATGTACATATCAATTACAATATCACGATATCTTATGTTTTCTCACAAAATAAATCTGTAATTTATTGATAAATGAAGACTTATTCATACAAAAATGATGCCGTTAATTTCTTTAAACAAATGTAGTTAATTTTAATTTTTTTCTGCCATGTGCAAGGAAGGGATTAGATCATTCTGCTGGTTCAATTAAATGCTGGTCATCTCAAAGTTCCACGTTTTCAAATTCATCCATGATTCAGGGAGGCAAGCTGCCCATATTATCTTATGCTTTTAGCCAATACTACATATTGAGACACTGATCTGGAACATATCAGCTGTGGATGTCTGCACATGTCAGCTCTCTTCTTATCTCTAAATGAGGCTCTTCAACCCCTTTTTTTATTATAAAATTCCTTTATTTACATATGGGCACAATATCAAAAACTGCTCTCTAGTGCAGTGTCTAAGACCTCCCTCTTTGCAAGCTCTTTCTAAATTGGTGCCCGCTCTTTCTGATGGCAGAGCTATGTAACCAGTTGCATTATCATTTAAGATTGAAATGAGAAGGAAGTTCCTCCCTCAGGCGAATGTGAATCTTTGGAATTCTTGACTGCAGAAGTGCAGTCATTTAGCAGGTTCGAAATCAATTGGATTTTGGACATTAATGACATCAAAGAATCTAGTCCAGGAAAATTGAACTAAGGGGAACCGTAGGATCCTTACACAATATTCAGCCCATCAGGTCCAAACCAACCTTCTGGAGAACATCCCACACAGACACATTCCCCTCTCCTATCCCTATAGCCTCGCATTTCCCATGGGTCACCTACCTAGCCTGCACACAGAATCATAGAATACCTACAGTATGGAAACAGGCCCTTCAGCCCAACATGCCCACACTGACCCTTGGAAATCCCACCCAGACCCATCCCCTAATAACCCACCTAAGCTGCACATCCCTAAACACTATGGGCAATTTAGCATGGCCAATCCACCCCAACCTGCACATCTTTGGACTGTGAGAGGTCCAAACTGGAGCAAACCCATTCAGACAGAGGAAAAATGTGCAAATATCCACACAGATAGTCACCCAAGAGTGGAATCAATCCTAACTTGGAAATATATCACCGTTGCTTCAACATTCTGAAACTCAACTCCGTCCCTAACATCATTGTGCAGGTATACCTGCTCATGGTTCAAGAAGACAGCTCACTACCTCGGATAGGACAACAAACGCTGACTTTCCCAGTAACACACACATCCCACGAGTGAATAACGCAAAATAAAACTACAGCATAAACCTCAGCTGGTCCCTTGGCATGTTACTGAGGTCATGCTGCAGATTACGAGCTGTCATTTTTCAGATGTGATGTTACACCCCTGTTGGCCAGTTCAGGTGGAAATGAGAAAAAAGGCCCCTTGATGCTATTTGAAGACAAATAGGAAGCTCTCCTGTCCTGGCTGACATTTCTCCCTCAATAAACGCCACCAGAAAATGGTTTAAGAAGTCATCCATCGTGTTTTTTTTTAATTCCTCTGTGTGGGATCTTGTTGTGTATGCTGTGCTGCTGAACGTAGCCACGGTACAACAATGGCCATATCTCAGAGTAATTGTGGAGGGTTTTGGAACATCCTGAGGGTCTCATTTTCTTCTTTACTGCATCTGCATTAGTCATGTTTTAATGTTCAAGAGCGAGGTTATGAAGAAAAGACTATCTTACTCTTTATTGCTGTCTGCCATCATCGTCCGATTGGATTTTCCTGATTAGAATGGAAACTTTCATTTTATGTCGGAAAGTGGCCTCATAACTCAATGCTTTCATCGTTGCTGGACAAGTTTCAAGAAGCTAATCTCGAACAAACTCCCATAAAATGTAAAACAGACATGCAGATTTGCACTTTCCTTTTCATACTCACATAGTCCCTTCAGCAGCATATGTGAAAAACACAAGGTGAAAATATTGAATGGTTTAGACAAACTTGGGAATTTTAACTCATTCCAGAGTCACTATTTTTCAAATGGGCACAGAGACCAATGGCATTTTCCTTTCACATTTATTTTATCCTCCCCTTATTTTCTTAGATACCCTTTCAAGTAACCATTTGTTATGGGTGAGATCAGGCATCAGGAGAGATGTAACTATTCATTACCTGAACTGTGTGCTAATGTATTTTCTATTTTATTTCTATTTGTGGGATTTTCATAGAATCACTACAGTATGAAAACTGACTAATCAGCCCAACAAGTTCATACCACCCCTCCAAAGATCATCCCTCCCAGACCCATTCTTCTATATTTCCCATGTCTGACCCACCTAACCTAAACATCCCTGGGGACTGCAGGCAATTTAGCATGGCCAATCCACTTACCCTGTGTATCTTTGGACTGTGGGAGGAAACCAGAGCACCCAGAGGAAATCCACACAGATACAGGAAGAATGTGCAAACTCCATACAGACCGTTGTCTGAGGCTGGATTCAAATCTGGGTCCCTGGCACTGTGAGGTTAGCAGTGCTAACCATTGAGCCACCGTGCCACCCACTGTATGCCTGCAGTGTTTGCTGTCTCAATATTTCTCCCAATGCTGAATGCAGAAGGTTCTTTTTTAGTTAAAGGTGAATGTAGCCGCAGTACAACTGTGATTTAGTTAAAGGTGAATCTGTAAAATTATTGATCCTTACCTTCTTTTCCCCACCCCCCAACTCCCAGTTATGTTTCTTTCATCAACACAAAGGCAACGAGGATGTTGGAGGCTGGGAACGAGGACAATGGAACTAGTAAGGATCCAGCACTGAAGGCATGAAGAGTTGGTACAAGTCAACATGGTAGAATGGTTATGTAGGCACGTCTTAACTTGCTGAAAATGCTGGAGGAGAAAGATAGCTAGAGAAGAGTCAGGAGATCATCAACCATGACTAGAACCAAAAACAGGAATTGTTGGGAAAGTTCAGCAGATCTGGAGGCATCTGTGGAGTTATTGTTTCAAATTGAGCGACTCTTCTTCAGGATTCACTTAGGAAGATCTAACACTGTCCTCTGCTGTCTGTGCAGGAAGCTCAGCACGAGAGATAATCTTGATATGTTCATCTCATCCTTCCTTGAATCTCTTTGCCTCTCTCTCTGAAGGGATCTGTGTTGCCCACAGAATTAATCTGTGGAATTTGCAACCAAATTAAAAGTTGGAACGGGTGTGAACATAGTCGCAGACTCACTGTCCCGCATACAAAGATCTACTCTGGTGTTTCTCTTCATTATCTTCTCAAAACATACTTCTTTAACTCAGATTTTATCTTGCTGGCCAACATCTCCTCAGTACCAAACTTTGTCTGACAATGCTGTTGTGAGTGTTTTGGGTGCTTTACTATGTTAAAGATCTTTTAGAAGTGGGAAGTTTTGATGATGACACAATCAAAGATATGTTAACCATTACGGTGATACAGCGGCTTAGTCGTTAGCACTGCTGCCTCACAGCCCCAGGGACCTGGGTTCAGTTCTGCCCTTGACTGACTGTCTGCGTGGAGGTTGTCCGTTCTCCCCATGTCTGCGTGGATTTCCTCTAGGTGCTCCGGTTTCCTCCCACAGTCCAAAGATGAGCAGGTTAGGATGGGCTGTGCTACATTGCCTGTGGCATTCAGGGATATGCAAACTAGATGGGTTAGCCATTGGATTTACAGAGATAGGATTAGAGGGTGGGCTGGGTAGGATGCTCTTTGGAGGGTCAGTGTACACTCGATGGGCCAAATGACCTTCTCCCAGCTTTGGGATTCTATTAAAGGAAAAAAATATGTCTCTAAGCCTGTGCTTGAAAACTACCAGATCTCAAAAGGAAACCATTGATTCCCAGTTTGAATTCCTTGCCCAGGGCTCATAAACAAATTCTTCAATCGAATGTAATTGTTAATTTCAGAGATTTTCTTCACATTACATTTGTCTCATTCTGGCCACTTTTTCAACTTCACATAGACTTTATGTCGCGTAAGGTATTGGTTCTTTAAGGGTTAATGCTAAAATTGCATTAAGCTCCACCTAATCTGATGATAACCCACAATCACTGGGTGGAAAATTTGGGCAGAATAGCATGAGGTCCTAGTGGAGACTCTGGCTCTTGATAATCTCATGTCACAATGCCTAATTAGTCAATATACCACTCTTTTCATGATAGGTGTATGATTTTTATTCTTAAGATTTATCAGTGGTCTATCGTTGGCCAGTGTGAATGAGACATGAGCCCTTATACTCACCATAGAAAACAGGACCTGACAGCAGTGAAACACCTAATCACAAGCTGCCAGTGGAAACCTCCAACACAATATGACTCTTTATTCATGCTTAATATTTTATTCCTCGCTTCTGTTTCCTTTCTCAAAGCTGCACTGTTATCTCCCCTTTTTCTGCAGTTATTCTGACCACAAGTTTCAAATGTTTGTGTCTCCCTTGCTGCCTTAATTGGTCTTTTTGTTTGGTTGCTATTTAATTTCCAATGTGTTCCCCCTATTTGATTTGAAACCCCCTGCTGTTTATGTTTCCATCTCCACTGGTTTTTTGGGCCTTGTTTTTTGAATGTCATTGGAGTTTATTCTCTTGTTAATGTTGGTCTTTCCTTTTCTCATATTTGAGTTCTCTCTTTTAATGTTTGCTACTTGTTTTAAATTATACGCTTCCACTTATACTGCCCTTTCTCCTGTTCCTTTTGTCTTCAATTGTTTTCTCTCCTCTCACCTCCTGTTATGGTTGAGAAATCATAGAATCATATAGCATGGAAATAGACCCAACCAGCCCACGCTGACCACAATCCCAAACTAAACTAGTCCCACCTGCCTGCTCTTAGCCCATATCCCTCTAGACATTTTTTATTCATGCGTTTATCTAAATGTCTTATAAACTTTGTAACTGTACCCGTATCCATGACTTCCTCTGGAAGTTTATGCCACCACAAACCACTCTCTGTGCAAAGAAATTGCCCCAGAGCCTTTTGTAAAACTTTTTCTGCTGTCCTCAGAAAAGGGAATGCCCTCTAGTCTTGAAATCCCCCACCCTAGGGAAAAGACACTTGCCATTTACCTCATCTATACCCCTCATATTTTATAAACCTCCACAAGGTTACCCTTCAACATCCTACGCTCCAGTGAAAGAAAGGTCCCAGCCTATCCAGCCTCTCCTTATAACTCAAACCCTCCATTGCCAGCAACATCCTGGTAAATCTCTTCTGAACCCTTTCCAGCTTAATAATAAATAATATTGATATAAATAATAATATCCTTAATAAGTTCCTTCCTATAACGTCATTTTTGACTTGATCCTGTTGCCAGTTAATCACTCAAGTCATAGCTATCTCATGTTACAGTCAGAAGCATATGGATTCAAGCCTCATTCCAAGACTTGAACAAATAATCTCGGTCAATGCTTAAGCTATACTTTGTCTTTAGAGAGTTCACCTTTGAAGACTCCATGTGTAGTGCCCATACAATGTTGTGACTGTGCCAGCCTGCTTTGGCTTTGCAAGCCACATGTAAATTATTCAGTTGGTTTTCTGTAATACATTCTTCATAACAAACAATATATTTTACTGTTTTAAACAGATTAACCCACAGAGTTAATCAATCCCTAATGAACAATTGATTATCGCTTGATTATCATTAACATGACAGCTAACATAACTGAAAGGCTGATGCAGGTTTAGTATTGCAGAATGTTTGGCGAGGCTAAGTGGAGTTGAGGGTTTTCTTGACTGCTATGATACAAAAAGATCCTGTGGTTTATTTTTGTAAAAAGAGAAAGGAATGATCTCAGGGTTGTTCTGGCAATAGTCCCCACATTTCCTTAATCATCCAAAATAGATCATTGCTCACTCAATAAATATCTGTTTATGAATCTGTGCTAAATGCAAAGTTTGTTGTCATCTTTGCAAACATATGCAATGTCTGTACTTCCTCAGTACTGTAATGCAATATTTTTAAGTGCTTGAGCCATTCTGAGGGGAATTTGCTACGTTAGTACATTAGCTTAGATTTTTTTCCACCTCACACTTCTAGAACATTTTCTCCCTAATCTTATTTGCTTTCCTCTCCCACTCTGTCTGCATCCTTCTATTTGTTCTGGAATCGTTTGCTGACTGTGTGATTATTCTCCCCATTATAATTCAGCTTCTTTCCACTGTACCTACTTTATTTTGGTGTTTTGTCTTCTTTTACTGCTCACTTGACCTCTCATCTTTATTTGTTTTGGCCTTCTTTCCTTTTCTCACACCTCTGTTGGCCTGTGACTATTTACATTAGCTTTTTTTCTCCCTGCTGCTTAGATTGGCTTCACACCGGCTTGTTTTGGCCTTCGATCCTCCTGTCATTTCTTATTTTTATTTTGCGTGCTTTCTCTTCCACCTGCGATGGTGTTTGCTTCTTTCCAGCCTCCTCTGCTTTCTGCCCTCCTCCACCACCTGCTTCAGAACCTCACTATTCCTCTATCTGGTTTGATCATCTCTTCTGGGCCTGTTTTAGAAATTCCTCTCCCATTACTTTTTGCCTCCTTTTTTCCTTCAGATTGCCATGTCCTGTTTGAGTTGGAGCCTTCAGTTATTTGCAGTTTTCCTTCTCCTCTGCTTGTTTTGGCTTCTTTCCTCCTTACCTACCTGCTTTAGAGTTTTCCTTTCTCTCACATATCAACTTCCCTACTTGTGCAGGCTTTCTCTCATCCTCTCCTGAATTCCCATTGTCTTGTCTCCTCCCCTTCTCTTCACAAACACGTTTAAAAAAATGACCTATATTGTAGCTTCCCATCAAACTCATTTTGGATTCTTCTGCTTTTAATTTTCATGCTTGATTTATCACTGTCTTCATTTTTCCTTGTTTTGGCTTTCTCATTAGATTAGTCATAATTTTTCCTTCTCATTTTCCTTAATCTCACCTCTATTTCTTCATTCATTCTCCAGTTAGAATGATTGTTTCCTTCCTTGATTTCTTTGTGGTTTACAGCGGTTCCCCGAACACAATTACCTTGCACTGCCTCCTTTCTTTTTGATTTGTTCACAGAGTGTGGGGCACTGCTGGCTAGACCAGCATTTATTGCCCATTCCTAATTGCCCAGAGCATAGTTAAGAGGCAAACATATTTCTGGGGTCAAATGTAGACCAGACCGGGTAAGGAAGACAGTTTCCTTCTCTAAAGTACATTAGTGAACCAGATGGGATTTCTTTTTTCCTGACAATCAGCAATGGTTTCACAATCATCATTAGACTCCTAATGCCAGATTTTTGTTTGAATCTAAATTCAACCATTTGCCATGATGGGATTTGAGTCCAAGTTTCCAGTTCATTACCTGGGTCTTTCGATTAGCAGTCTAACGATAATACCACTAGGCAATTGCCTCCCCTGTTCTTGGGATGTTGGCTGGCAAGGCCAATATTCGTTACCCACCTCAACTTGCCCTTGTACAATTGCCAGTGGCTTGCTAAAGAACTTCAGAGAACACTTAAGAGTCAAACACATTGGAGTCTCAAGCAGGTTAGAACAGGGGTAGGAGTTGCATGTTTCTGTTCCTGAGGACATTAGTGAACCAGATGGGTTTTTATGAGAATTCATGATTCATATGGTCACCATGACTAAAACTAGTTTTCAATTCCAGACTTTTGACTAATTGGAATTAACCCATTGTTTTGAACCAGTGTTTCAAGAAAATTAGCCTGTGCCTTTGTAAATAGCCTGGTGACTGCCACTATCTTCTCTGGATAATGTAACCTTTCCAGCGTCTTTATTTTACAAATTTTACTTCCCAATTTTATGCATCTGTCTTATATTTGTTGGTTTTAGACATTAAAAACAAAAAAAAATCTCTTGGCCTTTCAATCTCTGGTTCAATTAACTGTTCAGCTTAGTCAGATTGGTTTTATCAATTCAAAAAATGTTATTTCTAAAAAAAAGTTGTTGGGGTCAGAATAACCTAACCTGCTTGACAATTAACTGATTAGATCTATTTTCTATTTTACACTCAGCCTGATTTTTAGTGAGAGACTGGCTGGCATCCAAGGATTGCTGTTGGATGCCTTTTATGTTTACTGTGTACATAACACACCTCAATGCAATAGTAATGCTTCTCCAGTGGGTGCAAACACAGACTTTGAACTATTTTACCACGATTCAACCAATGATGAAGTATCCTGCAAAGAGAGACAATTTTGAACAGTTCCAGATGCACCTTATGGAGCCAGGTCTCACTCCATTTATTTTGGGTTGGCTCCCACATTTAAGAAGTCACTGTCTGATGCTTTGAGGACATATGTTGGTGCCAGGAGAGCTATAACACAGGTTATTGCTGACTTTCTGTTGATATGTTTAACCAACACTCAATCTTCTGGCTCAGCCGCATGTAAAAGATTATGTTGAAGAGAAGCAGAGGGGTTCTCCCAATTTCCTGGCCAACATCTATCCTTTAGGCTGTAACAACGAAATACAGCCCATTGCTGTGGGTGAATAGCTAACCTGCATAAGTGGTCAGAAGGCTAATGTGTCCCACCAGTTATGTAGTCCCCAGGTTGACATGAACTTCTTTTGTATTATTGATCTCTTCTCAAGAAGCTATTTGTTTTGTAATGGCTTTAGGACCCTGATACAAATGTCCGATGATATCACAGAGCTGGTCCTCACTGACATAAATAGCACAGTGTGGGCGGAGTTCAAAAAGAAGAGAGAAACACATATGGAGCTATCCAGAAACCTGAAGTCTAGCCATGTCAGTATTAGAAATGTGCAGTGAAGTATGTGGAGTAGAAGACTAGCATTAGGCGGTTGAGACCTATAGAATAGGTATTTAAATAATGTAATAGTAAAGTTTGAGCCTAGTATATCTTTAACTGCTCTGCCTGTGCTCTTAACTTCTAGTAAACAGCATTATGAAGAAGTCCATGACTGAATTCAGTACTTGTCCTTACCTTTCTCCGCAGCCAGTCCGCCTTGAACCCAAATGCATGGCATGAGCATAAAGGCACACAACAAAAAACTATTGATATCATAAATGAACATGTCAGCCGATCAAAATTCGAATCAAGAAACCATGATGGTTCTGCTTCTCAACATGCCATGCTGAGATTTTCATCTGGGATCAAGAGTTGAATGCTGGAGCGGAATGCTACATCCCAAACCCCTCACTGAATTGGGAAAAGATGTGCAGGATGTTTGTAGGATTGGTCAATTGATAACCAGAGGAGAAGGCTACTGTCCAATTACTTTTGTTGGATGGGCTTCTGGGCGAGTGTGTAGAGGTGGTGGGGGAGTCATTGGGAGGTCATTCAGTAGCCCCAGGCTACCAGGAGATAAGACAGATGCAGAGATCTGTCTCAGCACTTTGTTAAAGGAAAAATGGCCTGAGTTGCTCAATTATTGGGCTGTGGCTATGACTATTTTCCACCTGTTTGGTCAGGGAGAGGAGCCTTGATTGCTCAATAGGCTCCACATTGCCTTTGGCCATTGTTCTAGGCCCAATGTGGCCTCCTGGTTGCCCAAGGCAGCCAACATTTCACTTGGTAAGGAAAAATGCTGAGCCCTACACCCTTCCCCTCATTTTGCCATGAGAATCCTGCCATTATTTTGAAGGATGTGGCGCTGGAAGTAAGGATGCTGTGGCTTGGAGATGTCAATGCTTGCCAGTTTGCATCCGGTGAGGGATTGGCTCCCAGGAAATCCTTTGCTGACATTACCAAGGCTAAAAGATAAAGGATAGGAAACGGAAAAAAAGTGTGATTAAGAGACACATGTTTGACTTCAGATTCTTTGCTGGGAGGGTGGGAAGGCTGAGGGAGGCAAGGAGTTTTGGAGCCCTGCAGCCTCAAGAGAAAAAAAAGTCAAAGGAAAAGCAAGGCCCATGTGTTAATTGAAGCCATCAACTTGGTTTTTCTGTATTCGCACAATGATGTAAATTTACAAGATTCCCGTTCATGAGGAATTCTATGAAGAGCAATGCAGTGAAAAATCCCAAGGGAGAGATCAGAGAACTATCAGCTTCGCTAGGTCATAAAAGTTTATTACTCCATCTGTTTGTGTTTATAAAGCAATATCCAGAGAATCTATCCAGAAATTATATACTCAAAAACAATTTCACTGCTACAGATGGGCAAACGTTTAACAGTTGTGATGTTTTATCTCAAAAACAGGTAAGCCCCACAGTGTCATAATTGAAGGAAAACTACTCCAAAAAGGTGTAGTTCATAAATTTGCCAGATAGTTTGTTGCCTTAGGCATTTTTGCATGCGAGCAATATTTGACTCCCTGCTTCAGTGCTAGAAGCTAACATTAGGAGCAAGGGTAGAATTGGAGAGTGTTGTGTAGCGCAAATGCATCTTATAATGTTTTGCAGGCCCGAGCTGAGTAATGGCCTGGTTTAGTTCTCCAAGAGTTGAGATGTTTTGGCTGAGACCAATTAATTTACAGGCCTGCCTAACTCTATCGGCCAGGCGACAGGAGGCATTTGGAATCTGTGAGATCATTAGAATGATATTTCATTGATGGCAAGTCATATCCCAGATGCAGAAGAAACTGGATTATTGGGTCCACAGCTAGGGTCTGCTGACGGTGACGATTCAGAGGTGAGACATGAGATGTTACCTGCCTTACCTTTAGCCTACCCTTTGCTTTCTGTTGGGGGAGTTGTACTGATCCCACATGTTGTTACCATCTTTTGCTGGAAGCAGGCAGAGCCAAGACCACGAGCTATGATCTGAATGACACACAGGACCTACATCCAGAAATTCATTAGAACCAGTTTTAGTTTAACAATTGATGTACTTATCACTCAAGATGCAAATTATATCCTGTGGGAGACACTCAATGTTGATGTGCGCCAACCTCAGAAAGGCATATTTTATCACAGAGTTGTGGAGTTTTGTTTAGCCTAAACAAGCCTCCTCCTTTTGTGATGGATTAACCCCTGTTGCGTTATGGTTACTCAGACTTTGGCACAGGCAGTAACAAACAAGCAGGTTCTAATAGAAAAACGATTGGTCTACTTCAAATGTAAACCAACATCAGTCTGTTCCTAAACCTTTTTCATCCACAAGAGGCTGTTACTCTCTACACTTGTGTGCTTTCAAATATTGCCACATTTTTTCACTGTCACTGGGTCAATATCCTGGACAGCCCTCTCTAGAACCATGGGCCTATCTACACCATGTAGAGTGCAGCAGTTCAGGAAAGCAGCTCATCACCACCTTCTTAAGGGCAATTAAGGATGGGCAATAAATGCTGGTCCAGTCAGCGATGCTCACTCTCAATGAAAGGACGTTCTTTGCAATAACAATATAAGTGTGACAATTAGGGACAAGAGGTACAGTTATTAAGGCTTAAAGTGCCAACAATACATGATGCTAAAATCAGAGTGTTGACAAAATGGAAAGAAATGGTCATCACAGTATTCAAATAGATCGTCACTAATGGTTCCGAGCCCAAAGTAAGAGAAGTCAAATGGAGCATCAGCAAATAAAGGGTCGAACTTTGAATGCTTCTTCCCTCCCACACTTGCCAAGACCTCCAGTTGATTAAACAATTGATGACAGGGGAACTTCCCTGCACGAAAGGCAAAAAGAGGAGATAAAGATGTTTAAAAATAGGGGAAGATTAAATAATAAAACTAAATTGATTGTGGTTTAGCACAATTTACAGAATTAAACAAATTTGTCTTGCTTTATCTCATATGCATATAAACATGGGTTACAGGGCCCCTTGGATGTAGATGGATAGACCACACTTTACAAAAAGTTATTTTTACAACAAAAATCACCAGCAGGCTTTAATACCATTCAATGTTCCTGAACCACTTAAAATAACACAGCATTATGTCTACAGCACTGCATGGGCTGTGCCTGGGGCCAGATGAATGGGAAAGATTCAATAAGGCAGAGATCAAATTAATCTTTATTGGAAATGGTACGTTGGGTGAAATTATCCATAAATTGTAAAAGTATTCCCTGAAAAAGTGTGAAGTATTTGAATGCCCATTAAGCATTGTGTACAATAGGCCATACTACAAGAAAATACCTTTCTGCCTCAAACATTTCCCAGTGACACACCATGTGGAATTCCTATGGATCATACTCCTTTTATTCCCACTGTCCAACAGAAAAACATGGCTTCCTGTTTACTCCTATTCCATACTGTTCCAGTAAACTGAACCATTTCTCAATTAATTCAATCTGACGGCGCAAGGCTGAAGTAACCCTCTCTTAAAACACCCAGTTTTGGGAAAATGTCCAATTAAATGCAGTTGTGTAGCCTTCCAAAGAATTAAATCCAATTCCAAATGTAGCCTTAGCATATGTTTCCAACATATCCAATTTTGCATATTCAGTCTTTTTATCAACAGTTAGAATTAGCTACCATATACGTGTTACTAAGTATCACTGAAGTAATCTATCAAATTGAAAGCTTCATTGATCGTGAATGAAGAACTTAACTTGCACTATTACTCTGTCTAGCCTACTTTGCTTGTAGCCAGGTTGCTGGAGGCTTGAGTTTCATATCCTGAGACATCGTGAACATTCAAGATATTTGGAGAAGTTACCAAGACTGTACCTACTGGCACAGTGGATGTGTTTGAGCTATATTGGTTGATGATTAGACCTCTCCCTGAATATGGCATCCCCGACATTTCAGTATAAAAGTCTAACACCTCTAACATTATCAGGCACGAAGTCTCAGTTGCATTCATGCCTAGGTGTGAAAGTTCTACATGGGATCCTTTCCTCAACTGCTCTGTTAACTCCTCGTCATCTGACTTGCTACCACAAGACCCTGACTTTGACATAGGACCTTAGTTTGCCTGTTTGTTTGCAGTAGGAATCCAATATGAATTTGGCTTGTATATTCCAGCTCCAGGTTCCAGTGGGAAGAAACACAAACTGGAATAAATCTTGGCTTCAGATGATTGTGAAAAATTGGCACTAGTGAGTTGGGAATGCATTTGAGGTCTCTTCATGGTTTTTGTTTACATTGAGGCCAAAAGGAGTGGCGGTTGGGTAAAATGCAGAAAATGTTGCCAGTTCTCACTAAATCCAAATCCACCCCATTGACAATTTCACAGATGGCTAATGTGGGTTTTGAGAAAAGAGAAGTGTCACACTGTAGGTGGAATTGTTCAGAGTTTGGAACAGAGTCGGGGGAGCAACATCTGGCTCGGCTTCATCTGACCAACATTGCTTGATGCTGAGATTGGATATTTGAAGTGGGAATAATTCCAGTCCGCAGTACCAATTGGTGGGCCACATGGTGAGCTTAACATTTTTTGCAAAGAGGAGATGGTTTGGAAGACCCATCTGTGGAAACAAGTAACATTCCACCGTGAATATATCATTTTGTATTTGCAGAAAAGATTTATTTTGAAGGCTGCAGCATACGATTTTAAACTGACTCTCTCTTACATGGAAGTTTGCAAAATGGAATGAGGCCATTCAGCCCACTGTACCTCTGCTTTTAGCTACTTGGACAATGCTATTTTGTATGAAAATCATGGCATCACAACATATATTAACATATTATTACATGTTAATTTTCCTTCACTTTCTGACAACTAAAGGAGTGGGATAGTAGATGAAGTAAGCATAGAATTTCCGATAAATAAAGCCTTTTAGCTTAGAAAAGAAAATTGAGGAGGTGAGCAATCCATGGTTTCGTGGAGATTCAAAGGAAGAGTTTGAAACCTGAGCTAACCTTGGACGAGAAAGAAACATTTGCACATTATTTAAAGTCCTGTTCTGACACTTCTCAGGAATGTTACATCATAAACAGAATATATGATAGGGGATGGTGGGAGAGCCAAGAATATTTGACACATGACCTAATGATACAATCTTATAGTAACATTGTCAACTGTGGTTTTCATGGTTAGATTACTCAATAAATACCTCTGGAATATAAAGTCTTAGTATAAAGTCTTACATATTTAGTGGCTTATTCCCTGTTATTGCCTCAAAATTTTTCCCCTTACTGTCTGTCTCATGTTGAGCTACAGTGTTGTGGAACATAGCAAACCTTTTGGTACATTGTCCAGTTGTCATTCTTTAGTATTTGTTCTATTTGAACTTGCTGGAACAAAAGATGCATGGCTGAAGTTTTTGGTCCTTCCCTCATCAAGATAGATGCAAGAACGTCAAATTTCAAATGAATATAACAATTTATACCACAGGAGAAAAGGTTGCTGATTGATTGATGAGTCAACCTAGTTTGGCTGAGGCATGGCTATGGATAAAGCAAAGGTTCCCCAAAGTCTTGAGTAGTTCATAAACATCACAAGAATTCAACATATTCCTTTTGTTTACAGATTATGAGTCCCTGTGTATTTTGCTTCTAGCAGGTGTAAATGAACCACTTTGTGAGCTTGATTGATTATCTTAAACCGGTTGTTACTTTAATTATTCATGTAATTCAGAATTATTCATAAGTTGGAAAACTGCATCCAACAGAAGAATTATGTGTTGGGTTTTACAATTGCAGGATGGTTGAGTAACTTGTAGCGATCACTTGAAGTTTGTCATTTTTGCATTTGCTTTCATGAGCTGAAGACAATAATCTCGGTGAAATGTCTCACTTTCCAGCAATGTATGGGAAATGTCCAATACAGGCTCCCCTTTTCCCAGCTGGCAGTAAAGATTTCATGTGAAGACCTATTCCAGGGGCTTGGACTTTCTACTCTTCACAGGCTTTACATTGGTGAAGCCCCAGAACCCACTGCTAAACTAACAGGAACCCCTCCTAGAGTTTGTCGTTTGTTGTAAATGTGGTTTGGAGGTCAGAAATCTGTCCTTTACCTCTGGGAGGAAGAAAAATACAGCTTGATTTCACCCAACTACTTGCAATGTTCAGTTCTTTTCCAAATGTCAGAAGGATCAGCCACCTTACAAGATCTGCTGTGAAAGAACCCCCGAGGTTCCCCGCCACGAAGGTGCACATGGAAGGAGAAATGACCCAAAAGATAGTCTCTGTTGCAAACTGAAGGTGAAGGAGATCACCTTAAGGAACAGTGCAGGCTGTGTACAGGGAAATGGTGGCAGGGTTTTGTGAAATGCACACAACACCATGAGCCACCACACAATCTAGCGACCTCATAGGTATATCAAAATAAGTCAATGGACTGGCTCCTGTGTGAATACGATTTCACTCACTTGCTCCTGGTCCAACATTAACTGAACAAAGAAACTCACCCTCTGCTCGGGGTAACTTCATGAGGCTCAGAGATCACTTTGCATAACATAAGGGCTCATCTCCAAGGCCATTTGCCTCAAAGGAATGAGGAAGCTACACCTCTCACAATTATAGGGTGTAGAGACCTGTATAGGTCAAGTCTTTAAGACATTTGTAGGGTGATAACATTGCCCATTGTCTGCCAAATCATTAGAGAGGACTTTCTTCCAGCACATTAGGCCACTTTTATCAATCGAGAGAGACAGTTGGATTGGAAATGGAAGAATTATTTTGTATTCATTCATGACATTTAGCCAATGCTAGCTAGAACTGTAATATTTGCCCTTTCCTATTTTCCCAGAGGCCAATTTGGAGTCAACCACAATGATGTGTGTCTGAGTCACATGTAGGCCAAGCCAAGGAACAATGGCAAATTTCCTTCTCGACAAGATATTTGTGTAGCAATGGGCAATGAATGTTGGACCAACTACATCCTTAGAACAAATAAACAAAAAAGACATTGGAGCAGGTAATCCTGCTTCTTTTACAGGGAGCCAGAACACCACAGATCCCTTTTAATTGCACAACGTCTTTCTGGTGGACTTAAAGACAATTTTTTTTTGGGGGGATGGTTAGTAAAACACGTATATGTATATAATGTGATAAATTCGAGTTCGGGAACTTAAGAATGAAATTTTCTCTGTTTACTGTTCCAAACCCACACAGAGCTGCAAAGTAAAACACAGGCCTCTGAATCTTGCCCATAAAGGAGTGTCTGTTCTGTGGCAGCCACCAGATCTTAGTCAAGACAATATGATACAAAAATGCTCGGATCAGTGTCAATACCCTGAACTGACAGAGGTTTTCTGGAGTGCTGGGTTCATTCTTGCCCCTGAGAAGGAAGATGCAGGTCTGTGTTTCATTTCAGGTCCTGATGGCAACAAAAGGGGCATTCATAATCTGGTTTCACAGGTTAATGATCAACTTGCAATTCCTTCCAAAACACACCAATAGCAAATAGTGAGAATGGGAGAGGTTACTGGTCAGACACGTGACAGAATGAATTTTGGAGCTAAACGTGCCAAAGCAATTCAGACTTCTTCAGTGAGCTGTGATTCAGCACCAGGCTGGTCTAAGACGTTCAGCTACCTTAGGTCCAAAACACCATGCCATTATTAATCACACCCGGAAGCTGAACTGTTGTCCCCACATTCTAGGATAAGACAGAAGACAAGCAGTAGGATTGAGAATCTGAGCTGACCATTGTTTAGGTTTGCATCTGCAGCTCCTTCCCAGTCTTAGATAACAAGGTGTAGAGCTGGATGAACACAGCAGGCCAAGCAGCGTCTTAGGGGTCTAGGCCTGAAATGTCAGCTTTCCTGCTCCTCTGATGCTGTTTGGCCTGCTGTGTTCATCCAGCTCTACACCTTGTTATCTCGGATTCTCGAGCATCTGCAGTTCCTATTATCTCCTTTCTGGTTGTGTTAGGTGGAAGTAAAAAATCACTATTGACCAGATTGAGCCTGGGGTGCTCCTGCTGTGCAGGATTCTGTGAAGCAATTACATTGTGCGTTTCACCATTGGACATGTAGGGGTGCATACATTGGAATTTCTGAGTCAATGTATCATCTTCATCAGAATCAAACCTTCAATTCCACACCCTCCCACCAATCAAATCGTTTATTAGGGGGTAATTATTCTATCGGTTGTGTTTTTTACACAAGAACAACTTTGCCTTTCATCCAACGTGCAATGTATCTGGGATATCGCGATTCTCTCTTTGGACTAACCTTTCCTCCTGACACTGACACATGTGAGTGGGCTGCACCAGCAATTTCAGAATACATTGGCCTGAAGAATTGGAGATCACCCATTGTGTATAACCGATGGGGTAATTCCACCATCTTGCGCTCTTTAGGAAGGAGCAGAACTCGAGGAGAGTGTGAGGTGGAGAATTGGGATTGGGACAATATGATCCTCCTGTTTACAAGAATCAGGAAGGGAACATGGGTGGTGATTTTTGAGTTTGATTGGAAGTATATGATGGGCAGTAGTGAATGAACAGCAGTGTCTCGCACCTCCATACATATTCCTATTGACTTTGATGTAAAATTTCTCATTTAGTATCAAGGTGAGGAGAATTTTCTTCCCTGAGTTGGTTAGATTAGATTCCCTACAGTGTGGAAACAGGCCCAACAAGTCCACACCACCCCTTCAAGCATCCCACCCAGAACCATCCCCCTATAACCCACACACCCCTGAACACTATGGGCAATTTGGAATGACCAATCCACCGAGCCTGCACGTCTTTGGACTGTGGGAGGAAACCGGAGCACCCGGAGGAAACCCACACAGACACAGGGAGAATGTGCAAACTCCACACAGACAGTTGCCCGAGGCTGGAATTGAACCTGGTTCCCTGGTGCTGTGAGGCTGCAGTGCTAACCACTGAGCCACCGTGCCGCCCCAAATTTGGTTGCTAGTCTGTGGAGTTTATTTCTGTAGAGAGCTTGGGTGCTGATTCATTTGGTTATTCGCAATTGGCAAGAGAATCAGGTGTTTTGGGGGCAGATTGGAAAGTGAGGTTGAGGTCATATTCAAATCACCTTGATGTCATCAAATAGCTGAGCAGGCTTGAGGGGTCAAATGTTCCTGATTTGTATGTTTATATATTTGCACATTTATATCTACGCTATATTTATGAGACTCACTCAGGCGACAGATAGGACATATTTGATATAGAGAGATGTATCGGTCTGGTTTCAGGGGTGGGAAGGCTCACAAGGATAATGCTGAGAAGCTGAGTCAATGTTTGTTGGAGAGGAGAAGGTTGAGAGACACTTGACTGAGGGCATAAAAAATGCAATGGTTTTGCACAGAGCCCATACACACATGGTACCTCCATTGGGAGAAGGAACAAGAACCAGATGACATAGTTTTAAGGTGATTAGCAAAAGAAGCAGAAGGATTACAGAGATCGGGTCGGGGGATGGGTCTGGGTGGAATGATCTTCAGAGGATCAGTGTAGACTTGGTGGGCCGAATGGCCTGCTTCCACACTGTAGGGATTCTATGATTAGGGATGGGCCATAAATGCTGGCCCAACCAGCAATGCCAACGTCCCCTGATTGAATGTAGAATGTGTTCCAGATTGAATCTACTTTACGCTCCAAGTGATTAGAATCTGGAATCCATTGCCTGAGAGTGTGGTGGTGGCAGATTCAAACATGACTTTCAAAAGAGATTTGGGCACTCATTTTAAAGGCTGCGTCTATACATTTTTGTGTTTGCTTAAAAAATGATGAATGGAAATGATAAAGAACTGTTTTAAAACCTAAGATTTGAAGGATTGCTGCATGTTTTGAAAAGCAAATAACCTGACACTCATTGTAAGCATCATTAATCGATCTGTTTGTCTGAGCAGTAATTGAAGTCTAGTTTGCAGACGAAAAGGAATTGAGAAGTATGGCAAAGAAAAATCTGCTTATTTTGTAGACCAGTGACCAGTTATCCATGACAAAGTCTTCTACCTGCCTACAACTTTGTGTTCATTTTTAATTGACGAGTCAGAGGCATGTTATAAGTGAACTAGCTACCTTGTGCCTCTTGCAAACTAGAGGAAACACTTGGAAAAAGAAGACCAAGAAACAACCCTCTGATCCACAAAAGATAATTCAATAGATCTTGTATGCTAAACTGACTGAACTATCTTCCCAGTATTCCCTCCATCCATAGCCAATGTTTTTCCCTGTGTGTGTGTGTGTGTGTGTGTGTGTGTGTGTGTGTGTGTGTGTGTGGATGTATATGTATGAGAATGTGTGTGTGTGTGTGTGTTTGCATGCATGTATATGTGTGTAAGAGGGAGTTTATACCAGGATTACAGTGAGAATTAGTTGAATTATATGCTAACGGTTCATCTTAAGTACAGAAATCTGGCTTGTGTCTTGGGTCAACTTATCTGAACATACAAGAAGTAGAATTAGAAATATGTTTATTGTCATCTGTAGTCAAGTACAAAGTACAGGAATACAGTGAAATTTATAATGTTGTTACGCAAAGTGCCATCTTGGGTTCAAAGTAGTACCTAAGTCCAAATCTTAGGAACAAAAACAGAAGTTGCTGGAAAAGCTCAGCAGGTCTGGCAGCATCTGTGGAGAAAAATATTAGAGTTAACGTTTCGGGTCTGGTGACCCTTCGTTAGAACTAATCTTAGGTATGTAAATAGATCAGATACAAGAATAGTCAAACATAGAAAAAAGCTAAAAGTTCTATGTTAAAGTTCTTCATAGTATAAATTAGGAAGATAAGCAAATAAAGCTAAAATGTAAACATTGAATGCATTCTATAGCCTGCAGTCTCTCCATGCTGTTGGCTTTCTACACGTGGTCTCGTTCTGCCCACACTGCCAGACTTGAGGCCTGTGATAGGCTGACCGTACCAGGCCCTAGCCCACCAGTTGATCTGACCCTGTGGCCACTGGTTGTCCAATTCTGCCCTGGCCCGCCAACCACTGGCCCTCCCACTCCAGACCCTCGGCTGCCACAGTACCGCTGCTCTCGTCACCAGCCAAGGTAGGTGAAGAGAAACACTAAAAAAATTAAAAATAAAAAAGGAAAAGAAAGACAGAAAAGGAGTAGTTGATGGAAAGGATAAGCCCCAGAGGCTGAGCCTGCATTCTGCTTCCTTTGCTGCTGTTATCTTCAGAAAAGGTTTGCAAGGCCATGGGGAGAGAAGAAGGGGAGAGGGACTAGTTGAGTAGCTGTTACAGAGAGATGACAGAGCCATGATGGACTGAATGGCCTCCTTCTGTCCTACAATCATTCTATTGATCCATGGATCTCTTTACCAGTAACAGACTAATTACTGTAATTAATTATAGAATAATTTCTCAGCTGCGACCGTAATGTCACAGTGTGTATTTGGACTAAAAGAATGTTCAGCATAAATCCTTAGCAATAAATAAAGACAAATGTTGAAGCCTTCGGAATAATGACCCTGCTTTGTTAAATTTCCCTCTCTGTGCTGTCAAATCAGTGATAAAGTAGCAGTGATGTTGTTACTGATGTTTTGAGGGTATGCAGAGGCTGTTTAAGCTTTGCTGTCACTGACTATTGATATCCTTAAATTGCTGGATTCTCAATAATTAGATATGAAGCACACAGTTAATCAAATCAAAGCAGAAAATTAATATTTGCAAAACTACACAGTGTTAAGTGATGCCTCGATTTAGAGGGTTTTTTTCCATTTCCATGAACAGTCATATAATTGGATATCAACATTGGATTTACCAGGTCATTATGAGACTGGAAGGCTTCAGTTATAAGGAAAGTTTGGATAGGCAGGGACTTTTTTCAGTGGAGTGTAGGAGGTGAGGGATGACCACATAGAGGTTTACAAAGTCATGAGGGGTATAGATACAGTGAATGGCAGATATCTTTACCCTGGGGCGAAGAATTTCAAGACCAGCGGGCATATTTTTAATTTATGAAGAGAAAGATGTTAAAAAAGACACGAGGGGTAACATTTTTACACAGAGTGATTCATGTGTGGAATGAACTTCCAGAGGAAGTGCTGGATGTGGGTACAGTTACAAAGTTTAAAAGACATTTAGATAAGTACATGAATAAGAAATGATTGGAGGGTTATGGGCCAAGCTCAGACAAACGGGACTAGTTTAGCTTGGGATTATGGTTGGCATGGATTTGTTGGACCGAAGGGTCTGTTTCTGTACTGTTTGAGTCCAGGATTCTACTTGCCCTCCTATACAAATCTTCTCGAAAACTAGGAAAGGCCCAAAATTGTGTTTGTGTTCCAGCTATTATTCTTCTGCGTTGAGATGTCATCACAACAGTTGCTCCCATTCTACCACTGGCCCATGTACCCTTGTCTAAGCTGGCCAGTCTCCAACATTCCTGATGTTTACGGGGTCATTGACTGCACATTGGGCAAAGTAATGAGGGCAGAACCTTAGGCTGACCAGGCCTCCCATTACTGCTGATGTACCTGCCAGTCAGCCAAACATTAAAACCTCGCCTTTGGATCTCAGAAACCCTGCACAATATAATTGAGGCTGACCCTTCCAAAGAAGCATTGTCAGAAAGCGGTGAAGATCCCATGGCATTATTTAAAGAAAGGCAGGTGACTGTCTGCAGATTGGCCAGCAATCGTTTCTAAACTAAAACCAATAGAGCGGTTTGATTGGTCATTTATCTCTTTGCTATTTCTGTGACCGTTTCAGAGTTAATATTGGCCATATAATGACAGTAATTTAAAAAAAAGAGAAAGTAGTTAAAAAGAAATTTCAATGTGATTAATTGGGCATGAAACACTTTGAGGTCTACAGTGAAGAAGAGACACCTTTAAACATGCTTTGGTAGAAGGAAAGGAAGAAGCAATATCAAATAATTCGAAAGGAGGTGCAAACGCAGAGGACCCTGAAGATAAATATGCATAAATTGTTAAAGTTAGCACAGCAAGTTCAGAAATTGTATATTGTGCATTCAGGATCCTGACCATTATAAACAGAGACAGAGAATACACTGGCAAAAAACGTCCCCAGAAAAAGGTTCATTTTAAACTGAATTATGGCGTCAAATTCTAAGCACTGTGCTTTAGGAAGTGTGTGAAGCCTTTGGAGAATGTACTGAAAGGATTGACAAAAGTGGTTTCAGTAATTTGAGATTTCAGTTACTAGGGTAGATACGAGAAGCAAAGAATGTGAGTGGATCATTGGTACAGGTGCTCAAATTCATGAGGGGTCAGGATAAAGTAGACAAAGATATTGACCCCTTGATGGGGAGATATAAGATAAAAAAAAAACAAACGAGGAACCTGCAAGTGGTTAGGATCTGGAATACACTGGCAGAGACAGTGGTAGAGTCTCCATCTTACTGAGCTCTGGCCTCTTGCAGCATGGCATGCTGAAGAAATTATGTTGCTGTACATCTGAATTGCTTAGCTTGAAACCAGGCTTGCAAACGGCTGTGATTGTACTGTATATACAGACATAGCAGGTGCTATAATGAGGGCCTGTTGCCTTCTTCAGTGCCACATGACCCACGTCTCAGACTTATATTATGAGAACTAATGTTAAGTATCAAAGTGTGACGGGGGCAGGCCATCAGCATACTAGACCGCATGACATCTTGGTGCCATACATGTTGGTACGTTCTCGCAGAGAGCTAGTACAGGAACAAAGGAACTGAATGGTCTTCTTTTGTGCTGAAACCATTCACTATATAAATAGAAAGCATTTCATTTGTGCGGAGTCCTTTGCTTACTCTAAAGACTCTATAAGGGTTAACCTACAGCCTATTTAATTTCTCAAGCAAGACTGTGCAACCCTTTAACCTCACTGACCCGCTGTCTGCCCCTCCACACCAGCCCATCACCAGTCTACAACCTGAGTCTTTCAAGCTCTATTTACTTACTATTCCTTTGATTTATCACCTCAGTTGCCTCGATCTTTAAAAATTAGTTGTGTCTTGTATATTGGACGTTATCTATCACCAGGGATTTTCAATAAAGGAAAAAGACAATGAGCAATGAATTTTTTGTTCACCATTAGTGTGAATGACAGCTAATGAAAGACCATTTGCTTTGGCTGGAATATAAACCATATATTATTCTCTAGCTTTTTATTCTTTACTCAATAAAAAGCTCAGAATCGGTATCCAATTTTCCAGGAAGCCACTTGCAAGTCCGGAAATTTCATAAAGCGTGAGATAAATTGCTGGAGTTCCAGTAAACACTGCCGACTGCCCAAGAAGTTAAACATGATTCCATAGCAACCATCGGGCCTACCAGGAGGCCTCTATCACCCTTGGACAAAAAGATTGAACATAAAGACTGTAGAATTTGTGAAAGGTATAAATCAAAGAGTTATACATTCCTGACAAAACAGCAGACAATTTATTAGGGATTGAGGCCTAGCTAAGTGTCTTGGCAAGCAGCTCTTGTTACTGGTTAAGGATGCCTTGTCTGGTTCAGGAGTGGGTTTTAAGTGTGAGCGGCACAAGCATTTTTGGGGATGGACCAGAATTTATGACCACAGCTGTGTGTGAGGAAACAGAACCTCATGCATCACACACAATTGATAGCACCCTCTGAGTACTTATCAGATCTATCAGTGCTGAATAATTATCCCCCAATGGAAAGTTGTGTTATTCCTTTAGCGACAATTAATGGGCTTGTTTTTTGAATTATGAGAATATTTGTGCTCCTAACTCGTCACAGTTCTCCTCCCTTTGCCTCTCCAAATAAAATTGCATGTTACTCGCTAGTATTGTTTGTGTCTCTGTACATAGTGAAAAACCAGCAGAGAAAGGAAATACATGCTACTTACATGCAAAACCACCTCTGACAATCTACATTCTACCTTTTCACAAGTATTCTGAATGTGGGAGAAAAAGATATTTAATTCAAATAGGCCAAATGGCTATCAAAATAAAACAGAAATTTCAAAGTAGGTTTTTTAGAAAATTACAGGTTCACTGAATGTGGTATCATTTTGAGACACTCGCACCTCTCCTATGTATACAGTTTCCAGGTATTCAAAGTTTCCTGCTGACTGCTGGAATTTCATTTCTGTTTATGAAACTTACCCTTCATGAACTAATGGGAACAGCGCTGACACTGTTAGCAACAGAGATGGTCAATAGAGTGCTACCCAAGAGCCCTTAGTTGTACAGTCCGTAGAGCTTATTGCAGCTGATGAGCAGAGATCTTCCTTCAAATCCTGATCCACTCGCACTCACTCAGTGTATGCACCAGTTGGGGTAAACATTGGCTTTGTTAATGATGCACTTGTGTTGATGCTTGCTTTGTTGCTGTTCACTTGGTGAATTATTGAGGAGGGCTCAGACAGTTTCTGTTGACTGGTACCCAAGCAATTACCATGGAAATGGGAAGAGGGGATTGAGCAAACAAATTGACAAGACTCAGTTTCCAATTTCATTGAAGCATCTAATCTCATTTCTGTTGTAAGGACGCAGAGTCCATAAGGGTTAATATAGAGAAATGGCACAAGCATTACCTGCCATGGAAGGCCATTTGGACATGTTGGGAAAGCAGTTTATAATCTGGAAGGAGGAAGATCTAACATCTGGGATCACAACACAGTCTGTGCAATGTTGCCTGTCATATTAATGTGATTTGTACTTAGTTGTAGATGTGCAACAAAATCCAGCTGTTTAAGGAAATAGCACTTTCTCATTGGACTAGCAAATGAGTTTCCTCTATCATATTCGACCAGGTGGACTTTGTCAATCTTGTGCTAAAAGAAGATGCTGGCAGCAATAGTGAGCAATGTTGTCATACAACACGGTGATCAACACGTGAGGATTGCTCACACAACAAATTGTATTGTCCAGGGCATCCGGAACATTATATATTCAATGTCTCCCTTTGGACCAGACAGAAACTAAACGGATAAACCAAAGAATGCTGTTTGGTCTTGTTCTCCTTGAGTAGCAGTTTGCTTTCTGTCCTAATAAAACACTGGGTTCTTTGTTTATCTGCGTCCACTATCTTGGCTAGAATCTTCAACTATTCACCTCATTACCATCAGTATAAACAACTTACATTTACATGTGCTTTCAATGTAGTAAAACTATCCTTAGCTGCCTGAGAGGATCATAATCAAACATTGATATCAGCCACAACCCACTATAAACTTAGCAATCATGTTATTTAGAAGATATTGCAATGAGACTGACACATTGGAAACTAATCATAAAAGTCAGAAAATGCTGGAAAAGCTCAGCAGGCCTGGCAGCATCTGAGGAGAAGAAGCAGAGTTACTGTCTGAGCAGAACACTCCGAGTGTTCTGAGGAAGGGTCATTTGACTCAAATCGTTACCTCTGATCTTCTCTTCAAACTTTTGTTTCTGATTTACAGCATCTGCAGTTCTTTCAGTTTTTCATGATAAAAGTGACCTTGAAGTGTAGCTCCCCTTTGATAGTGACCATTAAAACAGGTTGCAAAGATCTAATCGTGTATACTTCACATTTTAAAGTACACTGCTTGCAGAGCTACTTCTCTGCCAGGGCTTCCTTTGCCCTTACAGCAGACATTTCATTCATATCTGTGCTGTTAACAGATTAATATTGGAGACTGCATTAATTTCCATCCAGTCTGATGATGATGTCACACTGCTCTGGGTGAGGAAATCAGAGGAAAAGTGCCTAATCTTGAAGGGGAACAATGTGCTCACCTTTGTCTCTAAATAGTTTTCGTTACAATGTCTAACTAGCTAATATAACTTGTACCTAATTGCAATCATGCTACAAACTACTTCTGGTTAAGATAAGTGCCTCTTCTCGTTAAGATTCACTTTTAACACTATAAACCAAAAAGGCCCTTAGACCCAATCAGAGAACAAGGACTGATGGCTACATCCTTTGACCCACAAATACCACAATATCATCTTTACACATCTTAACAAAGGGAGATCATGTTATAGTGGTAATCTTAGAGGACCCCAGTGAGAGGTCTGTATGGTTTCAAATCCAATGCTGCAAATGGGTTGAAATTAAATTAAATTTCTAAAGCAAGTCTTAGTAATAGTGACCATGAAACTATCGTTGACTATCATACAAATTATTTCAATAATGCCTGTTTTAGAAAGGAAATATTCTAATCTGTACCTGCTCTGGCCTATGGGCAACTCCAAACCCACGGTGATGTATTTAATTCTGATTGTCCTCAGAAATGGCTTAGCAAGTTCTCGAGTTAAGGCCAATTGAGGATAAAAAACAAACACTGGCTTTGCCATTGATGTCCATCAGAAAAAATAACTGAAACCAAAGCATCTTAACAAATTATTATTCCGTGAAAACAGAAAATTATGTTTAGTCTTGCAAGGCTATAAAGTATGATTTATTTATTGCTCATGGGAGGAGAGATGTCTCATTGCTGTGGCATTTGATCAATGAATACCACATGAATCTAACCCTGCTCAATGAAAACATGAATCATTTTTTATTTTACCACAGGACAATTTGGTTTTTGGTTTGCAAGCCAGAAATTTCCAATATAAATTAGCTATTTGATTAGCAGTGTTCAATTGGGGTGTGGCCTCAAGCTTCCCATCTTTGTTGGAATGTTGTATCTTTCACTCTTGGTGAATAATAGTTTTCAAAAGAAGGTCATTAAGCTTTTCTCAGGCTATGTCCATCTCGCCTCAGTGGTAGCACTCTCACCTCTCAGGTCGGAAGGTCAGAAATCTCACTCTGGAGACTTGACCACAAAATCGAGTCGGGCACACCAGGGTGGTACTGAGGATGGACTACACTGTCAGAGGTGCTGACCTTCAGATGGGGCATTAAACTGAAGCCCTATCTTTCTGCTCATGTAGAGGTAAAATCTCCTGGGACACTGCTGTGAAAAGGAGAAGTCAAGTACTTTTTGGTATCCTGGAAAATCTTTACCACTTAAACAATGCCAATGAATTAGATTTTCTGCTTATTAGCGAACCGATCTTTATGGGATCTTGCTGTGTTTATGTTGCCGCACACAATGGCTGTCATGTTTTCTACTTCACCGCCAGGACTACGGTGTTTCAGATTTGCTACATTGGCTGTGAATTGCTTTGTTTTTCTTCATTCTTAAATGGGATGGATCTTGCCTGCTTGCTGTCCTTAATTACCTTCGAACTGATGTTTTCCTCAGCCATTTCAGAGGGTGGTTAAGAGTCAATCGGGTTGTAGTGGGTCAAGGGTCACATGTGGACCAGCCCAAGTTGTATCACCCATTGCTTTCCTGAAGGCATTAGGGAAGAAAGGAAACAAGAAAGAGACAATTTCAAGGTGCCCTTTAGACGAACAGCTAGGGTAGGATGAGAAACCTTATCCCCAGCACCTTAACTGAAACCTCTGGGTCATTTTTTAGTCCAGCAACATGACCAGTATACCAGCGTCTCCTCTGATCAAGCATCCTCAAGAGGGACAAGATGTTATTTAAGTTCTATTCACAAACTCTTTACTTCTGAAGCCTTGATAACTAAGTACATGAAAGTTGGAGTAGTTAGCATGGCACATTTGGAGCAGGAACAAAGCATTCAGCTCCTTATGCTGTTTTACCAGGTTTTAGTCCATGATTAATTTATATATTAGCACTCATCATACAGGGCTGATTGGGCCGTAGAGCAGCTATGAGACAATTAAGTTGTAGAACAAACTCAAGGGACAGAAGGATACACCCCAGTTCCTAATATTCCAAGTAGAATCCTGATCTAGACAGCCCCAGGACTTTTCTGCCTTTCCACTGTATTTGATACCATTCATGCAGGGCCAATAGAAAACTGTAACAAACTGTACAAAAACTTCAGGGTCTCCTTCCATTTGGAACACATGAGAAAATTATAGTGGGAAAAAGTGGTTACATAGTGGGATATAGATGCCTCCAAGGCTCACTAGCTTTCTGATAATTAGGAAGGACTGTTACTGCCGTGTGGGAATCGGGGAAAGCAAACAGTGTTCCCACTCAGGAATCTCCAGAAAAGGCCCTACCCTGGTATTTAGGCCTCTCTTAAATCCAGCTCACAGCTGCCTGGCAGAATGACGTTGAGAGATTGGGGTCTAGCTTTGAGCAAGCCAAAGTGTTAAAAATTGACACCAAACTGAGTCCCAGGAAGGACAGGAATTGGGGTAATCTTGCTGGTACAATGGGAAACTACTATGGCTGATTACAGTCAGTTTGGTGAACTGATAAAACTTTGAATCTGTATCCATTCAGTTGAGGACTTGAGAGAAATTTCTTAAACATCCTCAATGATATGCCTTGAAACCAAGCACAGGAGAATGCTGGAAAACCCAATGCCTTTAGTACTCGTTTCTGAGAAAGGGCTTCAGTGCTAAATTCTAGTTTGATTTGTGCTGAGTGTGATTGATATGAGGTAGACTGCAGCATATTCAAGTCTGTTTTCCAAAGTCAGCCTGCAGCAAAGGCAAGAATTCTTCTTCTCAGTCTGGCCTGAATTTGAATTGAGGTCCCTGAGCTGAACAGCCGGTGTTCTCATGTGTGCCGTGAAACCTAATCTCTATAATTATTTTAATAGTGTTTAAAAGCGTGCCTCGACTTTCTTATAAAAGTCGAGTATAATATATAGGACAATAGCTTTTTATTGGACGTTCCAAATGGGAATGAATTATACAAACTAGTAGACAGGCTCACAGATCATTTCTTGAGTGTGTTTAAGGAGGTACTGAATTAAAATGATATGAACCACGAACACAGAAATAAACAAGTTGCTCTAATTTGAAAGTATGATCTCCAGAATCAGAAAGACCAACTTTAATTCTTTCCTGTGGTTGGAAGATTAGCATATGGATATCCTGTTGTTCTTTATTTAAACCTGTGCTTATAAATAGGTGTCAATCAAGCCTGAATCAGCCGGATCATAGACAGATTGGAATTTGATGGTGACAGTAACAAGCCACTAGGATGGTCGATATGGCTGGGAAGGGAGGTGAGGCCTTGCTGAGTTGCTGCAATGCATGGGGATAGTGCACACTGCAGAATTCCCAACACACACAAAGATATTCCTCCTGATTAACATGAAGATATTTTTGACTATGGTGATGCTGCAGTGACTGTAAGATGTTAATTTGTCCTAGTGTTTTTTTAAAGAGAAACACTGAGCAGGCTACCAGAACCAGTACTTGGAAGGCCTTAGGATTATCTTAATGGCCTGAATGGTTGTGACCATCTGTCACAGTTCCAGATCTCTAGGTTTTTAGCTTTAGATTTAAGCAGAAGCTATTGGGGTCCCAACAGAGTCGGAAACTTCAGTGAACGTCTCCTGGCTGCTACTCTTTCCGAATTTTCTCTTGATGCATTTTCCCTCCTGAATGGGAGAACTGCATGTGAGAATCTGTGGCTGAATTTTCTTTTTTCCCAAGGGGTGTGCTTCTGTGACTTTACTATATTGGAACAGTTAACTAGTAATAGTTACTGTATCTATTATTCTGTTAAGTTTCCAATAGAGTTGTTTTCTGAATTCCTCTTTCTTTTTTGTATTTTAACTATAGTCTTTGAATAAATCATGTTTTAAAAAACATTGAGTAGTCTGAACAATCGCATTGCATCAGGAACATGATGCTTCACATTTGCCTTTAAAAATAAGAAAAAGCTGGGTCTAGGCTGCCTTCTTAAAATATCTTGATGGGGTTTGGTCTGGCCCATAGTACTATGAAGTTGAAGACATTTTCAAAATTTATCTGTTATACTTTGGCGAAGATGATCAACTAAAAGATGTTACTATCCAATGTTGTCCTGATAGTATTGAAGAAATATCTAAGAGGGTTTGCTCATATTGGGCATACAGAGACCAACCTGGTCTATCATGAGAACCCATTTTTAGGAGCAAATTTGCCCCACTAACAAAAACATTATGGCATGACATCATTACTATGTCATATCAAGAACACATGGGTATTGAAGACACAGATAACTAGCACATAAATCTATGAACTGGCCAGAAATGAATCAGGGTATTCAAACACTCACTATTGCACATGAGACATGTCAAATATACCAACCCCAGCAGCAGAGAGAATGTCCCAATTCACATGATGTTGCAATCATAATGTGGCTGGAAGTAGTAACAGATCTATTGCAAGTGTACAGGGAATATTACATTTTTGTAATTGATCACTTCTCTACATTTGACATTGTTCAACAACTTGGCAACACAAGTATTGCTGATGTTGACATGTTGAGCACTTTTCCAGTTTAATCAGTGTCCCTGATCAGATAGTGTCTGTCAAATCATCACAGTGCACTGGTAAACCATTTGATGACATGTGTACTGAGTAGAGAATGGCATATATCATACTATCCACTTTCAAATGGAGCTGATGTACTATTAACTTAATGATCATTGAGTGTTCAGCAGGAAAACAAATTTTTTGCATTGAATTACTGCATTTGCATGAAACACCAATAGAGAAGGGATTACCAACCCCAGTTTAACTTATGCTGGGAAGGCAAGTGAGACCATTTGTATCCAGCAACTAAACATCAAATGACTCCAAGATGCAGGGCATTCTTCACTGGCAGAGGAAAATGAAAGAGTTATATGATGAATGAGCAGGCAAGGAATAACTAAAACTGTACACTGGGCAGAGAGTACAAATCAGAAATGCAACAACAAATTGTTAGAGACCGACAGTGATTTCTAGAGTATGCAACCAGCCCAGATCATATAAAGTCAAATCTGATCATATTGTTACACTGTGAAGGAACAAAAGCCAATCATGCATGAAGACAGTGAGTAAGAACATTCCAACAAGGATGATTGTGCTGGTAGTGTTGAATGATTACGACCAGCAACGAGGCCACCAAGTTGTCAAACAAATGCAATAGCGAGTGACGTGCACCTCTCCAGATAGGGATGTGGTCACCAGGTCAGCTGAGTTTTCAAACCGCCAAAGAGTTACATTAATGTTTAAATTGTTAACCTTGAGAGCTTATTGCTTGAACAATTTCCAAATGGACAACCTGAAACAATGTGCAGCCACAGACAATTATTTGGGATAGTATTTTAGCTTTAGTAAAAAAGATTATGTTGTGTTATGTCTAATGATCAGTATATAAGTATACTTCTGGGAGACATACTCAGTATATACTCAGTGTATCATATGACTTGAGGGGACACACTCCTAGTCAATCCTATCCCAGGACCACTTGAAGAATGACACTCTACAAGAAGCATGCTGCTCAATGCTGTTCTAATAATTAACGTTAGCCCCGACACTTACATGCCCGTGAAAATATTATTTGTACATAATTAATAGCTGTTAGAAGTGTCTTGATATATATGTCCATGATATGTATGTCCAGTTTCTTATATTACAGGAGATATCAAGCATTAATTTGATTTGATTTGATTTATTATTGTCACATGTACTTAAGTACAGTGAAAGGTGTTGTTTTGTGTGCAGTACAGGCAGATCACACCATACAAAGACCATAGAGTAACAGAACAGACCAAGGAATACAAAGCTACTTTTGCAAAGAAGGTGCACAAAAAGCAGGATCAATATTAGATTTGAACTTTGAGGGGTCCATTCAGAAGTCTGATAACAGCAGGAAAGAAACTATTCTTGAATCTGTTGGTCTCTGTGTTTGAAGCTTTTGCACTATTGATGCATCAGGTAAGATACCTTGGTGAAGACAAAACTCAGATCAGGCACATACTGTAAATAATTATGTTCTAATGCTACACGGTTTTGTTATTTCTTTTCTGAATGTGATCTTTAGCTGGGAAATAGGGATAGCAGTGCTGAGCATGAGGGAAGATATTGGAATATTGAGGATGAACTGAAGGTGGCTAATTGAAACAAAGAGAAGAACTGAAAACCAAGTGAAAAATAAGTCCAGTAAAAGAAGATAAAGCACAGAGCAACAAGATGAAAGGTAGAAGAAAAGTAGCAATGAATGTGAAAGAGGAAGAAAGAGGGATAAGAGTAACCAGAGACTGAGGAAGTTGAGTTTAGAACATAGAACATAGAACATTACAGCGCAGTACGATCCCTTCAGCCCTCGATGTTGCGCCGACCTGTAAAACCAATCCAAAGCCCGTCTAACCTACACTCTTCCTTTATCATCCATATGTTTATCCAAATTTGATCAGGGGTAGGTCATTGGAGAGGTGTGCGAGTCTAAGAGTATTAGGCGAGGCATCAATACTGCCGAGCACCTGGAGGGGCACAAGTTGAACTCTTAAAGATGTTTTTTGACCATTTTTCTCTTGAGGGGCTTTCACTTTAAGACTATTAATCTGTGCCTGAGGCCTTATGTAACTGGGTGGACTATGTGACATGCATATACAAGTCAGCTAACAACTGCTTTAATGTGGGCCTGGGAGTTGCCAGTGCACTATCAGGTGCTCAGTTGAGTGTGGTGGATTGTGACTCAAAATGGATTCTCCACAGCTCATGTACATTTAATGCTCTGGGCTATGCAACAATGTTAAATCCTTTGCTTCTAAGTAGATTAAGAAGAGGTGTTTGAGGATGGAACAGAGCCATAGAAATCCGGAAACTCCAAGAAATGAGAATGAGGCTTTAGAATTGGAGCTAAGGCCCAGTCAATCAGCATTCCTGCTTTTGGTGGGAGTGTGCTGTGAAAGGTTACCTTGATGACATCAATGACCGAGCCCGCTTGTAGATTCCAAGCACGTGGAATTCCTGGCCATGTACGTCATTAAATGATTCAGCACAAAAATGGTGAGAAATATGGAAAAATGACATGCCAATGAAAAATACAATAAACGCTTACAATTTTATAAGCTCATTCAATTCTTTAAAACATCCCAAAGGTTCTACAGCCAAGAAGTACTTCTTGAAATGAAAAGACTGAATACTCAACAGGTCAGGCAGAATCTGCAGAGAGAGCAAATAAACAAATGTTTGAGGCCAATGATCTTTCACAAAAAAATAAAGTGCCATCCTGTTTCATTGTAGGAAGCATGCCAATCAGTTTCTTGTAGCAGATACCCACAAGTGTTAACATAATAACAATCTGTTTCTATGATGTTGGCTGAAAGAAGTCTGCATTAATGGCAATTATCCTTTGTCATTGGTAGAGGATAGAATGAAGCGTTTTTAGTCACATATCTGTTTCTACATCTTGTGGGAATTCAGCTATTTGACTATTGTGCCCAGCATTAGTACACAACCAATAAGTGAATTGTAACTTTCAAAGTCACATTCACATCAAGAGAAATAAGACCGGCTGTAGCAGGAGAGAGGAAAACTCCATCGGACTTCCTTAAATCTACTTTTGAAAAAAAGTGTGAAGTATACAAGGCTTAACTCCACACACAAATCATCTGTCACTCAGGAAGTCCCATGGATCACCACAGAGTCAGTCTCCTGGCATATGTGAGCCTCCCCAGGTTAAGACTCCCAGGCCCTTGAACAAATTACTAACAAGCTCTCTCTTTCCAAAATGACATGCTCCACCTCAGATTTACTGTTGTGTGTACTGTACCGTAGATTCCCCCCCCCAGAAACATGCCATCAATAACACCTTGGATTCACTTTCTGTTGGGAGTTCCACTTTCTGCCAGATTGAACAAGGTAATTAAGTGAAATGAATAACTCTGCCTTGAACTTTTCAAAGTTAAGAATTTAACCAATTCTGTGCTAATTCAAGCTTTCAAAGATTAGACTGCCTCAAAAATTTGAACTATTTTAGTCCCCACTTAAATCATTTCCACTCCTTTTAAATCCAGACCTTTCCAGATGGGGAATATTCCTGACTTGAGAGGGTGTGCGTGCCGTTCGAGTGAGTGGGAGTCATGTGTTCATTATCAAAACAGTGAGGTGCTCCTTACCTGAGAATCTTATATGAATTGAGGTGAGTGATTAGGTGAACCAGCTCAGTAGGGCTGAATACTCTCCTTCTATGCTGTAATAATTTTGTGATAGGAAATGTACATGTGGGAGCTGACCAAGGATGTCTTCTGTATGAAAGGATAAACATTCTGGGATCAATTTCAATTCTTGTTTGATTGTAAGTGTGCCAGTTGGCACCAACACTCAGAACCCGCTCCCTGCACTAAAGCAGAGTGTTCATGCTGTACCATCACTGATTGGCAGTATCACACAAAACTCCTCTTTGCATCGCTACTGATGGTGCTCTACAGAGCTGTCCCTGCACCAGCTCTGTTAAATTTCCAGAGAGTCCTTTGCAGGAAAATGGTGTCAAAAGGAACAATGAGGCCACAGGGAAGACGATTCAGAATATCTGCTGGTGTCATTATTACATTACCATATGAAAACCTTTTCTCTTTGAATAATTGCAAGTATTGGCAGCCTTAAACAAATGACCTTGTGCATCACATAAGCCATAAGAGCATTACCAATCATACATTGTAACACCGCAAGCACCACACACACACATTCTGCGTAATATGTAAAAACAAATTCAAACTCAAATAAAGGGCAACAATCCAGCCAGGAATTTGTGTGATTTAGACATAGAATAACAAATATTTCAGGAATGAGTTACAGGCTGGAATTTAATTGAGGAGTCTGATGAATTGCTTAAAGAATAACAGATACCTGAGCTGAGAGTTATTGAAGTATATTCATGCAACAATAAAGTTGGACAATGTCACATACAATAAGCCGGTTGACCTCTTCATAACTTGGACTCTGAGATTCAGTTGCTGCTCTGTGATCTCTAAAGACATCAGCTTTGCTTTCATAAACTTCAGGAAGATTTTAATAAATTTTTAATTTGGTTATGCTAATAGCTGTAATTGTTATAATCATCAGAGTTGTTTACTTGTTGACTTTTTAGTTGAGAAACTTGCATTAATATAGCAGTTTTCTTGGTCACAGCATGTCCCAAAGTGTTTTGCAGCCAATGTCATACATTTTGAAGTGTAGTTACTGTCATCATGTAAGATTCAAAACAGCTTGTTTGAATGTAGCAAGCTCCCCAAAACAGCAATGCCTTAATGAATAGATAGCAAGTTTAGTTTTTACTGCATTGCAACTAGCTGAGGAGGAATGAATCAGCTTCAATCTTTTTAATCCTCCTTGGTTGGCCAACACAAAGAATTCAATTCTTTTTAGCACATGCCTATATCACATTTCAGTTCAAATGAAGTACAAGCTGAGTCAAAATTAAAGACCTGACTACAGAGTTTTCTTGAGTAAAAGAGGAAGGAATTTTATTGCTTACTAGACCTGGGAAAAATAATATGCGACATCACACATGGGTGTTGTGCTTAAAAAGCAAAATGTCTGGTTAAAAAATAGGAAGATCAAGACCAGGTAATTAAAAAATATAGGGATAACAAGGTGTAGAGCTGGATGAACACAGCAGGCCAAGCAGCATCAGAGGAGCAGGAAAGCTGATGTTTCGGGTCTAGGCCCTTCTTCAGAAATGGCTGCATTGGCAGTTCCTACTATCTCAGTTAAAAAAATACATGCCCTTAGAATCTTGAGGGATCATGTTTTAACCTGAGACCGTGGTAGTTTAATTGATACTTTTTAGCTTCAGAAGTGGTGATGACATCCGTGAGCTCTCAGTACGTGGATGTTTCTCCAATTAGTTTTATCACCATGTTGTTTAGAAGCTCAGGAGATGGAGAGAAGATTGAACCTTCCAATTATGCAACTATCATTTCTTTTTCTCTCTCTCTCTTTGCACAAAAATTTTTGCCTAAATTACAGTCACATCTATTGTGCATGGTTAATTTTTTTGTTTTCCATAAGCTACAGAATTCAAAGGTAACTTTTCTCCCAAATGTGAAATGTTCAGAAATGTGCAAATCTAAAAAGGAGCAATAGGGTGACTTCAGTCATTTTGATGGGTCGTTAACTTCAATTCAAAGTGTGTTTTCGTTATTAATAGTTTAATGGCTGAACTTGTGGTCAGTTGATCCCAAGTTAGTGCTTTTCATGTTTTAAAACTGTCTTAGTCTCAAGTATTGAAAATCAAATGATCAAAGTTGAAAACTGATTTACCATTTTTACCACTATCGTAAGAACAAATGTTGGTTAAGAAATGCCACTGAGGAGAACATCCCTGCTGTTCTTCAAAATTGTACAACAGAATCTCTACCACAGATATCAAAGGGTGCTTAATATCTGATCCTCTGACTGACCTCTGACAGTGCAAAACCACGTTAGCACTGCGCTGGTGTGTAATTAACAGTTAGATTAATGTCTTCTTATTTTAAGTCATTTAAGAAATGAATAGCACTTGGTTGCTGAGGAAGTAGATTGAGGAGTGGCAGAGACAGTTTAATCTAGATAAATGAGAGGTGCTGCATTTTGGTAAGGCAAATCAGGGCAGGACTCATACACCTAAAGGTAAGTTCCTGGGGAGTGTTGCTGAACAAAGAGACTGTAGAATACATGCTTATAATTCCTGGAAACTGGAGTCACAGGTAGACAGGGCATGAAGAAGGTGCTTAGTACTCTTGCCTTTATTAGTTTGTGCATGGAGAATAGGAGTTCAGAAGTGATGCTGCGGCTGTGTAAGACATTGGTTAGACCATTTTTGGAATACTGTGTTCAGTTTTGGTCTCCTTGCTATGGGAAAAATGTTGTGAAGCTTGAAATAGTTCATTATGATTTACAAAAATGTCCCTGGGCTTGGAGGATTTGAGCAGTAGAGGGAGGCTGAATAGGCTGGGGGGATTTTCCCTGTATCATCAGAGGATGAAGGTTGATCTTATAGAAGTTTATAAAGTCATGAGGGGCATGGTTGACAGGGATGTGGGCCAAATGTTGGCAAATGGGACTAGATTAATTTAGAATACCTGGTTGGCATGGACAAATGGGCTGAAGGATCTATTTCGGTGCTGTGCACCTCTCTGACTCTGTGACTGTAAATGCCCAATCTGGGCAATTTCATATACGGCCCATTTATTGTGTCAGCAAACACGCTCAGAAGGGAAGAGCATTTCAGTCTATTCAAGTAACAAACTAAGAGTTAAGTAATGGGGGTGATAATGGGAACTGCAGATGCTGGAGAATCCAAGACAATAAAATGTGAGGCTGGATGAACACAGCAGGCCCAGCAGCATCTCAGGAGCACAAAAGCTGACGTTTCGGGCCTAGACCCTTCATCTAGGGTCTAGGCCCGAAACGTCAGCTTTTGTGCTCCTGAGATGCTGCTGGGCCTGCTGTGTTCATCCAGCCTCACATTTCATTGTCTCAGTTAAGTAATGGGGACTGGCTGGATTGGGATTTGAATTACAGACAGCAGTTAATGGAGTGTTACAACCAAATAAGTGAATGCAAGGAGGCAGCCATCCTAATGAAGGGAGGACGTGACAAAAGATAAACATTTTCAGGCCAGTCGTTTTGATTAAGGAAGCTGCGCAAACAGATAAAGAACTACCTCCTTTGTTTCTCATCAATAATCTGTCTCAAAGACAAATTCAATGAGAAAGTAGTTTTATTTCCTCCCATAGATTTGAAATCATGCAAATGCCAAAATAGTGTCCTCGGGTATGCCCTGTATGATGACAGGCATCAACTCAGAAACAGTACGAAATGTGGAAAGTTATTAGGTAGTGTGAAGTGACTTTTTAACTCAAACTGTTTCATGGGTTACATACCATTAGGGTCAGCAGTTTGAGTGTGTTGTACTGCCTGACTGATATTCCTTAATGCAACTGGATCATCCATTGCAGAAATAAAGAAATTCACTCTGTTGATGATATTAATAAAGTCAACAGTGTGATAGCATAACCTCCACTTGTCCGAACTGGTGTAGCTCCACCAGTCCAACATTCAAGGAGTTCAGCACGATCCAGGAAAACTGCCTGATTAGCACCGAGACTTTCACCTTAGCATGCATTCCCTCCTCAAGAGCACTGCATGTAGTATTTTCCACCCACCAGGTACAAATGTGGCAACCTGTCAAGGCTAACTTGACAGCATCTCCCAAATAAATGACTTTGAACATACAAAAAAACAAGTATAATAGGCACAAAGGAACTCCACTAGCTCCAGGTTCTCCTCCAAGTCACACATAACCTTTTTTTGGAAATATGTTGGCATTTTGCTTTGAATCTCTCTGTCAGAATCCTAGAACTCTCTGCCAAGGAGAAATAATAGGATGATTTTAACTCAATGGATCACAATGGGAGACTAATGTCAAATGGCACAGTAGTTGACAGATTTGGTACTGAGCCATTGGGGATTTGGGAGTCCCAAGCTCAAATCGCACTGTGTGCTGGGTTGACTGATCTCAGTAGTAAGCCGGGGGAAATTGCAAAGTTATCATTATTCCCTTTTGTAAAACACAGGGGAAGTTCTTAAAAGAGAAGAACTCAATTCTGAAGAACGATCACTGGGCCCAAAATGTTAACTCTGCTCTATTTCCACAGATGCTGCCAGACCTGCTGAGTTTCTCCATCAATTTCTGATTTAGATCTTAACATTTTTTTCCAGTTGTAACTGAGAGTCATCAATGGGGAACATTGTTCATCCCTGCATCGATGCTGCCTGACCTGTTGAGAACTTCCACCATTCTCTGTGCTTACTGAAGCTCCGCAACTATGTAACCCTTTGTACTGCCTCAGGAATCCAATGTAAGACGTCTTTCCCAGTCTTCACCGACATCCTTAGTGGACACAAGGCACAAAATGGCTCCTTGTTTAGTCTCTGAAGTTAAATCGGAAACTTCTCTTGAACAGGTTGCCTTGGGGAACCAAATGAAAAATGTCTCACTGATATGTTGGAGCTACTTTTCTCAGACTGCTTTGAGGAATGTGGCTTTGGGGGAATTGAGGGGGTCTTTGTTTCTATTGAACTGTATTATAGCTGATTTGGAGATGCTTAGAGTTGAAACTATGTGCTTTTGAGCTGGATTCTAAAGTTTTCCATTTCCTGGCATCAACGCAGCATTGAGGAATACAATGATTTTCAAGGTTTGTTCCTTAAGTCCCATCATCTCAGAGAATTGACCAAAAAATGTATCTATGTATTAATAAAATATCGCCAAAAAAACAGAAGGAAAAAGAAATCAAACAATTGTGGTGTTATCAATTCTGGACTGTTAGAAGAATGAAAAGGGAAACAAATCCTGCTATGGAACTATTTGCCACATGAACATTCAGAAGGATCATTACATAATTTAAAGACAAGTGCACAGGTTTTGTATTGAAATCAAGAGGGATAGAGCAAAGAAATAGGATGACTATTGAGAGCTCCTGTTGAAGTGTTAGTAGTGACACAGTCATAACAGGCCGAATGGGCTCCTTCTCTGTAGCAATTCCTCTGTTACCAGAGGTCCTGAAAATAGCCTGAATGATAGGTTGGAAATAGCTGAATAAGTTCAATCAGTCACTTGTGTAATTCTATACCTCAAGAATAAACCTTGCAAAGGTTATTGTAATGTCGAAACCTTGAATTATTAATTTTTAATTGAAGAATTGTTGCTGGGTTACTCAGTTCCTTTCTCAGTTTATGATGGTTCACTTCTGTTGTGTTTGGTTAAGTAGCTGACAACAGTACATGGGGCCAAAGTAGTCCTGTCATCAGTTACATCACAGAACAGAGAAAGAGAGCAAATACAGCTGGGTGTATGTCGCTTTTTTCCTGTATTAAAAATGATGTTGTTATTTAGTCCCTGGGACAAGAGTTCGAATCTAGAAGAGGCCAGGAAGATAGAAGTCACAGTTCTCTACACCAAAGCTCCAATGCAGTTCCTGGAGGATACAGGGGCAGAGAGAACATTTTCCCTAACTGACCTCTCATTGTCAGCTAAGGCTGCAGATTCACTTAGAAACAGGACAACACGGCTACTATAACAGCCATGTAGCAGATTGGCATACAGCTTCCAACATTCCTGAAACCTCCCAGTGCCTCATAGGAACATTATCAGAGAAAATTTGACAGTGAGCGACATTAGATGACATAAGGCTTGGCCACAGCTAAGTTTTAAGGAATGTCTTAGAAGAGATGGGTTGGTTGGAGACGTGGAGAGGTTTGGGGGTGGAAAGGTTTTGGTGAGAGAATAACAACCAATGGTGCACTGAAGAAAGCAGGAGATGTACAATATGTCATGACTGGAGAGATGGGTATCTCAAAACATTGTTAGACCAATGATATGACAGAGAAAGAGAGAGGAGAAGTCTTGGAGGGTATCTGAAATCAAGGATGAATATTTTAAATTTGAGGAATTGTCCACTGTGAGCCAAAAACAGGGAGTTGCAGGAAATGGCTAAGTACACGGAACGCCAATATATGTTTAATTCAGAACGATTTGTTTCATAAAGGAGAATGTGGGAAATGATGTGTTCAGACACACGCTGCCGATGCCCTTTCAAGTCATGTAGGATAAGGTTGTCAAAGAATTCTTAGTTTGTTAACTGTGTTGCTTGATGTGAATCTCAATCACACAGGTAGAAAGGACCTGCATTTACACAGCAACTTTCATATCCTCAATTCAACCCTAAGTGCATTTCTTCCAATAGCAGTAGAGAATTAGTTATAGAAACATTGAAAATAGGTGCAGGAGTAGGTCATTTGGCCCTACAAAATATCAGCACCATTCAATATGATCATGGCAGATCATGCAATCTCAATATCCCACTCCTCCTTTCTCTCCATACCCCTTGATCCCCATAAGGGCCATGTCCAGCTCCCTCTTGGATATACTTAACGAACTGGCCCCAACAGCTTCCTGTGGGAGAGAATTACACAGGTTCACAACTCTAAGTGAAGGAATTCTTCCTCATCTCAGTCCTGAATGGCTTACACCTTATTGTTAGACCGTGATCCCTAGTTCTGGACTTCCCCAATATCAGGAATATTCTTCCCGCATCTAGCCTTTCCAGTCCCATCAGGATTTTATATGTTTCTATGAGATCCCCCCTTCATTCGCCTGAATTCCAGCAAGTACAAGCCCAGTCAATCCAGTCTTTCTTCATACATCAGTCCTGCCACCCTGGTGAACCTTCGTTGGACTCTCTCAACAGCAAGAATGTCCTCCATGAAATTAGGAGACCAAACTTGTACAAAATACTCAAGGTGTGACCCCACCAAAGCCCGGTATAATTGCAACAAGACATCCTTTCTCCCATACCGTATATCCTCCGGGAAATTAAGGCAGTGCTTCTATTCAATTCCTCATCTGAACAACATTGCCTCTGGTCATGCAGCAGTCACTCAGTGCTGCATGACAGCATCAACCCAGCTCATGCCCTCAAAGTCGATAGTGGGACTTGAACTGGCAATTCCTCCTGCAAAGGGAAGTTGCCAGTAGCTCAGTCAAGCAGACATGTGTTACACAATGCAATCTGCCAAACTTCTCAGTCCCTGTGGGCTCAGGATTGTGAAAGACCAGTCAGGATTTCCTCTCCGTTTGACATCCATTTCCTTCCTCATGCAGATTCTCTGCGTATGGACCAAATGTGGCTGCCTTCCCTCATACACACAACTGGAGACAGGGGAAGTGTAGAAAGAGGCTAATCAGCCCATCATGCCTATACCAACACTTTGGAAAGAGTTATTCAATTATTGCCACTTCTCTGTACTTTTTCCAGGGCCTGTACATTTTTTGCATTTCAAGTATCTATTAAATTCCTACTTGAAATTTTCCATCGAATGTGTTTCCACTGCCTTCTAAGGGAACTCATTCTCGGTCGTAATTCCATGCATCAAAAAAAATCCTGTGCTCCCCTCTGGCTTTTCAATCAGTCGCCTACAATCTGTGTTCTTTGGTTATAATCCTACTTGCCATTGTTGCTCTTTGCTGAACACCTCTATTAAACATGTTCCTTGAAAATTGAAATGGACAAAGAGCAATCCAGAGTGAGATCAATTACCTGGAGAAGAAACAACTTCAATGGGATAAGAATGGATCTCAGTGAATTAAATTAGAGTCAAAGGTTTGCAGGAGAAATGATCATTAAACAATATGCTTCCTCTAGTGTAGGGATATTTCAGGGGAAAGACCACCATTGGAGGTCTTCCTGCTGAAGTTAAATGGGGGTCTGTTCAATTATTGGACCCTCCCAGTGCCCCAAATGCATGTAAATATAATCTTGCATAAGTAAGAAATGTCTTGTGTTCTTGTTTGCTCTCTATATGCAAAGACTGTATAGACTTGAATTCTGTAGTCACTATGCATGTAAATGAAGTGTTTTTATAAACAAAAACTTTATGAAATAAAGAAGAATAAAGAAGAATTACAGGTATATTACCCCGAAAGGGAATCAGAGGGCAAACAAATCCAGAATCTTTGGGTAATAAAAGACACAGAAGTTAAGATTAAAGAAGAAATATTATGCTTGTCTCAAATAGAAAATATAATTGAGAACCAGATTAACTATTGAAAGTTAAAAATAAGTAAGAGAAGCAAAGAAGGATTATGAAAAGAGACTGGCGGCTAACATAAAAGGGAATCTTCTGTAGACATATAAAGAGTGGTAAAAGGAATAGTAGCAACATAGATACTGAATTGGATGAATAACCAGAAAAAGAATGATGTTAAATGAATTCTTCTTAAGGGTGCAGAGGATATGGAATGGAGTTCCTTGCTTTTACAGACCTAGATCCTTCAGTACAGAATGGCATTTTAAAAGTTGCCAATGATATAAAACATGGGAACATTGTGGACTATAATAATGATTGTTAGAAATTTTAAAGTATGTAAACAAGTTGCCAGAGTGGGGAACATATGGCAGATGAAGTTCAACATGGAGAAACGTGAAGCAATTCATTTGAGTGGGATGAACATGGAGGGACAATATTGAAACATGCAAACCGACTTTTTGGTCTAACCAGTCCATGCCACCCATAATCCCAAACTAAACTAGTCCCACCTGCCTGCGCTTGTCCCATATCCCTCCAAACCTTTCTTATTCATGTATTTATCCAAGTCTTTTCAATGTTGTAAGTCACAGACATCACTTCCTCTGGAAGTTCATTCCACACACAAAACACTAACTGTGCAAAAAAAAATTGGCCCCATGTCTTTTTTAAATCTTTCTCCTCTCACCGTAAAAATATGTCCCCTGTCTTGAAAAATCCCCCACACTTATCAGTGCCCCTCATGATTTTGTAAACCCCTATAAGATCACCACACAACCCCCTATAAAATAAAGCATACAATTTGAAAGGGTGTGCTGGAGCACAGGGACTTGTGTGTATGTGAAGAAGTCATTAGAGTTAGCATGACAGGTTCAGAGAACAGTTAAACCACACAGCATCATAGGCTTCATTCGTAGGAGCACAGAATATAAGAGCAAGATATTATGTTGAACTTGTACAAGAAACCAGTTCTTCTTTAACTGGAGTGTTGCATCCAGTTCTGTGTGCCATATAATTTGAAAAGGATGTGACATTGTTGATAAGAGTGGTTTCAGGGATGAGAAAGTTCAGCGTTGAAAATAGATTGGATAGGTCAGCATTGTTTTCAGGGAGAAATGAGGCTGTAAAATGATTTGTTCAAGATAATCAAATGCAAAAAGCGTCTGGACTGAGCAGACAGGGAAAAACTGCTCCCAGTTTTTAAGGGCGGGCAATGAGGAGGCAAAGACCTAAAGAAATTGCTAAAAGAAGCAAAAACGGCATAAGAGGAAAAAAAAGACATCATCAACAAGTGATCAACGTTTGCAACACACTGACAGAGTACGGTAGAAACAAATGTAACTGAAACATCCAAAAGGGAATTATACTGTTATTTGGAAAGGAAGAATGAGCAGGTTTAAAAGGAAAAGGTAGGGGAGTTGTTCGTTCACAGAGATGATGGGCTGAATGGCTTCCTTCTAAGCTGTAACAATTCTGTGGTAAGCAAATCTGCTCGAAGGAGAACAGCGCCAGTGTCCTGTAAAAATGGAAAGAATTGTGGATGCTGTGAATCAGGGTCAAAAGCAAAAGTTGCTGGAAAAACTCAGCAGGTCTGGCAGCAGGACTGAGTTCTGAGGAAGGGTCACCGGACCCAAAACATTAACTCTGTTTTTCTCTTCACAGATGCTGCCAGACCTGCTGAGCTTTTCCAGCAACTTGGTGTTTGTTAGCCCCAATGCCTTGAGTCTTTCCACAGAACAGAAGACCCTCATTCCTGGTGTTATTCCAGTGTATATTCTCTGTACTCAAACTTAGAGCTAGAAATTAGAGTAGTACCACAGACTGGGGACATTTAAGGTTCTATCTCACAACAACAATCTTCCTTAGGTGAAAACTGGAGGGAAAATAATTCTAAACAGGTTTGTTTAAAATTAACTCCTGTCATAAACTGTTACCAAGATGGGTAATGCAGCTAAAATAAAGTTTAAAAAATTATAGATATAAACAATCATACTACAGTCCCTATATTTATTACTGCCTATAAATATTATATGCTTTCACGTAGTGTTCAAGCTAAATGCCCCTTAATCCAGATTTCAAGACAAATACACAGCAGTACTATGTTATCCAAACTAGATTTATTGTTTTAGAATGACTTGACATGTTTATGGAAGTAACTTCTTTCTAAACGCATTTAGTGTTGAGTTAGGTATATTGAAGGTTTGCTCCAGGATTGAAGTGGGTAAGCCTCAAACAAGACTGCAGTGGGCAGGAGGTGGGTGGTGTGAAACGACAAGTGACAGCAGCAAATAAGCCTGGCTTTGGTATTAATAAGGCAATCCTTGAAACTTACCCAATTGCGGCATGTCTTTCTGAACAAAAAAGAGGAATGTTACGACTGGAAATTGGAATTCTTTCAGTGTCAGTGTTATGAGGTTCCAGGACAACAGTCTTATTTGTATTATGTCTTTATTAAAGTGATAGTAAAATGATGCTTGCAGTGAATGCCCAATGGTAGAGGTCACACGACTATGGTAGGCCAAGGTACTCACTAGAGCAGTATTGCAATTCTATTCCAAACAGATCCAAGTTCACACAAAAATGTCAATCATAATGCGTTTAAGCTCCTTGTGAATTATTCACTTTGCCCATTATGCACCCAACTTTTCTCATTACAGTCCTTAAATTGTGCTGGCCTCTTAATGCTACGAGTGGGCTTTGTGGCTAGCTGTTTTTCTGAGTAACTTTCCCTCTTTGGGGAATGGCATTCGCACTGCACTTGTTATTGCCACTATACATATTGTTGTTCCAATTCCATTGTTGGACTGCTGTGTACTTGTGGGACATATAGCTGGACAGTACAAATGTACAGCTTCCACTTGGGCTGACTCTTGAGCGTGTTAAATGTTTGTTCTGTGGCTTGCCCATGCTCAATTCTGGCAATGGTGTAGCAGCTTTGTCAAATGAGGAACAAAAACAGAAGTTGCTGGAAAAGCTCAGCAGGTCTAGCAGCATCTGTGAAGGGAAATGGTCAATGGACCCGAAAGTTAGCTCTGCTTTTTTCTTCACCAATGCATCCAGACTTGCTGAGCTTTTCCAGTAACTTCTGTTTTTGTTCCTGATTTACAGCATCCGCAGGATTTTTGGTTGTCAAAATGAGATTTGGCTTTCTGTCAGGCTGCCTTGACACTTCCATTCACATCATTCCTTCTTCTGGTTGCAGTAGCTTTTCATCTGTTGGAAGAGTAATTTGGGTAGAGTGCGATATTCATTGGCTGGACTACCTTCAGTAAACATATTTCTTCACTTGAGGACCGCCTTGCACACATGTGTGTGGCATTCACACAATTTCCTTGCGATTCTTTTGCTGATTTTGTCACTGCCTCAACCTTTTTGTTTAACTGGAGATAGCGTGGAGGATGTGTGGTGTTAAATTTCCAAGCCTGTTATGAAGCATCTGAATTATTTACTCATGAACTGAGGTCTATTGTTGCCTACCACAATTTTGAGAACACCACTTGTGCTTCAGGCAATCCATAGTCTCAGTGATAGTCATTAAGGTCCAATGATCGATCTCCTGGTGGTCAGAAATAATAGTGTGTAGTGAGAAGATAATTGGTTCCTGTGGAAGTGAAGAGGTCTACTCCCAGCCTCATCGATGATATGTTTGGGATGCCATGTATCATCCTGATTCTTTAACTTGCTACCCAAGACAAACACAACATTGGCTGATGCATTGATTCAGGTTTGTACTCATATTTGGCCTGTAGACTACATCTTGTGCCTTCCTCAAGCTCAACTCCCAATTCCTTCAGGACATTGATCCTATTTTCTTTGTATAGCCTGCCATCTTAAGCTGCCAGTTCATCTCTTTTTCCTCAATATGCTGTTGTCAGCACAGGAGTATTCTGAGAAGTTGGCCCAGTCTCTCGGCAGCTCATGGCAGTGTTTAGGCTCAGCGTGAGAGTGGCTCCTGCCTGGGCACATTCCGGAGAAACCATAGGGTGATCCGGTAGGTGCCAGCTTCAGCAGCAGTATTAGCATGCAGCCCAATGTGGGAAGAGCAAGTGGTAAAGGATGTCCGCCTGGTATCTATGGCAGTGGTGAGAGAACGGGCAGCTGAGGTACCCCAGCAAATGAGATAAGTGGAGGACTCATCAAAGACTGTAGAACTTTTAACTTAGTTTCATTATTTCATACTTTAAATTAAGGAAGACTTTAACATTAACTGTTATCTTATTTCTTTATTTTCAAACTTATTCTGTGAAGGCACTGCTTAACTTTTTAACTCTGTTTCTCTTAAGCTCTTTTTGTACATAGGTATCTTTGTACCTAAGATGATGTTGAGTGTGGCAACATTACACACTTTTCACTGTACTCCTGTACTTTTGTACTTGAGTACATGTGGCAAAAAAATCTAAATCTTTTCAATTTTCACTACTTCCTGAAAACCTTGGAGAGTAGCTTCATATTGTGCTAGTTTCCTCCATTTGTACAAAAGCTCTTAGCTGTTTTTCTCACCTCTGCAATTTTAATGACTTCCCAAGCATTGTGAGCTGCTGCTTTGTCTTGGTTCTGGTTAACACTGCTGCCTCACAGCACCAGGGAGCTGGGTTCAATTCTAGCTTTGGGCAACTGCCTGTGTGGAGTTTTCACATTGTCCCCGTGTCTCTGTGGGTTTCCTTCCACAGTCCAAACCTGTGCAGGTTAGGTGGATTGATTATGCTAAGTAGCCCACAATGTTGAGGGATGTATAGGTTAAGTGGATTAGCCATGGGAGATGTAGGGATTGAATCTGTGTGGGATGCACTTCAGAGAGTTGGTTTGGACTTGTTGGGCAGCATGGCCTGTTTCCACACTGTGGGAAGGCTTTCAGAGTTTCTGATTTTTGGTGCTTGGAAAGATTTAAGGGGGAATGCACTCTGAAACAGCCTTTCTCTAACAATAATTAAAATGTAGCTACTTGTAGCTATACAGACTTGCTAACTAAATTAGTTTCAATCTCAGCTTTTCTACTGTGAGTTGGAAACTCTCCCATCCTGTAGCATTTCACATATTTTCATCTCAACTGGTGCTGGAAGAGGAATGTTTGCAGGCATTGTTTCTTCTGCAGCATTTTCAGCTGTGGTTTGTTTCTTTGTTCCTTTTCTCTGACTTCCTGTGGCTTTCAGCAGTTCCAAGCATTCCTGTGTTCTTCTTTTAGTAGCTGTACTTCTACACACTAAGTTCTAAGCTCTGCTCCACTCTGATGCCATATTATAAGCTTACAGGACAACAGGCTTATTTATACATTATCATCATTGAACTGGCTGCAAGTGGATACCTGCAGTGAAGGCCTCATGGTTGAAGTCACATGACAATGACTAGCCAAAAGGAACATTAACACACTGTTGCTTTTCTATCCCAATCGGTCAGCATCTATTTCTCCAAAAGAAGGACAGGTGTGTTGAAAAGTCTGATAACCGTGATGCTGAAAAAATGTTGCATTGATTATTTGAAACAAGCAGATTTTGATGGAGGCCAGCTGGAGATAGAAAACTGACTTCGCTGAGACATTCTTTTCTGAAATTCACACTTTGGATTTGAGTGTTACCGGTAAATCTGGTATGTACCGTCCGTTCCTAGTTACTATGGTAATCGTACCAGTCAGCTTTCTTCTTGAATCACTGATGGAGTGGTCGGACATCTGGAAAGGAAATGGCTGGCTGTCAGACCCCTTTCATCTTGAACACCATGTCCCCCTCCTCACCCACCTCCACATAAACTCCACTATCTCCATCCCCATTATCACTCCCCTATGGCCTTGGTTCCTCTGCAATCCTGGGTCCCATCACCAACAGCAGTAGTGGTGATAGCCTCTGATCAGCCAATGGGTGTCAACTGCAATTTTGCTGTCCCAGGGTCCTTGATCCTGGGAAATGCCGAATACCTAAGCACTTGTTTCGCATTGAATGTAATGGGAAGAGAGATTTCTGGCCTCTCGCTCGCTCTCGAGCCAGCAAGAATGACCAGTCGCCTACATTTAAATCTGCCCCCCCCCCTCCGGAATGGAAAAAGATGGAAGCTATGGAAATAGCTGTCTTTGTGTACTTTTGTTAGGTGGCTGGCTGGAAAGCATTGCAGAGACACAGTAGTGAACGGGTTAAGGGAATTAATGCAAGTTGTGAGGTCCCCATACTCAATAAGTCATACTCGGGGAACATTAACACAATGGTTATGTACCTATGTCTTGGCTCAGCATAGATATGCCAATACTGCAAGCATGTCCAGAGGGAGACCAAGTTGTGTCATTGTGGGTTGTAATGTAAACGGACTGAAGATACCAGACAGATAAGTGCTGCACTTAAATAATGCATAGCCGTCTGAGTAGACTCGGGTTACGTACCTTATCCATCATGAGAATCATAAATAAACATGGGAAATTATTAGACTAAGCTGTTGGAAATGGGACAGACTTGGCTGAGGTGAGGTTCTATTCATTTTGTAACACTTCATCCATTGTTCCCGACAGAAATCCACAAGAATGCCATCCCCATCACTGCCTCACCTACAAATCTGAAAAGCAGCCCATGACTCTCTGAGTTCATCAATCTTCTTCATCAGACACGCTGATGACTTATCAACACAGCTCCACACATTATGTCATTAACGTTATTTAACCTGGAACCTTTATAAAGGGATCACAAGTTGTATGTGATCACCCCATCGCTCGACATGCAAAGGTTTTGAAGTTATTACATTTCAAACAGTGATACTTTGAATGATACCAATGGAAAGGAAAATTTGACAAGTTTGTATCATGTGTCTGATACTCCCAGTGTTTAGTTTCCACAGTAATTGTAAATTTGCTCCAAAATGAGACATTTTACCACGGATGCAGAGCAATCCTAGCAAGAGGAGAAAAGCAATTATGTCATATTTTATTTTTAATGGAAGGAGTGCTCTTGAAATTAACCCCGTTACTCCATGAGTTGCATCAGAGTGTGAATGCCTTATTCAATCACTAAAAAAGATCAATTGGAGCCTCTGAATTACTGTTAAAGACACTTTCACCAGCCTTTCAAAAATAACACAATAATAACAGGTTTGTCACAGGCAAACCCATTCTTCTAATAAGATACAAGCTGATGAGACCACTGTACAGCTGATGGTATATCTTCTTTAATCTCAAACACACACATTCGTATACGGGCACAACAAACACACAAACATAGCACTGATCAGATGCCCAGCGAAAAGTTATAATTTCACAGACAGTTGTTAGTGTCTGTTTGTACAGCAAGGATCAAACCAAAGGTACTTTTTTTTCCCTCTGTAGATGTGCTCAAAAACTACATTTGCATTCAGTTACAAAGACAAAAGGCCAATGTCCTTTAGGGAAGGAAACTTCCATCCATACCTGCTGTGGTCTACATGTGACTCCAGACCCTCAACAATGTGGTTGACACTTAACTGCCCTCTGGGCAATTAGGGATGGGCAATAAACGCTGCCTGGCCAGCGATGTCCTTGCTCTGTGCATGAATAAAGAAAAATAAAACAACAGTCCAAGAAGAGGATTAAAAACAATTAAAATGTATTAAAAAGTCGCTGGCAATAGGAGATTGTTTTCTCGCTGAATGGTCAGCTCTGGGAGCAGTCAAAGCTGATGTTGCCCCTCATGGATAGAGTATCTGTTTGAAACTACCCTTTCTGACTGTTACAAGTTGGCTGCTCTACAAACTTTCCATATGGTTGATAAACATTACACTAGGTGAGTCATCATATTGTTCCAAGGTTTCTCGCTCCCCTGGCCATTATAATCCCACAAAACCAGAAGAGATCTTATTGTCTCCTTCATGCGTTTCTTCCTGCGAATTTCTCGATAAACAGAGGTGATGGTAGCACTGACATATTTTCTGACTCCTTGCAAAATACACATGAGGGACTTTTATGAGCAGTGGTAGCAACCCTTCCAATGAGCCAGGAGTCCTGGTTCAAGTCCTATCGACCCCGCAGGCATATAATTACATCTCTGAACACATTGTTTGAAAATATGTACAGTCACAGGACTTTTGATAATTTTATTATCTACGGTCTGCCCTAAAACACATTTCAGTGTAATTGCTTGCTTGCATAGATAAATCAACCACTAATAATGTCCAATTGTCGCTGTGGTTATTTCAATGACAGGCAGAAAGAAGGAACCATACAAAATAGATAGTAGGAAATATGTTAAATGGTTCATGTTGTAAATGACGAGTGGAAACACTCTTTCAAAACTACATTTATGTTTAATCACAAAAACTTGGCTGTACAAAAAGCCAAGAAGGTGATTTTAAAAAAAAGGAAATAAGCCAGACAGCCCTCCCCTAATTGGAGCTGGACCGGGCAAATAAAGGAAGATGGCTGTGGCTATGCATCTCAGCTCCGAGACATCTTTGCAGCACCTCCTTAGGGTAGATATTTTCCTAATCAACTGATTTGGAGAGGTTATAACTCACCTCTGGAGTAACTGGGTTTGGCACTTAGGCATCCTGGTTTATAGATAGGGGCACTACCATTGCACCACAAGAGCCCGTTCTGACGAAGGGTCAGTGGATTCAAAATGTTAACTCTGCTTTGTCTCCACATATGCTGCCAGACCTGCTGTGCTTCTCCAGCAATTTCTGTTGATGATTCAGATTTCCAGCGTCCACAGTTCTTCGTTTTACTTATACAAGAGCACTTGTTCCTCAGGCTAGTGTCCTTGGCCCAACCAGCTTCAGCTGCTTCCCTCCATCATAAGGTCGGAAGTGGGGATGTTCGTCGATGATTGCACAATGTTCAGCACCATTTGTGACTCCTCAGATACTGAAGCAGCTCCTGTCCAAATGCAACAAGATCTGGACAATATCCATGAGGCTTGGGCTGACAAGTGGCAAATAACATTCACACCACACAAATGCCAGGTTATTACGATCTCCAATGAGTGAGAATTTAACCATTATTCATTGACATTCAATGGCATTACCATCTCTGAATTTCTAATTATCAATACTCTAGGGGTTATCATTGACCAGAAGTAGATCTAGACTTGGCATATAAATATAGTGGCTGGTCAGAGGTTGGGAATACTGAAGTGAGTTACTCATCTCCTGATTCCCCAAGGCCTGTCCACCACCTACAAGGCACAAGTCAGGAGTGTGATGGAATACTCCCCTCTTGCCTGGATGGGAGTAAGGTCAACAAGCAAGAAGCTGGACACCATCCAGGACAAGGCAACCACTTGACTGGCACTACATCCACAAATTCCTATTCCCTCCAGCAGCGACACACAGTAGCAGATTGTGTTCTATCTGCCAGATGCACAATAGAAATTCACCAGAATTCCTGACTTTGCACCTTCTAAAACCACATGTCTACCATCTAAAAGGACAAGGGCAGCAAATACATGGGAACACATCCATCTTCAAGTTCACCTTCAATCACTCACCATCCTGACATAGAAATATATCGTCATTCCTTCAAAGTTGTGTCAAAATCATGGAACTCACTCCCTAAAAGAATTGAATGAACACAGCAGGCCAAGCAGATCGGAGGAGCAGGAACACTGATGTTTCGGGCCTAGATTCTTCTTTGGGTCTAGGCCCGAAACATAGCCTTCCTGCTCCTCTGAAGCTGCTTGGCCTGCTGTGTTCATTCTACTCTACACCTTGTTATCTTAGATTCTCCAGCATCGGCAGTTCCTACTATCCCTAAAAGAATTGTGTGTTTTCCTACAACAAATGGACTGCAGCAATTCAAGAAGGCAGCTCACCACCACCTTCTTCAGGGCAACTAGGGATTGGCAGCAAACACTGGCCCAGCCAACAACACTGATATATCATAAATGATTTTAAAAAGTGGACCTTGATTTACTCAGTGAGGACAGAGGAATGAGGTATAACAAACCTGCCACTCAGAAGACACATGAATGAAACATTGACAGAAATTTTGTACAGAGATAGTGACCCACTCCCTCTGGCTGTAATGTCAGAGGGGATCTCTTCTCCATATAGTCTGGGAAGATCAGACTTTCTTTTACAGTTTGACCTGTTATTTTGTTGGGATAGGGCTTCCACTCCCAATGGGAGTCTGTCATATCACTGAGAGTTAGCCAGCCAATCGGATGGATCATTGAGATTGGCCAATGGAAGCTGGACACTGAGGTAAATGGGGTGGTTTCACTGGGCATAAGACATGGAGGTCCCAGCAGGGGTGTTGAGGGTGCTTGGCCGGGCTGGGAGAGGGAGATGACACACCTGTGAAGGTGACATGTACCACAGTGGTGAGGGAGCCTCCTTTGAGGACAGATTCAAAAACAGAAGGCAGCCCACACTGGTTTGTGGGACAACTTTGCTAGTAGCTGTGGCCATTCAGCCCCCAGGGCGTGGAGGTATCAAAGGACTGCCCAGCTGCCTGGAAGCAGTCTTCCAGCAGTGAAACAAGGAGGGAGGTGGGAGGAAGTCAGAGTTCTCCCTGCACCTGTTCAATCGTAGGATTCCTACGTAACAGATAGAGGCCTTTTGGCCCATTGGGTTTTCACTAACCCTCAGAAAAGCATCCCACCTAGCAACATTACATTTCCCATGGATAACCCATCTAGTCTGCACATCCCTGCCCACTATGGGCAATTTAGCACATCCAGTCCACCTAACCTGTACATCTTTGGACTGCGGGAAGAAACCGGAGCACCCGGAAGAAACCCACGCAGACACAGAGAGACTCTGCAAACTTCATCCAGACAGTCAGCCAAGGTCGAACCGAACCCAAGTCCCTGGTGCTGTAAGGCAGTAGTGCAAGCCACTGAATCACTGTGCCGCCCTTGGAGGCCATACTATGGCAGGGCACTCCCTTCACTGGGTGCCTGGCTGCTGAGGCCATTTTTTTAACGTAAAATCATTCACCATCCAGCTTTGAGCATCTACCTGTCATCATTAATTTGATGGCAAGCCTACTCAATGGCCATTAATTGGCCATTTAGGGTTAGAGTGCTGCTGGGAGACTGTTTACCTGTGGTCCGAGACGCTGACCCCCCCAGCAGAAAGTTGGAAATGTTTCAAGCAAGAGGGAAAAGGGACAAGTTGTGAGTAAAAAAGCAATACCAAAAGGCAGGTTTATGTGATAAGGTGGAACTCATTGAAAGTCTCAATAACAAAAGAGTTCATGGTAATGTTTCAAAGGGCATTGTGATGCAAAAGAAGGTTCCAGATATGCCTCGAGGAAGTGGGAATGATGCCTTCCCGAAACGGTCCACTCCAAATCATCAAAGGAGTAGCAATAAATGTGAAAGAATAAATAAATTAAAAACAGCAAAGAAAGAAATGAGCAGACTTGATGTTACGATGTAAAATTTTTGAATTCAGTGTTGATCTGATTCTTGTTATCACCATGCTTCCTATTACATGAAACCCACTAACATTCCCCATTAACAGCTATTCCTCCTCCTAGGCAGGTTTTCACCCACTCCTCCGTCTGTCCAACTGTTCTTCTCTCTCTTTGGGCTTTATCCTCACCGATTGTTTACACCTTATCCCTCTCCCCAGCCTACCTTCTGCATACAAACCAACATTTTCCTAGTTACCAGCAGTCCTGAGGAAGGGTCACTCGACCCAGAACGTTGACTCTGATTTCCCTCCACATATGCTGCCAGACCTGCTGAGCTTTTCCAGCACATTCAATTTTTGATCTGCCAAAGTTCTGGTGACAAGGTCACAAAATCTGAAACACAGTTTCGCTCTCCAAACGCACTGCCTCATCTGCTGACCTTTTCCAGCACTTCCTGTTGTATTCCTGATTCCCAGTTTCTACAGTGTCTTTCCTGTCTTTGACTGCTTTGTTCTTTAAGCTTTCCTTCGGATTTTAATGGAGGCTGGCAACATGAGAGAATGGCTGCTGACCCAAACCCTCAAGACAGTGATTAGTCAACTGATAACACCCCTATATTTACCACTGGTCCTTTGGAGGAACTGTAAGCTCTAACATGTTTAATTACCGATGATTCCCCCTTTAAATAAAGCCTGGCTTGTTTCATCCTTCCTTTTCAGTGAGACAAACTTCGGGATTTTTACTACAGGGCAGGAATTTGGGCAGAAATGTTTGCATTCCATCGTCTCAGCAACACTGAAGACTTGTTAAATATTGAAAATGGCAGGAAGATCTCAGCAGGTCTACATGGGCAATAGCTTTCTGTAGGCAATATTTCCAGCCCTGCATTCTTCTCAATGTGTTACTGAGCATGACTGCACGTGCCGGAAAAAAATTCTAATAAATCATTTTTCTGTAAAGCATGGCAATGGCAACAGTTTTGTTTTAAGTTTTGCCGAGGGGTTGAGTTAAATGTCAGTTTGCAGCGTCTAGGTGAATCTCTATGTATTGGCGTTTATTTGATGGTAGAGTGGGTTTAGACACTAGGGGCCTAATTTTCAGGCACTACAGGGCCATTGTTTCAGAAGGTGCTAATTACAGCTAAAATGAGTCCAACAATCTAGCACTTGCCTCCAATTTGCTCTTTTCTCAGAATGGCAGAGCTACCCGTGCCCACTAATCAAATTATGATAAATTGGAGAAGACTAATGGGACTTTTCTGGCCAAGATACTGCACAGGGATTTGAGAATTCCCCAAGTCAGGCACATCTCTCCAAGGTGCCAACCTGGAGGAGGCCTTCGCTCCCTCCTGAGTGTAGCAGCAGTCTCAGACTACCCACTGCACTGACCACAGCTCCACCCCCTCCTCAACCCCCACCCTTGGGGAGGCTAAAATCTCCCCGCCCCATCCACCCACCCCAAAAACGTTTGTGTTGGAGAGGCGAGGGAAGGTATCAGGGAGTAGGGGTGGAGGAGGGCCATCTGTCTGTGATGGGTTCACAGGGGGTCAGTCTGTGAGTGTCAGTTTAGTAATTACCCAGGAGCTTGAGCAGGTTGTAGTCTCTCTCACATTCTTCTGAGGTCTCTGATTCTAACTCAGAATTGGCACCTTTCTATGGAAGGTTCCAGATGCCAGGTAATTTCCCATTGGGAATTTTAACAGCCGGGGCAATTCCCGATGTATCAGCTGTGTCGAAATCCCTGCATGGTCCTGTCACACGGCTTCCATCTTCACTGGTATAACAACTGCTCTCCTGACAGGGGATCTGGGCCAGCCAGAGAAACCAGCTGATGGGGCAAGGTTTCACAGGAAGATGACAGCTGGTGGGGTGATGGGAAGAATGGCCTCATAACTGAGTCTCTGTCTGATTCAGAGGAATACCAGGAGCTTAATCAATGCCTAATTATTTTGGACTTACATGCAAATAAATACAGGAACAGACATGCAGACAGATATAGACATGGACATACACACTCAGACAAACAGGGAGACACACAGGTGCATACACAGATAGATATATTCACAGGCATTCATATACAGACAGACAGACAGACACACACACACACACACACATACACACACGTAAACACACCCATGCACACAGTAAACACACACGTACACACACAGACACACACACACACATGCGCACACACGTACACACATGTAAACACACCCATACACACAGTAAGCACACACGTACACACAGATAAACACACACACACACACCAACAGGTTCAAGAACAGCTTCTTCCTTGTCGTTATTAGACTAATTAATGGACTCTCTAACTGCAAATAATGTTGATCTTGTTAATGTTGATCTTGCCTTGTGCACATCCTATGCTGTGTAACCTGTATGCCTCACTCTGTCCAAGTTTGTTCACCCTATCTGTGTGTCCTTGTTTACTATGATCTCCCTGTACTGCTCGCAAACAAAGCTTTTCACTGTAGTTAGGTACACAGGACAATATATCAAATCAAGTCAAATCAAAACAAACACACATAAATGTACATACAGACACAAACAGATACAAGCATAGACGCACATACAGACGCACACACAGACACACACACACACACACACGCGCGCGCGCGCACACACACACACACACACACACACACACACACACACACACACACACACACACACACACACACACACACACACACACACACACACAAATATGAAGCAAACTTGAGGAAATTAAGTTGACGCACAGATCAGCCACAATGCAATTGAATAGCCACTCTACTTTGAGGGGCTGAATGAGCCATTCCTGTTCTTACTGCCTCTATTGCCCTAGACTATTGATATTCACAATCGAGAGTGTTCTTTATTTTCAACAATGTCCTCTCTCCTCCTTAAGGGCACTGTTTCTTTCTATTAATGATGGCAGGGGAACATGCCTCATTACTTCATTGCTTGGTGTTGACAGTGAGCGTCATTAAGCTATTTGGCAGTTTAGGCTCAGAGACTTCTACAGGGAGAACAGGAACGGGAGTCCTGACTGATTCTCACCCTCTCTTAATAACAAATGATTAATTACAACTTGGCAAGGACCCGTCAAGCCAGTTTATCCTGGGGATGGAATTGGCCAGCCCGGATGTGGGAGTATAGAGGCCAGGGCATGAACCTTTCTCAAGCAATCTTACAGAATTCATTCAGTAATGTCAACTTGGTGGTGGTCATCAGACCGGGACCCTCCCATACTGCCCCAGCTGGAGATCATGGGTGGTATAACCAGCCTTAGCTGACTTGCACATGGTGCCCTGTTTCATGATAGTAGCATTGCAACACTGAGCTCTTTTACCCTGCCCTGTGCCTGGATGGGCTCAAGCCACTTTTGTCCACCCTTGAGATCTACGCCGCTCTGGAGGGAATTATAGAGGGAGCACTGGCAGAAAATGCCTGTAGAGTTTTCTTCACATCAAAGACCAACAAAAAAATGCTTGCATGGTTGCAGTCTTCAGAGATGATTGTCTCAGGGACAACGGATTGCACTCTGCTTTATGATCACTATATTTTTGATGTGCCTACATATGTAGGCTCCTAGTATTTGATGGAGACACCTTTGGTCAAAGATATCTGCTTTTGATTGACGGTCATATGCTGAAGGGTCCCATGCACTTCCAATACACTAGTCACATTGAATACTTAGTCACCATTTCTGGGCAGCACAGTGGCTCAGTGGTTAGCACTGCTGCCTCATGGCATCAGGCACCAAGGTTTGATTCCGCCCTCAGGCGACTGTCTGTGTAGAGCTTGCACACTCCCTCCATGTCTGCGTGGGTTCCCTCCGGGTGCTTCAATTTCTACTCACAGCCCAAAGATGTGCAGGTTGGGTGGATTGGCCATGCTAAATTGTTTATAGTAACCAGGGATGTCTGCGTTAGGTGGATTAGCCGTGGAAAATGCAGGGTTACAGAGATTGGCTGGGTCTGGGTGGGATGCTTCTTGGAGGGTCAGTATGGAATTGATTGGCTGATTGGCCTGCTTCCACACTATAGGGATTCTGTGCTCCAAGACCAGTGAATTTCTAGGCCCATGTCACAGCTTTTGGCATCATTTATAGGGGAGGTGATGGCCTCGTTGTATTATTGCTGGACTGTTAATCCAGAGACTCAGATAACATTCTGGGGACCCATGTTCAAATCCTGCCACAACAAATGGTGGAATTTGAATTCAATAAATATCTGGAATTTACAATCTAATGATGGCCACAAATCCATTGTCGATTGTCAGGAAAAAACTATTTGGTTCATTAATGTCGTTTAGGGAAGGAAACTGCCATCCTTACCTGGTCTGGTCTACATGTGACTCAAGACCCCTGTAATGTGGTTGACTCTTAACTGCCCACTGGAAATTAGGAATGGACAATAAATGCTGCCTAGCCAGTGACACCCTCATCCTGTGAGTGAATAAAGGTCAATACTGTGGCAGTAAGACACTGGTAGCATGGATTGCTGTTTGGATTCTCGCGAGGAATCAAGAGGAATCACTCTCACTCAGGTGGAAGTGTTTGTTAGTGATCTGAGGGAGAAAGTGGACTGAAGTGTCCCCATGAAGGCAGGAAACAGGAGTAGAGACAACTTGCAGGACCAAACTCATTAACCATTGTTGAGATCAGGTTAAAGTCAGGGTTTTCAGGTGAGTGAGTTCTTAGATGGCATGGAGATGGGTTGCCTGTTCAATTAAGGGGCAGTGGGAAGGCTCTTGAAATTTAAAGGTCATTGCCCCTGTAATGAAACTGGGGGCAGCAGCAACTCAGAGGGTACTTCACTAAGAAGGTCCCCTCTTGCCAACTTCACGTGGAAAACGGCTCAGGAATGATTGGGTGGACTGTACTCAATCCAGACAGCCAAAGGTGGCTTGCTGGCCTGACAGGAGTGTGATGAGCTGACCTTTTCACTGAGTAGCCACGTCTGGGTAGACTCTTCATGGTCCATCATATCTGCCCACCTGTGGGCCTTGTAATGGGATTTTAATCAAAATGGCCAACATTGGGAACAGTGTTGGGGAAACAAGCTAAGCCTCCTCGTTTTTATTTTCCTGCATTCCTGCCAGCCGCCAAGGCCTGAACACTTAACCCAGTTGCCCTTATTCATTAGGAATCCAGGCAAGATTGCTGAACGCAGCTGGAGAGAGCTCACCCAGCTCTTGCAGTAAAGTTCAAAATGATGACAGTAAAGGACCAAGGCTATTTGGATCAGTGCAAATTAAATTTGATTCCTCGCGTAAATAGGGCATTCAAGTGTCCACCTGCCCAAGGCTGTTGGAACATTCTACCATCTGAAGGAATCTGTCTACAATTGCGAGTCTATTGCAGGTGCAATGTAACCAAAATAGCTACACTCAAGTATGAGAAGCACTGATTGTTTCTAAAGTATAAACTGGTGCTGACAGAATTGCTATGGTCCAGTAAGATACGGCTGGTCACAGTGTTTTCATCTCTGTTTCAGTGACAACCTGTGTCCAATCAAACCAGATTACATGATTGTGCACAGTAATGAGTCAATAACTGATCCTTAGAGTGAAGTTTACAATTCAATGTAAGACATTTGATTTAAAATATATATATATATACTTTACTTCTCTCCACAATCCACTCCTGAAATATTTGTCCTAATCCTGCCTTCTCCTTTTGCAGGCTTTCTCCTGCTGCCTCATGTAAGGACCAAAATAGTTTAAGAAAGTAACTTAGACCCCAATTTTTTCTTCTTTTTAAGGCAAATGTAAAATGCAGTGCTTCAGATGCAATTCGACTGATCAAACATTTTGGCATGAAGCAAAACACAATTTATTCAACATCTCTTGTTAAAATACCACAAAAGAAAGAACAACTTAGAATAACCCGTCTCTACGTGAAAGTTCAACAGAATTATAGACACATTGACTATTACTAATGAGCTATCCCAATATAGTAACATCCGTCAAACACAGCCTTTGGCAAAAAGGGAAATTCAGAAATCAGATTTTGTCTCACATAAAATCCAACAGCCGAGGAAGTGAACCCCTAGCTGTAATCAAGAGAGGGAAAAATATCTGTGATAATGGGAACTGCAGATGCTGGAGAATCCAAGATACTGAAATGTGAGGCTGGATGAACACAGCAGGCCCAGCAGCATCTCAGGAGCACAAAAGCTGACATTTCGGACCTAGACCCTTCATCAGAGAAGGGGATGGGGTGAGGGTTCTGGAATAAATAGGGAGAGAGGGGAAGGCGGACCGAAGATGGAGAGAAAAGAAGATAGGTGGAGAGCAGAGTATAGGTGGGGAGGTAGGGAGGGGATAGGTCAGTCCAGGGAAGACGGACAGGTCAAGGAGGTGGGATGAGGTTAGTAGGTAGGAGATGGAGGTGCGGCTTGGAGTAGGAGGAAGGGATGGGTGAGAGGAAGAACAGGTTAGGGAGGCAGAGACAGGTTGGACTGGTTTTGGGATGCAGTGGGTGGAGGAGAAGAGCTGGGCTGGTTGTGTGGTGCAGTGGGGGGAGGGGACGAACTGGGCTGGTTTTGGGATGCGGTGGGGGAAGGGAAGATTTTGAAGCTGGTGAAGTCCACGTTGATACCATTGGGCTGCAGGGTTCCCAAGCGGAATATGAGTTGCTGTTCCTGCAACCTTCGGGTGGCATCATTGTGGCACTGCAGGAGGCCCATGACGGACATGTCATCTAAAGAGTGGGAGGGGGAGTGGAAATGGTTTGCGACTGGGAGGTGCAGTTGTTTATTGCAAACTGAGTGGAGGTGTTCTGCAAAGCGGTCCCCATGCCTCCGCTTGGTTTCCCCAATGTAGAGGAAGCCACACCAGGTACAGTGCCTTCACCTCCACGCCCATAGAACAGTTTTTCCACCGCCTTCGCCTCCACGCCTACTTCTTCAACCGGGAAACTAACCCTCCCTCCATTGACCCCTTCACCCACTTCCAACACAAGTCCTCCTCCTGGACACCACCCCCAGGCCTCCTACCTTCCCTCGACCTCTTCATCTCTAACTGCCGTCGAGACATTAACCGCCTCAACCTCTCCACCCCTCTCTCCCACTCCAACCTCTCCCCCGCAGAACGGGCAGCCCTCCGTTCCCTCCACTCCAACCCCAACCTCACCATCAAACCCGCAGACAAGGGTGGCGCAGTGGTAGTATGGCGCACTGACCTCTACATCGCCGAGGCCAGACGCCAATTCTCCGACACCACCTCCTACCGCCCCCTCGATCATGACCCCACACCCGAGCACCAAACCATCATCTCCAACACCATTCATGACCTCATCACCTCAGGGGACCTCCCACCCACAGCCTCCAACCTCATTGTTCCCCAACCCCGCACGGCCCGTTTCTATCTCCTTCCCAAATTCCACAAACCTGCCTGCCCTGGTCGACCCATCGTCTCAGCCTGCTCCTGCCCCACTGAACTCACCTCCACCTATCTGGTCTCCATTTTCTCCCCTTTGGTCCAGGAACTCCCTACCTACATCTGTGACACCACCCACGCCCTCCACCTCCTCCAGGACTTCCAATTCCCTGGCCCCCAACACCTCATTTTCACCATGGACGTCCAGTCCCTATACACCTGCATTCCGCATGCAGGTGGCCTCAAGGCCCTCCGTTTCTTCCTGTCCCGCAGGCCCGACCAGTCCCCCTCCACCGACACCCTCATCCACCTAGCTGAACTCGTCCTCACCCTCAACAACCACTTCACCAACACCTTCCACCCCAACCTTCAGTTCACCTGGGCCATCTCCAACACATCCCTCATCTTCCTGGATCTCTCAATCGCCATCTCAGGCAACCAGCTTGTAACTGATGTCCATTTCAAGCCCACCGACTCCCACAGCTACCTAGAATACACCTCCTCCCACCCACCCTCCTGCAAAAATTCCATCCCCTATTCCCAATTCCTCCGCCTCCGCTGCATCTGCTCCCACAATGAGGCATTCCACTCCCGCACATCCCAGATGTCCAAGTTCTTCAAGGACCGCAACTTTCCGCCCACAGTGGTCGAGAACACCCTTGACCGCGTCTCCCGCTTTTTCTGCAACACATCCCTCACACCCCGCCCCCGCCACAACCGCCCAAAGAGGATCCCCCTCGTTCTCACACACCACCCCACCAACCTCCGGATACAACGCATCATCCTCCGACACTTCCGCCATCTACAATCCGACCGCACCACCCAAGACATTTTTCCATCCCCACCCCTGTCTGCTTTCCGGAGAGACCACTCTCTCCATGACTCCCTTGTTCGCTCCACACTTCCCTCCAACCCCACCACACCTGGCACCTTCCCCTGCAACCGCAGGAAATGCTACACTTGCCCCTACACCTCCTCTCTCACCCCTATCCCAGGCCCCAAGATGACTTTCCACATTAATCAGAGGTTCACCTGCACATCTGCCAATGTGGTATACTGTATCCACTGTACCCGGTGTGGCTTCCTCTACATTGGGGAAACCAAGCGGAGGCTTGGGGACCGCTTTGCACTGCATCCCAAAACCAGTCCAACCTGTCTCTGCCTCCCTAACCTGTTCTTCCACTCACCCATCCCTTCCTCCCACTCCAAGCCGCACCTCCATCTCCTACCTACTAACCTCATCCCACCTCCTTGACCTGTCCGTCTTCCCTGGACTGACCTATCCCCTCCCTACCTCCCCACCTATACTCTGCTCTCCACCTATCTTCTTTTCTCTCCATCTTCGGTCCGCCTCCCCCTCTCTCCCTATTTATTCCAGCACCCTCACCCCATCCCCCTCTATGATGAAGGGTCTCGGCCCGAAACGTCAGCTTTTGTGCTCCTGAGATGCTGCTGGGCCTGCTGTGTTCATCCAGCCTCACATTTCATTATCAGGGAAAAATATCTTCCACTTTGTCAGACCCATCACAGCAACTGCTTGAAGCAAAATAGAACACTGGAAATCCTGGCCTGTGAAAACTGGCTACACCCAGCCAGACAGCTTCTATTGTTCTAACTTTGTAAAATCCTGCAAGGCCTCACAAGTTGTTTACCACAGACAGTTGATACCTCTTATTCAATCTCACTCTTAAAGAAATCAGGACAAAATATATCCCTTAATGGCACAGCTTGTAACAACCACATCTGCAGATATTGAAGTGTATTTACAACACTCACAAGGCTACAATATCATAGATTTCCAATCATTCTCTGATGTTATTGTAAATTGTATACACACACAGCTAACTGACCACAATGACTCCATTATACAGAGAGAGTGACTGGAGACTGTGGATACCTGCCTGCTGGAACATCAGAAGACGTGATGTCATGTACCAGTCTTAAATGCACAGTCTCTGATCTGGGACCTGTCCCAAAAATCAGCACATTGTTCAACATGTTATATTTTGATGAGATGTTGAAAGATGGTTGATATGGTTTTAAAAAGACTCTATTGTTAATGCTCAGGACATTACCTTCATAGCCTGCTCATTACTCCTTCCTTTACCAATACCATTTATATCAGCTATTCATCTCACTGCATTTGTGGGCCTTTGCAAACCTGTTGTTCTGTATAGCAACAGTAACTATCATCTAAATGTAATTCATTTATTGCACAGTACATTGGGTGGTCACCTAATTTTATTTGCGTAGGATTTACAGGGCAGGAGATATTCGGTGCAGTCCCTCCCTTCACTCTGAGTTCCCTTGTGCTGTCAAACTCAATGTCTCCCAGCTTCACTTGACGACAAGGATAAATGGAATAAATCTGACATTGAGCTTACTTCGCTGTCACTTGCATTCCTTCGTTGCTCTGTGAAATTCAAATTACTGTGAGATTGCTGGGACCCTCGGACATATGCTGCAGCAAAAATCAGTACCATCAGAACAGGGAGAGTTACTGGAAGGTAAATCATTAGCAATCTATCTAGTGATATACAAGTGTTTCCAGCTCCCAAAATAGTTAGGACGTTGTGTGTGTTTTTTGAGTGATACATTAAAATAATACCAATCTCTTTAATCAGCCAACAAAACATATTCCAAAATTACTCCTTTGGTATCCAGCCATTTACAGTGGCAATACCATAAAAACTAATAAAAGGCTGGGATATAAATCTAAAATACTTGATTACAAGTCTGCTATGAGGTTCAGTTATGCCTTTACAATGCACTGGCCAGATCATGCTTAGAATTGTCTGCTCAGTTCCAGTTATTGTACGATACTTGCATTGGCAAAAATGCAAAATGGAACAACAAAATCACATCCTGTGCACAGGGGCTGAGCTAGTGCAAATGAAATTAACTTCTGTCTTTGAGAAAGATGGTGAAGAAACAGGCCTTGCCGAGGTTGGAATAACTGTATAAAGCCTGGCACCCATCATCAAGACACCTTTTATTTATATATGCACAGTCCGTGGGCTCTGCCCAGCCAGCTCATAGCCCGTCCCTATGATGAGGAGACTTGCTGACAGTCCTATTTACATCTGTCAGCCAGGGCTCCCTGCTTGGCCCAGGTTAACCACCCCAGTCAGCGAACTCATAGTCCATGAGACACACTTGGCCCTGCTTCCGATCACTGCAGAGATAAACAAACAGCCTACATTCCCCTTGCACTGTTCACAACATGAAGTCCACCTAAAGCATTTTACCGCTAAGAAAGTTAATCTGAAATGCAATTACTGCTGTAACATAGGGCAGCCAAATTGTACACAACAAGACCCCACAGGACAATAATGTTCACCTGTTTCTGGGTAATTAGTTGAGGGGTAAATGTTCATCAGCATACCAGGGAGAATTCCATTTCTATGTTTTGATGCAGTGTCAGTTAATCTTTTATATTCACATGAGAGAGTAGGTGGGGCCTCAAGTTACAGAGTCTTACAGAGTGACAGCACTTTCTCAGGACTCAAACAATTGGGCCAAGTGCCCAGTTCTCAGGAGCGTGACTGTTCAGACTGAGAAGCAGGAGCATTTTCAGACTGAGACACTGCACTGTTAAATGAGGTCATTTAACAATCCCAGGTTGTTCCCTAGCACTTGCTAAGCGAGCAAGATAAGTAGTTGCAAGTTTGCTTTAGTGAAGATCACATTAACAACGAATATATCAGGAACTCTCCAAGGCAGGACAGTCAAGAGAAATAGTATAAAATGTTCAATGTGAAATAGGATGCTGATTGCAAGTGTGGTTTTACTCATATTCCACCCTCATTTGGCTTCAGCGCTGGCAGTTCATGCTTGAAGTTTTCTCTGTGGCCTTGTGTACGAAGTAGTGTTCAATTGGCCTGTATTTGATGACATGAGTCTGTTTACTGTTGACACATTTTACTTGATTGGTTCAGTCTGGATGTGGATTCTGAAATGAGTAAATAAAGCCGTGGAAATGTCTTGAAGTGCCAGTTAGATGCATGAGTGCAGACATTACGTGACAGCAGAAATATTGATAAGTATCACTGTTTCATAGAGCTAAGTCGCAAGGTATGTAATGTGTAACCCAAGTTGAGAGCTTCCATCTTACTGCTTAGGGGATGCAAACTGTATTCTTGAACTATTGAAGTCCTGGTGGTGTAGGGTCGCCCACAGTGCATATCAGAAAGGGAGTTTCAGGATTTTCTAGCGATAGTGAAGGGCTGGTTCTGGTTCTTAGCAAGGATGGTGGTGTTCCAATATAACTGCTGCCCTCGTCCTTCTCGGTGGTGGAGGGCGTGGGTTTAGAAGGTAATGGTGAAGTTGTGTTGGTGAATTATTGCAGTGCATTCTGGAGGAAATCTTGCAAGTGGAAGTGTTCCCGCTGCCTTTGTTCTTCCAGGAGGTAGACGTCAAAAGTTTGCAACAGTGTAAGACCTGAAGCCCTGAAATCACTAGTCATTTATAGTCTCTATTCAAACAGTAGACCTGGTATACTGACATAGCCAACATGGTGGGCAGATAGAGTGAGCAGTCACATCGGTCCTGAGGTTGAAGTTGAACACTACTTTTCTTCTTCTCATAGTCTTCTTTTCTTCTCTCGAGGATTCTACGTGTTTCCAGTGCTGCGGCTATTTCTTTTCTGATTTGATGTCACATGAATTTAGAGTCAAATTAATTGGGAGAGGACCAGGCATGAACTGTCTTCAGGCTGAGACTTTAAAGTAACACTATTTATCATATGTTAAACATGGAATTAACAGATATATCAGGCTCTGCTTTGCAGTTACATAAGATAAAGACTTGTCCATCTTCTTTTTGTGTTCATATCCATGTTGTAATCTGGTCTGATGTAGACTTCCAGCCCATTCTAATCCTGCCCACATTGTGATATTTATATTTACTGATGTGCAGCTCCATAACATTATCACAAGTTTGCTCCAAGGTCCTTAAGCTCTGATACAACACCGTTCCTCTTGCAAGTGACTATTCCACACATGAGGTTAGAAAGTAGAATATCAAGTGGCCACATGGGCTCTCCAATTCTGCCCTCAGCCACGGTGTCTACAAATCTTGTACCATTCTTTTTGTCCCTTTATTTGCATATATTTCCCCAAGTTTCTTTTAGTTGTTTGGTGGGATCTAGGCTTCACTGTTGACAATCCCTATTTTCTCTTGAACCAAATGGCTTGCTGGCTCAAGTATAGCCTAGAGCCACATGTAAGGCCAGAGTTCATCTCATCAAAGGCAATGATGAGCCAGATGGATTTAAAATCAAGAACAAAAAACAGAAGTTGCTGGAGCAGCTCAGCAGGTCTGGCAGCTTCAAGAGAAATCAAGTTAATTTTTCTGGCCCAGTGTCCCTTTTTTCTTCAGAGGTGCTGCCAGATCTGCTGACCTTTTCCAGCAATTTCTGTTTTGGTATCTGATAGAACGTAGAACATAGAACGTTTCAGCGCAGTACAAGCCCTTTGGCCCTCGATGTTGCGCCAACCTGTGAACCCAATCTGAAACCCATCTAACCTACACTATTCCTTTATCATCCACATCTTTATCCACTGACCATTTAAGTGCTCCTAAAGTTGGTGAGTCTACTACTGTTGCAGGCTGAGCATTCCACGCCCTTACTACTCTCTGAGTAAAGAACCTACCTCTGACATCTGTCCTATCACCCCTCAATTTAAAGCTATGTCCCCTCGTGCTTGCCATCAACATCCAAGGAAAAAGGCTCTCACTGTCCACCCTGTCAAATCCGCTGATCATCTTGTATGTCTCTATTAAGTCACCTCTTAACCTTCTCTCTAATGAAAACAGCCTCAAGTCCCTCAGCCTTTCCTCGTAAGACCTTCCTCCATACCAGGCAACATCCTAGTAAATCTCCTCTGTACCCTTTCCAAAGCTTCCACATCCTTCCTATAATGCAGCCACCAGAACTGTGCGCAATACACCAAGTGTGGCCGCACCGCACCAGAGTTTTGTATAGCTGCAACATGACCTCATGGCTCTGAAACTTAATCCAACTACCAATAAAACCTAACACACCGTACGCCTTCTTAACAACCCTATCAACCTGGGTGGCAACTTTCAGGGATCTATGATCATGGACACCGAGATCTCTCTGCTCATCCACACTACCGAGAATCTTACCATTAGCCCAGCACTCTGTATTCCTGTTGCTCCTTCCAAAGTGAATCACCTCACACTTTTCCACATTAAACTCCTTTTACAGCATCCGCAGTTCTTTCAGTTTTTAAATCAATGATGTTTTTCAAGGCTACCGTACTATGGTTGAAATTTATCCTCAAATTTAATAGTTGAATTGTGATGGTGGGATTCAGACCTACATCCCCAAAGCTTTAGCCTGGCCCTTTGGATTACTAACGCAGTGACATTACCACACTACTGCCTTGCTTCTTAACATCTTGAAAATTCAATCCACTAGCACCAAGTTAAGATCAGGCCCATTGACTCAAGCTGGGATCTAGACTCTGAACAGCCTCTGCTACATCAATTGTCATTCTGCATCTATCCAGCCTGATAATGATGTGAATGGAGAACATGGCATCATCTGCATGAATCTGTCTCTGACTATGTGCTTCAATTCTTCAGCGAATCATGGAGTTTTTTTTCTTCAATTTTTATTGCAGATCTGAATTTTTTTGTGGACCTCCCAAGTACAACCTACAATATTATAACTTGTACAAGGTCATTTGTCTCTCTGTCTCCCTGCAAAGTTCACATTCTTATGTCAGAAAACAAAGATGATGTTTTCCAAGTTTTTGACCTCTGACATCAGTCATTCATTGTGCCATTACAGTGTGATGTCAGTCCCATTATTCTTCATTATCACCGGGCTCCCTCACTTGACATCCATTGATTAAGCAGTAACACTTTAAAGATAAATGGAGGCATAGAAAAGTATGCTTTGAAAATAATTTATAACTCTGCAGCTGGTTTGGGATGAAATGTAGGTACAGGGTTGTACAATGTTATACATCCCTTATTGTTATTTGGTGTTTTTCAGATGGTGTGCAATTTGAATTGAACATGATTCATAGATTTGTTTGGGTCCCCTTACAGATCAATGCTGATCATTTGTTGCTTGAGTGAATCAATCTATTTTATCAATAACATTTTGGTCAATGTTCCTGTTTTTGGCATGATTCTCAATCCAATTAAATTCCATTCTAGCACTCGACAATATACTTTTAAAGTGTCAGTTTGACTCAGTTGGTGATATGTGTGATAGTGAGATGGTGCCTGGGGATATGCTTATGGTAGGAGTCTGGGCACGGAATCCTTTAACACAGGGAGGCTGTTATTCTGGAGCTACAGATGGGTTTGGGCAACCAGGAAGCTTTCTCCCCTCTTACCGCTTGTTGATTAGAAGGATTTATAGATTGACCGCTTGGATGTATTATGAAAAACGCTTTGTCCTCACATCTCCAAGGCAACAGGCTTCAGGGGCCGGCCCTATGATGGACTTGAGAAAGTAATCCATATAGTGTCGAAGGAAATCTGTGGTGTTACATCGAGTTTACAGTTGGAAGCAGAAGCTTCAGCCTAACTGGTCTTTTTCAGGTTTATGTCCTCACATCCTGGTTCATTGAATTCTATTTGGCCCCCTCCCCCCTCAATTCTTTCGTCTTTATTTACTTATAGAGTCATTGAGATGTACAGCATGGAAACAGACCCTTTGGTCTAACTCGTTCACGCCAACAAGATATTGTAAATTAATAAAGTCCCATTTGCCAGCATTTGGTTCATATCTCTCTAAACTCCACCTAGTTATAAACCCACCCAAATGCCTTTTAAATGTTGTAATTGTACCAGCTTCCACCACTTCCTCTGGCAGCTCATTCTATACACCCACCCTCAGTGTGAAAATAATGTCCCCAGGTCTCTTTTTAATCTTTCTACTCTCACCTTAAACCTATGCCGTCTAGTTTTAAACTCTGCTACCCTGGGAAAAAAGACCTTGGCTATTCACCCTATCTATGCCCCTTGTGATTTTATAAGCCTCTATAAGGTCACCCCTGAGCCTCCGACTCTCCAGAGAAAATGACCCCAAGTGATATAGTCACTCCCTGTAGCTCAAACCATCCAACCCTGGCACTTATCCAGCTGCTCCTTAAATATGTTCACAGTATTCACCAAATGTTTCACGTTGGCATCAATCTCTGCATAAAGAGTTTTCTTCACAATTCCTCATGCCAGCCCAATATCTCTGAAGTCGAATTTTGGATTGCTGGACGTGTTGCTGTTTAACTTATTACCTGCTCAGATAATTATAAAGCTTTCAAAAAGCAGGAAAGGCTGCCCATATCATGGCCAGATACACCCCCAACCCCACAACAAAACTTTCTAAGCAGATCTGATCATTCCCATGGTTTGCTGGTTCTGTGATCTTATTATGCCCTTTTCTTTAACTGATCACAGGATGTGAGCATTACTAACAAAGCCAGCATTTGTTGTTCATCCATATCTGCCCTTGAATTGAGTGACTTGCTAGGGCCATTTTAAGGATGATTAAGAGTTAACCACATTGCTTTGGGTGTGAGATACATGTAGATCAGACAGGGTAAATTCAGCAGATCTCCTTTCCAGAAGCTCGTTAGTGAATGAAGGGAGTATTTACAACAATTGATGATAGCTGTCATGGTTACTATTACTGAGACCAGCTTTACATTCCTATTTGTTAATTTAAAGCAAAATATACCAGTTTCCTCAGTGAGATTTGAATCCATGTTCCCAGACCATCAACCAGATCTTCTGGATTACTTGGCCAAGGCAGTCCACTATTCGGGAAGCACTTGGGAGCATCCTAAGGATGTGAAAAAGTACTATATAAATGCAAATGTTTGCTTTCTCTGTCCTTCCTCATCCCTGAATCATCATTGCTCATTGTATAGTAATTGTGTGTTTAACTGTAGTTAAATTCTGGGTTTTAACTGCGTCTTTACTTGTGTTCCTGTACATGTAGAAGCAGACTGAAATTTGTTGAGGTTAGGGATAACTTTACCATTTGTCATGTAATTTGTTACTATCTTATGAGTTTAGGTTTGTGACAGACTGGTTGAGGAAGGGACAAATCAAGAATGCCTTTAGGCTTAAACTTAAAAGTAACACTTTATTGTACATTCACATGAAATACTACTGTACATTTTAACCAAAAATACACCAGGCTCTGATCTTAGGGTTGTATTAGGTAAAGACTAATATATCTTCTTTCTGTGTCCATGTCTATGTGTGCAAATGCCTTGTCTTCCAGAATGTTCTCTAAACACGAACAATTCTGTCTGTCTGAGTCTCTCTGTCTGCCCGAGTCTGTCTGACTGTCTGTCTGTCTGTCTATCTGTCTATCTATCTACCTATCTATAGATTTAGTCTCCATTCTCACACTGGTATTCCAGTGCAATAATATGCAGCTCTGTAACATTATTACAAGGTTGCTCCAGGGTTCTAAAGCCATTACAAGTAATAGTTTGGATTGTGCATCTCTGTAAATAAGAAATTATCAGCATGGAAATTAGCACCTTTCCTCACTGCTCGCCAAGTTTGATTCATTGCTTCCTGGTGTTTTGACTTGAAACTCTGATGGTACTGAAATCAAGTCTCATCTCCTTATCTCATCTTTCAACTCATTCTTTAAAAAACCCTCAAAACTAAGAAACTCTCCACCTCCCTTCCCTTCTACAGAGACTTAAACACCCAGCCTGGTGTTCAACAAATCCTGAATCATCTCCTCCTCTCTGCCCCCCTTTTCTAACTCAGTGATGATCTTCTGATTACTATCAAGATGCAGATATTGGGTGGCAAGGTGGAATTTACCAGTGTATTGTTTATGTGTAGTAAAATTTTAATTCCCTTTGATATGACAACAGTGAAGAAAATCTGTTCTGCTCAAGGGTCAAAGCTTACAAATGTTCATGAACATCAGTCTTGACATAAAAGAGGCCAAAAAGTCCAACTACGATATGAGATTTGATGAGGTCCAACAACTAGGACTTGTTCCTTCAGCTGACAGTGCTGGTTGCTCAATAGATTTATGGATGCCCCTTCTCTGCCAGCCACAACTATTTCACCCAAGCAAAGCCATGTAGAGAGCAGCAGCTCATACTCACATCCAGCCTATTTGATCTAACGCGGTGTGGTACAGCTTGAGCTCTTCCTGTTCCCAGAAGCTGTTGCAAGTTTTATCCCTTTCAACACTGAGAGTGGTAGAGGCCAGAGGAGTGACAAATACCCAAAGGACAAAGTAAGACTGAAGTTGCCCAGTCCTGGAGGCAACTGCTTGGAGAGAATCACCTGTGATTTTGGTCATGGTGGGATGCGAACCCACAAATCAATGCAGCCAGTGAGGCCTGTTAAGCCTGGATATCAATCAATGGTGAAGCTGTGGAAAATCTGTAGGTTTTCATGCCCACTGAAGCAGTTGAGGCTGCCTCATTGAACGTTTTTCAGGCAAAGACAGATAGCCTTTGGAACAGTGAAGGAATTACACGTCATGGTGAACAGGTGGGTAAGTGGAGTTGAGTCCACAAGTAGATTAGCCATGATCTTATTGAATGGCAGAGCAGGCTTGATGGGCCGGATGGCCTACTCCTGCTCCTATTTGTTTATGTTCTTATGAAGTGCTAGCAAGCCCCCGACAGGACCTACGTCAGTGTGGGTGAAATCATGTCCAACTCCAGCGAGAGCAAGCCTTCATGGGTGAAGGCCGGTGTGGTATGTCTGCAGGTCCAGGGCTTACGAAACGACTGTAATGTTCAATTTTAACTTTATGTCTTTATTTTTCTACTTTATTCGAAAAAAATTGTGGAGTTGAACTTTTTAACATATTTCTTTACTTTTCTATTTTTGTACCTAAGATTTTGTACCTAGGTATTTTTGTACCTAAGATGGTGCTAGGAATGGCGACATTGTCCATTTTTCACTGCACTCCTATACCCCTGTACTTGAGTACTCGTGACAATAAAAACCTAAATCTAAACCTATTTTGTGAGTCTCCTGTTGCATTCCTGTTGATCTTGAACATAGAACATAGAACAGTACAGCACAGTACAGGCCTTTCAGCCCACAACTATCCTACTAAGATCAAAGTACCCTGCATACCTTGCATTATACTATCATCCATGTTGCTTAAGTCTCTAAAGTATCTGACTCCACTACCACTGCCCCTTTCTCACCACTCTCTGTGTTAAGAACCTACCTTTGATATCTCCCCTATACCTTGCTCAATCACCTTAAAATTATGTCCCCTTGCAATATTCATTTCTGTCCTGGGAAAAAGTCTCTGGCTATCCACTCTATTGTGGATTCTATTCACATATAATGGCTGGGTGAGGGGAACATTTGCCAGTGGAAGATCTGCAGATGTTTGGGACCAAAAAATATTTCGTTCTGCCAGATGCAGGAATGGTAACAGCTTGTGCAATTCAATTAATCCAAGCTACCGTCCTTCAAGCAGGATCTATGCCAGGAAATGTCAAGAGATTGTGTGATTCATCACAGGGGAGCTAATCTTCCACATAATTGATGCTCATACACATCTATTTTCCAACTGGAGGTGATCGACAGGAATCAGATGGAGGGCATACCTTCCAAGCTGTCATGTGTTCAGACTATTTGCAACACTCTTCCCACCACCACCATGAGTGACCAGGGAAATTGAAGCTGGTGTCTTCCCAGTCTGTTTGACTCATTAGTGCAACTAGGCCAACACTGAGAAAGAAGCAAAATAAATGATCTCATTGAATCAGAGAAAGTCAAGGCAATGGAACAGTTCATTCCCCTCATCAGATACATGTACAGATGCATTGATAATAACTTGAAGGGAACCCTACATAGGACTGAATTTTCATTTTGTGAGGGGGTACGGGGTGCAGAAAACTGAAGGTAGCATTGTTCGCACATCCTAAAATCACCCCTGGGGTCATTGGAAATAGTCTGTCGTTAGTTGGGATTATCAATCAGACATTCCCTTAATTGGCCTGCAGTCACTTTGCCTGTTCACTTAAAGGCAACAGATGGGTTTTCCCCCCTCTCCTCACTTATTCCTTTAAGTCAGTTTTCACAAGCCATTGATTTGACCAAACTTTAGGCTATCTGAGCTTCTTTATAAATTTCATTCAGGGGATAAAGGTGTTGCTATGGTCCACCATTTATAATCCTTCTCTAAGTACCCTTCAGAAGATTGCTTTGAAAGGCCATCTTGCACTGCTACAGGTTTTATGTTGTCAATACACCCACAGTGCTTTTAGAGAGTGAATTCCAAGATTTAGAGCTCGTGACAATAAAGGAGTAGTGACATAGCTTCACAAGAGGAAGGTGTGTGGCTTGGAGGGGAGTTGTACGTGGTGATATTCTCAAGTATCTGCTTGCTCACCCAGGTGATGAAAGTCAGGTGTTTGGAAAGTTCAGTCTGAAGAAACTTGTTGTGTTGTTGTAGTACATCTTGTAAATGTGCAATGGGAGAGGTAGGATTCATCTATTTTATCATCATTCATTATAGAATTTGGATGTTAAATTTGTGGCATCTGGGTTTTGATCAGTGAGCGTGATGGATTTAATGATTATCACTTTAGTAGTTCTCTCTTTTTGAAACCAGTATGAGGGAGAAAATAAAAACCAAAAGAAATGTGGATGTTGTAAATCAGGAACAAAACCAGAAGTTGATGGAAAAGCTGAGCAGGTCTGGCAGCATCTGTGAAGATAAAATCAGAATTAACATTTTGGGTCCAGTGACCCTTCCTCACAACTGATGGTAGCTGGGAAGACATCGGTTTATATGCAAAGGATAGGGAAGGGGGTGGGGAGGGGGTAAGGAGTAAATAATGGGTGGGGATAGAGCCAGAAGAGAGAGGAGAGGAGTAGATAGACACAGGAAGTGATAATGATCTGGCTGGGAGGGTGAATAGCTCTTAATAGGGTCTGTTAGTAACTAACAATAGACAGTGTGTAATGGTAGGCTCTGTGATAACAAGTCCTTATGTATGGGGTAGGGGGCTAGGACATGACAGGGTTTAGATCTTAAAATTATTGAACCCAGTATTGAGTCTGGAGGGCTGCAGGGTCCCCAAATGGAAAATGTGGTGTTGTTCTTCCAGCTTGCGCTGAGCTTTGCTAGAACATTGCAGCAAGCCAGAGGCAAAGATATTGACCAGGGAACATGGCGGTGTGGTAAAGTGGCAGGCAACAGGTAATTCAGGGTGTCTTATTGTGAGGAGAATGTAGACGTTCTGTGAAGTGGTCACCCAATCTAACTTTGTTTCCCCAATGTAGAAGAGATCACATTGGGAGCAGCGAATGAAGTCGACTAGATTCTGGGAAGTGCAGGTGAAGCGTTGCTTCAGGTTTGTTAGGAGTGAAGGAAGAGTGAACCAAGGTGTTCCGGAGAGAAGGTCCCTGTGGAAGGTGGACAAGGGAGGGGAGGGGAACATACGTCTGGTGGTGGCATCTCATTGGAGATGTGGATGCTGGTGGGATGTTAGGTAAGGACAAGGGGAACACTATCACTGTTGCAGGAGGTAAGAGAGGGGGTGAGGGCGGAACAGCCTCTGAAATGTCCACCTTCTTCCTCAATCTGAGGATTCCCCAGGTCTGTTGTTGACAGGGCTCTCAACGAGGTCCGACCCATCTCCTGCACTTTCGCCCTCACCCTTCTCTTCCCTCCCACAACAGCGATAGAGTTCCCTTTGTTCTCACTTACCAGCCCTTCAGCATCTACATTCAAAAGATCATCAGATGCTACTCCTGCCATCTTTAGTGAGATGCGACAACCAGATGCATATTGCCCTCGCCTCCCTTGTCTGCCTTCCACAGGGACTGTTCCCTCTGGGATACCCTGGTCCACTCTTCCTTCACCCCCCACCCTTCTGACAGCCCCACGGCACCTTCCCCTGCACTGGGGAAGGTGTAGCAGCTGCCCATTTACCTCCTTCCTCTCCACTATTCAAGGGCCTAAATATAACTTCCAGGTGAAGCAGCACAATGCCTGCGCTTCCCAGAATCTAGTCTACTGCAATCGCTGCTCACAATGTGGTTTCCTCTACACTGGGGAAACAAAGTGTAGACTGGGTGACCATGTTGCAGAACATCTACGTTCTGCTCACAAAAATAACACTGAGCTCCCAGCTGCCTGCCACATTAACACACTATCCTGCTCCCTGGTCCATATCTCTTCTCTGGCTTGCTGCAATGTTCCAGCAAAGCTCAGCACAAGCTGGAAGAACGACACCCCATTTTCCATTTGGGGACACTGCAGCCCTCTGGACTGTATATCGAGCTCAATAATTTTAGGGCTAAATTCTCCTATTTTCCAGACCGCCTACCCCACACACATAGCCTTCCATTACACACTATATATTGTTAACTGACTCCATTAACAGCTATGCACCCTCCTAGCCAGTTTGTTATCAACTCCTTTGTCTATCCAACCATACTTCTCTCTCAATAACAAAAACAGAGTTGCTGGAAAAGCTCAGCAGGTCTGGCAACATCTGTGGAGGCGAAAGCAGAGTGAATGTTTCGGGTCCGGTGACCCTTCCTCAGAACTTGTCTCACTTTGGGTTTTATCCCCATCTATTGTTTATTCCTTACCCCTTCTCATCACCCTATCTTCTACATTGAGGAAGGATCACCAGGCCCGCTTGAGTGAGAAAATTCCTGGATTACCTGGAGGATTTTGATAGTAATGTGAGAGTTTTGAAAATGTATATGGTAAACATTGAAATGTACTAGTGGGCTTTCAGTTGGAAGAATCAGGTTTTTGTTTATGCTTCGGGGAAGCACCTATAGCCTGGTTGAAATTAGATGCATGATATATTTCCTCATGAAGATAGAAGCTAATTCAGAAGAGTTAGGAAATAGATTACCTCAATATAGAGGCTTTTGTTCATGAATTCCAGACCAGAAGTGTTTGGATAGAACCTTGAAGGGGTTTTTCAAAGCTGAGGAAATTTAAACTCTATTTTGTATATATTCAAAGAAGAGGCTATCAGGCTGTCATGATCAGGAATGGAAAGAAACAGGTAAGTATGATACAGAGGGGAACTTTCTGTAGTGTTTGATTGATATAACGGATGCTGTTGGAGAGATGGAATATTGTGTTTTTATTATGTGTTTTGAAATCTTTCAAATTGTGTTATGTGTAACTAGGTTTAAAATTTTATCATGTGTTTTATGTAATAATCTACTGTTTAATTAAGACCAAATCTGTGTGTTTGTGGCTCAGTGGAAAAAAAAACTCTTGTTAAATAAAAAGAAAGCAAAATATTATCTGGAAAGCCAAATTTCTGTTGGAATCTGACTTGTCCAGTAACAGCATCAGCTGAGATCATAGCAGATGGCACACACTGCTGCCACTATACAAAGGCAATGGAGGTGTTAGATGAGATGTCAATTATGTGGCAGCTTTTGGATGATGATGAGCTTCTTAGTCATTGTTGGAGTGGCATACACCCATGCAACTGCAAAATATCCCACTACATTTTCCATCTATACTTTGTGGATTGGAGTTAGACTGTGGGGAATTCTGATGTGAATTTCTTACGAAAGAAACCCCAGCCTCTGACCTGCCCTTATAGACATAGTGTGTATGTGGCTAGCCCCGTTCAATTCTGGTCAATGGCAAACCTCAGGAAGTTGATAGTGGGCAACTCATTGATTATAATATCGTTTAATATTTAAGGAGTGATGGTTGGATTATCCCCTGTTGGAGATGGTCATTACCTGGCACTGTGTCTCGCAAATGTCACTTGCCACTTGTTAGCCCAAACTTGAACATTGCCCAGGTCTTGCTGCATTTGCTGAAGTATCTGAGGAGTCATGTAGGTTGCCAGACATAGTGTGATTGTTGATAAACATCCCACATCTGACCTTATGATTGAGGAGAAGTCATTGAGGAAGCACCTGATGATGGTTGGGCCCAGGCCATTGCCCTGAGGAACCTCTGTAACTGTATTCTGGAGCTGAAGTAACAGACCTCCAACTGCCATAACCATCCTCCTCCGCAATAAGTATGACGCTATCAAGTGGAGAGTTTTCTCCTGATTCTCATTGACTCTAGTTTTGCAAAGCCATCTTGATGCCATTCTCTATCAAATGCGGTCCTGATGTTAAGTGCAGACGATCTTTCCAATCGTGAACCAGATGATCTATCATGACAATTACAATTAGACTAGACTAATTCCAGATTTATTCAGAATTCAAATTTCACTATTTTTTCATTGTGAGATTTGAATCGATGGCCCCAGACCATTAGATGTACTGAAAGAGAGCCATTAGACTCCAAACGCTATCTCTGTTTTCTCTTCCCACATGCTGTCAGACAGCTGAGTTTCTCTAGCAAGTTCTGCTTTTGTTCAGACAGAACATTAGTTAGGATCTGTGGATTAGCAATCTAATGGCAATACTATGAAGCCACTGTGTCCCCTAATATCTCCTCATATGGCTGGGTGTCATTAATTTTACAAAGGTGCTTGTGAATCACCTTTTTGCTTGAAAGGCTCTACAGGAATGCAAGCTGTTGTTTTAAAGTCCTTTCGACAACAGGATGCACAAGGCTATGTGCAGTGTTCTAACTGCGGTGTAGTTTGGCTTGGCTGCATGGTTCATGCTTGACAAAGAGAAAAAGACAATTGATGTTCCTAGACCATATGAACAGCAAGTCCACTGTGTTCCTTTCTGAAGTGGAATTGGTGATTATGTGAGTCGAAACATGTCAGTATTTGCCTTTTGGAACAATTCTTGCACTTTACATGTATTCATGACCTTTGTATTACCCAAGTTGAGTTAGAGTTGCATCCCCAAGCCAGAAAATGTCAGAGCACTTTCAGTGAAATAACGAAAGTGTGTTGCTAATTGATTCCAAATGGCAACATTCAAAATCTCTTCATTTTTCTCTTGTTTATACAGCTTTACTGGCCTACGATGGAAGCCGTGGCTTAATACGGACTTTAATCACTTTGAAAACAGTTTAGTCAGTGAAGAAAAAAGTTTCCAAAATGCCGGTGAAGAGTTGTCAGGCACTGTTATTGTTTTCATTGCTTTTACAGGATTTGTGCTGTTCTCAGGTCAGCTGACATAACAGAAAACATCCCTCTCCTTGTCACATGATGTTTGACAGCCACAGGACATAATTCACCATGACAACCGTTTTTAAGGTTTCCTGATGATATTGATGAAATGCAAAATTGCTGCAATAAATTTTCACAAGTGCTTGGCAAAACCTCCCCTTCAGCACTGAGGGAAAAGGGCCACTCAGATTAAGTAATGGTTATATTTTGTTTAATATGAACTTTCACTTCGTATTTTTTCCTTCTGATTCTTCTTACTTTCTCTTTTGTTTTTGTCCATTGGATTACAGCCTGCTTTTCTTGGAGGCTCCTTACTCAGACTGGGACGTAATGCCAATACCTTTGCCTCCTCTGCCCCTACTTTGCCTCTGGAGTCTGATCCAATTGGCACTCTTCATATAAAAGTATATATTACTAGGCTGTTGCTGCTACAGCCATGTCCAGTATTGACCTTCCATTGCTCACTCTCTCCCTGAAGTGAAATCAGAGTTGCATTGTTCCTAAGATAACGAGGTGCGGAGCTGGATGAACACAGCAGGCCAAGCAGCATCAGAGGAGCAGGAAAGCTGACGTTTTGGGCCCATACCCTTCTTCAGAAATGGGGGGGAGAAAGGGGGTTCTGAAATAAATTGGGAGAGAGGGGGAGGCGGATAGAAGATGGATAGAGGAGAAGATAGGTGGAGAGGAAACAGACAGGTCAAAGAGACAGGAATGAAACCAGTAAAGGTAAGTGTAGGTGGGGAGTTAGGGAGGGGATAGGTCAGCCCACGGAGGACGGACAGGTCAAAGGGACGGGATGAGGCTAGTGGATAGGAAATGAGGGTGGGGGTTGAGGTAGGAGGAAGGGCATGTTATGGAGGCAGGGACGAGCTGGGCTAGTTTTGGGATGCAGTGGGGGGAGGGGAGATTTCGAACCTTGTGAAGCCCACATTGATACCATTGGGCTGCAGGGTTCCCAAGCGGAATATGAGTTGCTGTTTCTGCAACATTCGAGTGGCATCATTGTGGCACTGCAGGAAGCCCAAGACGGACACGTTGTCTAAGGAATGGGAGGGGTAGTTGAAATGGTTCATGGCTGGGAGGTGCAGTTGTTTAATGCGAACTCAGTGTAGGTGTTCTGCAAAGTGGTCCCCAAGCCTCCAATTGGTTTCCCCAGTGTAGAGGATGCCACATCTGGAACAACGGATGCAGTATACCATATTAGCAGATGTGCAGGTGAACGTCTGTTTGATGTGGAAGGTCTTCTTGGGGCCTGGGAGGGGGGTGAGGGGTGTGGTGTAGGTGCAGGTGTAGCACTTCCTGTGGTTGCAGGGAAAAATGCCAGGTGTGGTGGGACTGGAGGAGAGTGTGGAGCGGACAAGGGAGTAATGGAGAGAGTGGTCTCTCCGGAAAGCAGATCAGGGTGGGGAGGGAAAAATGTCTTTGGTGGTGGGGTTGGATTGGAGGTGGCAGAAGTATCGGAGGATGATATGTTGCCTCTGGAGGTTGGTGGAGTGGTACGTAAGGATGAGGGTAATTCTGTTTTGGTTATTATTGCGGGGAGAGGGTGTGAGGGATGAGTTGCGAGAAATGTGGGAGACATGGTTGGATGTCGTCCTCGATCACTGAGGAGGGAATGTTGCAATCTTTGAAAAATGAGGACATCTGAGATGTCCGGGAGTGGAATGCCTCATCCTGGGAGCTGATGCAGCGGAGGCGAAGGAATTGGGAATAGGGGATGGCATTTTTGCAGGGAGGTTGGTGGGAGGATGTGTATTCTAGGTAGCTGTGGGAGTCACTAGGCTTGAAATAGACATGGGTTTCCACCTGGATATCCATTTCAAGCCTACCAACTCCCACGGCTAACTAGAATACACCTCCTCCCACCCACCTTCTTGGAGAAATGCCAATCCCATTCCCAATTCCTTCGCCTCCACGGCATCTGCTCCCAGGATGAAGCATTCCACTCCCGAACATCTCAGATGTCCTCGTTTTTCAGGGACTTCAACCTCCCCCCCACAGTGGTCAAGAACGCCCTGAACAGTGTCTCCCGCATTTCCCGCAACTCATCCCTCACACCCCCTCCCCACAATAACCACCAAAACAGAATTACCCTCATCCTTACGTACCACCCCAACAACCTCCAGATGCAACATATCATCCTCCGACATTTCTGCCATCTGTAATCCAACCCCACCACAAAAGACATTTTTCCATCCCCACCCTTATCTGCTTTCCGGAGAGACCACTCTCGCATGACTCCTTTGTCCGCTCCACACTCCCCTCCAACCCCAGCACACCTGGCACTTTTCCCTGCAACCACAGGATGTGCTACATCTGCACCTACACCACACCCATCACCCCCCTCCCAGGCCCCAAGAAGACTTTCCACATCAAGCAGATGTTCACCTGCACACCTGCTAATGCAGTATACTGTATCCGCTGTTCCAGATGGTGACCTCCTCTGCAATGAGGAAACCAAGTGGAGGCTTGGGGACTGCTTTGCGGAACACCTATACTCAGCTCGCGACAAACAACAGCATCACCCAGTCGCGAACCGTTTCAACTCCCCCTCTTACTCCTTGGACGACATGTCCATCCTGGGCCTCCTGCAGTGCCACAACTATACCAACTGAAGGTTGCAGGAACAGAAACTCATATTCCGCTTGGGAACCCTGCAACCGAATGGTATCAACGTGGACTTCACAAGCTTCAAAATTTCCCCTCCCCCAACCGCATCCCAAAACCAGCCCAGCTTGTCCCCATCTCCCTAACCTATCCCCTCCTCCCACCTCTAGCCCCACCCTATTTCCTACCTACTAGCCTCATCCTGTCCCCTTGGTCTGTCCGTCCTCTTTGGACTGACATATCTCCTCCCTAACTCTCCCCACCTACACTCACCTTTACTGGCTCCACCCCCACCTCTTTGACCTGTCTGTCTCCTCTCCACGTATCTTCTCCTTTACCCATCTTCTATACGCCTCCCCTTGTCTCCTTATTTATTTCAGAATCCCCTTGCCCTCCCCCATTTCTGAAGAAGGGTCTCGGCCTGAAACATCAGCTTTCCTGCTCCTCTGATGCTGCTTGGCCTGCCGTGTTCATCCAGCTCTACACCTTGTTATCGCAGATTCTCCGTCATCTGCAGATCCTGCTGTCTCTGCATTCTTCTTGAGCTCATTTCTGATTTTGAGGCAGAATGCAATGAGATCTGATATCAGTAGAAACAAAACAGCCTTGAGCTGTTGGTGTTTCAGAGTAATCCAAGTGTCCTTAAGGGAAGGATAATTGGGATTCTTATCTGGACTGGCTACACGTAACTTCAGGCAGCAAGGTCCTTTTACTGCCTTTTGGTGGCTCTTGGCTAGCCCCAGGGTTGTAACAAGCAGATGTTCAAGGTCCATTACTATCTAAGGGCAACCAGTGATGAGCACGATTAAAATGACAGCCATTACCATTGATGCCCCACACCCTGAATGAATGTTCAAAACCAGTCTTCCCACAGAAGGCAATGGCAACTCTAATCATGTTGAGCTACTTCAGAGCCAACTGTACCACTTTGGTTCCTCTGACCCACACCTCTTTGCATTGTAGGACTGTTCCTGTTGGATACACTTCACAATGTCAAGAAAATACTCAGGTATGAGTAAGAACTGAGCTTAGAAGCGATGTCCTCCATAAAAGTATACCATCACTTAATGGGCTCACCCATTACAGGTCGATCGCCGACAGCCTTGAAACTGAACTCAGCACTGTCCAATGAAGATGAAATGAAGCAGGGCAATGAACCCGCATAGATAAAATCTCCTGCATTTAAGGGACTCTCAATGAGATTGTTCCTCTATGGGTAGTACCTCATCCACAGAGACAATGAGACCCCCTTAAACCCATCTCACACCCACTCAAGAACGTCCACTCCTCATTGTAGTTATTGATAACTTAGCCAGGCTCTAGATTGATTCTTCCCAGCTGTTATTAGACTTCTGAATGGACCTCTTAAATTTCAAATCAAATGTTGATCTCATGTTTTATGCATTTTCTTTGTAGCTGTAACTTTGTATTCCTCGCTATGTTCTATCACCCTACAATCTTTGTATGGTATGATCTGCCTGTACTGCACACAAAACAACACCTTTCACTGTACTTAAGTAAATGTGACAATAATAAATCAAATCAAATTAAAAACCTGTTGGGCCAAACTCTCTAAGGGGCAGCTATCATTGTTCACTTGTGCTCCGCTTCCGCATTTTTATAGAAAGTTCAGAGCTCTCCACTTCCAGCCAGGAATCCCGAACCCAACCTTTTCAAAAATGCAGAGTGGTCTTCTATCTCTGATGGTAGTGTGCAATTGAAAGCAGTGGAGGGTTGGGGGGAGATTATCCCGTCCACATTTCTTACAGCACTAGTTGCTGCATTGAAATGAGTCTTGTTTCACTAACATAGAGCTTTGGAATAAGCTTGCTGCTATAAACTGGCTCTAGACTACCGACAACTCTCTGGAACTCATATATATCCAGGCCCATTCATTTTATAAATGTTTGTTCGATTGATGTGGTAAAAAAAAAGACATTTGAATAAGATGGAGATCAAATGATGTAATGTTAAATCTCAGCCACTGAAGTAAAACAGATCTTTTAACAAAAATGAAAATTTAAGTTGTTCAGACTTGCAAACCCTCTCGATGCATTGCTCTGCTGTACAATTTTCACTTTGATTTTATTCTTTCCCAATACAAACATTCCACAAATTTAAGCTGTGAAAGTTTGAATTTTCTGATTTTGCTCATTCCTACTTTGAAGGTGGGGGCAGGTTAAAATCAAAGTGTTTTTTTTAAAGCTGGTAATAGCTGGGCTTAGGCAAAGCTGCAGCCTATCCCACCCAGTTGAGAATTTACCAAATTGTAAAATGATTAGATCAAAGAGGGAGGTTGTTTGGTCATCAAGCCTGTGCTGGATCTCTGAGCCTTTGTCTTTTCTTCCCTGTCCCCTATAGCTCAGCAAATTTTCCCCTCTTTGAGTAATTATCCAGAGATGGTTGAATCAGCCACCACTCATTTTGAAGCAATGTGCTCTCTTGCAATATTTCAACTGCCTAGAGAGCCCATGCATCCTGGGAGATGGGGGTAACCTGTTTGTCCCCAAGATGGCACTGCAAATGGCAACTTACAAACTTTCCACTGTACTCATTCGAGTACATGTGACAATAAAGCTAATTCTAATTCTAATTCTAATTCTAATTCTAATTCTAATTCAAAGTCTGATGGGCAATTTGGAGGAAAACCTGTGGGAAACGTTTTATTTGAATTCCTGTGCACAATCAAAAGTAATCCAACAGAGCACATTAATCATCCTTTCATACAACTCAATACATTGTTGGGTATAGTTCTATCTTTTTCATCATTCTACTGATTTAACAAAAGACTGACAATTAATCCAAACATCTCTTGATCACCATTAAAATCATTGTGTATTTTCATCCTGATATTTATTAACATGGAGTGAAGTAGGGTATGGGACGGATGTGGTGCTAGAAGTTTCCTTTTCATTTTTACCTCCATGAGGAGGAAGATGGGGCAGACCCAACAGTCCACACCATTAGCTAAGATCAATCGACGGTCTTCCACTAGGAGGATGTCCAATGGGTTGGTTTATTCACCTCTACCTTCTCAATACCTAAACATTGATTACAGATAATGGGCAGCTTGCAGTCCAAAGATTGATAAGCTGGTATTTCTGAAGAAGGATCCCAACCCAAAACGTCAGCTTTCTTGCTCCTCTGATGCTGCCTGGCCTGCTATGTTCATCCAGCTCCACACTGTGTTATCAGCTTGTATTATGCCTCAATGCAACCTTTGCGTTTCCACACTTCGAAATGCAAGATGAATGCACCAGCATCTCCTGAACCTCCACAGTGTTATCTCATCTGAAATGCTTCAGTGGCTAAAGTGGCATTTTATGAATGAAAGCTGGCCAGCCAATGGTTTAGCTTCATTTCTTAGAAATAGGGAAATCTGCAACAAGACATAGTATCACCTGGAAAAGCGAGGCTCGTACCCACTGAAGTTTGGAAGAGGAAGTGGTAGCTTGATTGAAACATACAAGATCCTGAAGATTCTTGAAAAGGTGGATGGTGGGGAGGATAATTTCTCTTGTGGGATACCGTGGAGCTTAGGATCATTGTTTAAAAGTAATGGGACTCCCATTTAAGACAAAGTCAAGGAGATTTTATTTTTCTCACAAAATGCCGTGTGTCTTTGGAACACTTTTTCAAAAGGCATGGAATTGGTGCCTTTGCTTTTTTAAATTCAGAGGTAAATAGGTTCTCGATAAGCAAGGAAGTGAAAGATTATAGGGGTTAGTGGGAATGGGGCGTAATCACTACAGTTACAACCTTATTGAATGGTGGAACCGGTTTGAGAGGCTGAATGGCCCCCTGCTGCTCCTAATTCAATAGTTTCTATGCTAATGGTGGTAGAACAAACTTGAAAACTGATACTGGGGAAAAATTCAACTTGCTGTTCACCCATTTTCCAACCTCAGATTCTTGTATCACTCCCCACCAACTATTTTTTGTGTTGTGGTCTCCGATTTCAAAGTCCAATACCTTATTGACCCAGCTAACATGTGGTCATTCAGTCTGATGTCTGGATTAACCGGCTCACTGTTACAACCTACTAAGGAAAGTCTTTCACTTCAGAGAATGCACCAGAGCAGGCTTTTCTCCCCTACCATTGGCTTACACCTCTCCCATACCAGGGCCCTGCCTTTGCCCACCAGCCTAAAGCATTCAGTAACTGAACAGAACACTGCCAGGCATTTTTCATTGCATTGAGTTATTCAGAACTCTTGAATGCTAGATTAAATTAAGACAGTGGATACTGTGGGATTCTTAAATATAGCTGTGGATGTAAGAAATCAAATGGAATATAAGACTAGAATTGGTCTCTTGGTGTGATAGTTTCTCTACTTAAGTGCTAGGAGGCTTCAAATATCATAACATGTCTGAACGAGTTGATTAAAAGTATCTATGAGAGTGGACGTGATCTCCAGTTATTTCTAACCAATTGTCTCTCTTTCTCATTCTCATTCTCAGCGAAAGATGGAAATGCCTGCTGTCTTTGGTGAACTATGGCTGACTACTTGCAGGAGATATATTAACTTACAGTCAAGTCAATGGAAAAATTGCCTTTTCTGTAAATCAAAGGTCTTCAATCTCTGCTACATGCAACTTATTGATCATGTCTTCCTGGTGACAGTCTGCTACCACTTCCAACAAATTGTAAGCAAAATCATGGACTGTAATTAATTTTTTAAAAAATCTTTTTCTTTTGGATTTTCACCAATACTCCTTTGGCTTTTAATAAAGAATGAGTCATATGTTTCAGATGAATTCTAGGTCACCTCAGCCAATCCATTAGGGAATTTTAACTGGTGTTTCTGGGCTACATAAATCTCCAAAGACCCGCAACCATTCAAAAGTATCAATTCTAATATCCAGGCTCTCCTGTGGAGCCTTAGGAGAAGTAAAGAGAGAGAGGAGGGACTTAATCATCTGGGACTTATGTACAAAGATTATTCCTCATGTTTAACCACCACATGACATCTTTCTTAGGAAGGTTCCTTGATATCAACTGAACCTCACAAGTTTTCCAACATAAACTTTTCCTTAAAGAGGCTGTGAGAAAGCAAAATGTTCTTCCCGTTCATGGGATGTGGGTGTCACTGGCTTGGCCAGCATTTATTGCCCATCTCTAACTTGAACTGCTGTAGACCTTGGAGTGTAGTGCTATTCAGGAGGGAAGTTAGCAACAGACTGTGGAAGCAGATTTAATTGGGACTGTGTAAGGCAACCTCTTTAATTCCTCTGACGCGTGGCATACATCTAATTGGAAGGCTCTGGATGGAAAAATGTTGATCACCCGTTACCTTGAATGACGGCACAGTCTCAACGTGTATTTTCAGTCTTGTGAATGTGTTTACACAGCACAATCCATTCAGCCATGCAGCGGGCTGGACTAACACAAGTCCCATTGGCAAGATAACAAAATAATCAAAGAGTTGGGCAGCAATTAATAACAGTACAAACCAGATGTTTGCCAGCATAGTTACTTAAATAGCCGGGAATTTATTTGAATGCCGTTGTGATGTGAGGTCCATGTTTTAGTTCCACTGGCCTGCTGATATGTTATCCAAAGAGTAAATTTCCTAGGAATTGCTGTCTAACCTTGTGATTATGAAGTTTTAAGTTATTCAGTCTTCGAGCTTGGATTTCTGAGCTCCCAGTGTTCAAATAGTTGTGATGTGAAGTCCCTCAGAAAGCATACACTCGAGTCAGGTCTTGCCGGGTTTCACTGTAGCTTGGAATCTCTTCAGAGGCTGATCTTCAATGTTGGGAAACTCCAGTATCCAATTGTAAAGGCTTAGGGTGGAGATTAACTTAATGGCATCAGCATCACACACTCTTGGTCAGAGTTTCCATCCCTTGTGCACAAGCGACCTCCACTGAATTGTTCTCTCACTTCATAGGGGAGAGGGGAAATGAGAAAATCTCGAAGGTAAAGGCTTGACACAGCAGGAAATGTAATTTTCAGAAAGAAACCAATTCCAAGTTGATCGCTTAAATGAGTAATTAATAAAAATGACTCTTTAAAGTAACCAGGCAATAGAGATCACTGATAAAAGTTATTTTCTTGCATTTTTGCTCCAGAAGCAGAGAGAGTGATAGACTAGGCTCCTGGTCCTGGTCTGTAGTGAAGAGGGTTAGCTGCGACTGAGCTAAAACTTTGATGTAACTAACATTGATGCTTCTAGTGGCACACACTCTGAGCTGCCCACAGCTGCAGGCTGCCTTTCGGTCTGGGGTCTCTTCTCTGTGTCTGCTTCATGGGTAGGATTTTGCTGAGAGAGGAAAAAGTCAGGAGAGGTGTGTGTCACTCACAGGGTTAGCATGCATTGCCTTTCACAAATATACACATACCCTGTCCCACTTATATCCTCCCATTGTCCCCAACCCATCCCTCACCCATTCTCTCTCTCACACACTCTCCCTGTCCCTCCCTCACCCACTCTCTCTCTCTCACACTCTCCCTGTCCCTCTCTCACCCATTCTCTCACTCTGTCACACTCTCCCTGCCCTTCTTTCAACCATCTCTCCTTCCCTCATACTCTCTCTGTCCCATCCTCACCCACTCTCTCACTCCATCACATTCTCCCTGTCCCTCCCTCACCTACTCTGTCACTCCCGCACACTCTCCCTGCCCCTCTTTCACCCATCTCTGCTTCCCTCACACTCTCTCTGTCCCTCCTTCACCCACTCTCTCACTCCCTCACACTCTCCCTGTCCCTCCCTCACGCACTCTCCCCATCCCTCACCCACTCTCACTCCCTCACACCCTCCCAGTCCCTCCCTCACCCACTCTCTCACTCCCTCACACCCTCCCAATCCCTCCCTCACCTACTTTCTCCCCCCTTCACACTCTCTCTGTCCCTCCCTCTCTCACTCCCTCACACTATCCCTGTCCTATCCTTCACCCACTCCCTGTATCTCCTCTCGCTCCCTCCCTCACACACTCTCTCATCACCTCAATATTCCATTGCTTCTCCCTCTCACATTCTTTCTTACACACTCTCACACCCTCCTTCACACACACACAAACACACACACTCTATTTCTCCCTCACTGACTCTCTCTTTTTCCCTCATCAACTCTCTCTCCCTTCCTCTCACACTCCCCCTTTCTTTCTCATTCTCTCTTTCTCTCTATCTCATGCATTGTCTCCCTCCCACACTCTCTTCCACCATCTCTCTCACAGACAGAATGGTGAGCTTTTTGACATCAAGTGCAGGACAAAATCAGTCTGTGAGTGGATGAGGGTTTCGGCAGCAATCTGCTTCCTGAAGTGTGTAAGGCCCCACAGGCCTCAGGCCCAGCTGGCCTGCAATCTGCCTATTGGACAAGCCTGCTCTAGATACCTTCAGCATGCTTTACAGGCAATGGCAATTCATTTGCTTATTTTAAGTAAAAAAGCCTTAGCAAGGGGCTAAGTATCGAAAGAACAAAACAACAGATGGGAGACACAGTCAAAAGTGCTTTGAAATAGATGTACTGTTCGTACTGGAACTCCAGTTTGAAGTACTCAAGGTGAGCAACAGCAGTATGTCTCATTGACCGGTTTTATCCACCAGTTGATCACAGCCTTGAGCTGTAGATGAATCAAGATTGTAGGAGTAGGGAATATGTTCCTCAGTGCTGAATCCTAGGAGGTCAATGATGTCAACATGACAACAACATAAGGAGCCAGAAGAGAAAACAGATGATGGATGTGGAGCTCAGGAGAAACAAGATTGAAGGTGCTAAAGGATGAAAGAATAACTGGAAGGATGTGAGAGATTAGAGTTTGAAGGTAAGTGAGGGGGCATCAATCAGTTGTGTAGGTTTTCCCTCCTTCCTGTCCAGAGGATTGGTTACTAGCGGCATCTTGTAGCCAGAGATCAATGCCAAATTGGAAGATATGAACAATTCAACAAAAAGACCATGGTCCATGTGGTTCCATCATCCCACCAGTCACTTGAGATAACAAGACTGGAGTAAGTGATTAATCACTGCCATCACAGTGGCTCAGCGGTTAGCACTGCTGTTTCACAGCACTGGGACCTGGGTTCGATTCCACCCTCAGGAGACTGTCTGTGTGGAGTTTGCATGTTCTCCCTGTGTCTGTGTGGGTTTTCTCCGGGTGCTCCGGTTTCCTCCCAAAGTCTAATGCTGTGCAGGTCAGATGGATTGGCCATGCTAAATTGCCTATAGTGTCCAGGAATGTGCATGCTAGATGGATTAGCCATGGGAAGTGCAGGGTTACAGGGACAGGTTAGGGCGTTAGATCTGTGTAGGCTACTCTTTGGAGGGTTGGTGTGAACAGGCTGAATGGTCTGCTTCCACACTGTAGGCATTCTATGATCAATCTCTATCCATAAGTCCAGACACAGACATGAAGTATGTAAATCAAAAGAGGATAAGAAATAGGCAAGAGTAGACCATACAGTCAGTCAAACAGTCTCTTTATATTGGAGATAATAGGAACTGCAGGTGCTGGAGAATCTGAGATAACAAGGTGTGGAGCTGGATGAACACAGCAGGCCAAGCAACATCTTAGGAGCAGGAAAGCTGATGTTTCAGGCCTAGACCCTTCCTTGATTTCCTGAGAGACCAAATATCATCTTGTCTCAGACTTAAATTGTCTCAATGACGGACCATCCACTACTCTCTGGAGTAGAGATATCCAAAGATTCTCAAAGCACCATGTGAAGGAAGTTCTCCTCATCTCAGTCCTAAATAATTATTTCCTTACCCAGAAATGTGGTCTTGATCTCGCAGCCTCTCAGGATCTACCCTGTCGAGTAGAATCCTAAATGTTTCAATGAGTGACCTCTCATTCTTCTAAATTCCAAAGAATATAAACTCAATTTCCTCAGCATCTTATCATAGGACGACCCTCTCATCTTTAGAATTAATTGAGTGAGCCTACAGTGTAGGTTCTCCAATATCATTCATGTCTCCAACAGGACACAATGCTTCAGATATAGGCTTCGCAAAGCCCTGTCCAATAGTATCTCCATTGATTAGGGGAAGGGTGGAGAAGTGTTTTGCCATGGCAACAGCTTGGAGCTGGATCTTAGTTCCACAATGTTTCATGAAGGGCCCATTCGCTCACATGCTTCAGAGAAGGCATTAACAATGAACTAAACACATAAGCCCAAGTGTCTTTTACATCCTGGAGCTCAATGGTAAAAGTTGGAGTGTTCTTGGGTTCGGATTAAAGGCAGTGCATCTGTTCCATACCTGTGAACAATTTGCTGGAGGGGAGGTGCAGTATTGCATTGAGGAAAGTTGGTAATGATGACACAGAGTTGTTTGAGCCTCCATTTGAGCTTGTTGGCCCAGCTGTGTGTGTGATCCTGCATCTAAGGCCGCATTATCAAAGTTGTGGATTTTTCCAGTAATCATCTTCTATCACAAGATGTTCCATGATTTGTGGGATCCAAGTCATTTTGACTACCTGGTGATGAATTGGTCAGAGTGTCTGATTTAAGTGCAGAAACCAATTGCCTCAACATTGACATATGTTCTTTAATGGGCCTGCCATTTTGTTGCCGTGTCATTTGGAACGTGTGCCACTTTATCATCATGTTTTTCTTCAGCCCAAAGTAATTTTTTTTATTTATTCATTCAACAGATGAGGGTGTCGCTGGCTGGGTCAGCATTTATTATCCTGTGGGTAGTTAAGAGGGTAGTTACCACAGTAGGTTTGTAGTCACATGAAGGGCAGACTAGGTATGGATGGCAGTTTCCTTCCCTAAAGGACATTAGTGACCCAGATGGACTTTTCTGACAATCAACAATTAGACTCTTCAATCCAGTTTTTTAAAAAATTGTATTCAAATTCCACCATCTGCTGCGGCAGGATTCAAACTGGGGTCTGAGAGCATTACCTGGATTAACAGTCCAACTATAATACCACTAGGCTATCACCTCCCCTAATTTTCACTTACTATTTTGATTTACTGCATTAGCAAACACAGAGGTTCCTTCAATGAGCTGCTCAAAAGCTTGCTGGCTTTCTGCTGTGAGATAATGTATCAGTATTGTTTCTTTTGTCGTTTGCTGATACGTCTGGAATGTACATCCATGCAGTCAGTGAGTAAATTTTGAACCCTGGGATTCATACAACACTGGGAGATCTCCCAAGCAATGAAAGAAATACAAACAGAGCTGTGAAGGCTAAATGTTTCCCAACCATCCTTATTGACAGATACTTTATGTATCTGATCTAACTTAGCGCAGCGAGGAGATGATACTAGTTCAAGTCTACAACTGGTTTATTTAGAATTCCTTCAAATATCTTAGCAGTCACAAGATTCCTACACGTTCACGAGTCTGGTTTCAGGGGTTCACTGTGGAAACTTCTGCTTACTTTCTCCTTAGCGGCTTAATCAGTCAAGCATTGATCAGTCATAGAGTCATACAGTCTTAAAGCACAGAAACAGACCCTTCAGTCCAACCAATCCATGCTGAACAACTAGTCCCCACCTGCCTGCTCCTGGCCCATATCCCTCCAAACCTTTCCTACTCCTGTACTTACCCAAATGTAGTCCAAGAGGAGAGCAAGCTGACTGATGGTAAGCTTGAGGGTCACCATGCCTCCAGTGATGGGCAAGCTTGAGAAGGCAGGCCCTTCATGGTAATCTCAGCCAGTACAAGAACTGAGTCCATGCAGTCACAGTTGATTTGCACAAATCCTAACATCCGGATTACAGAAAGTGATTAGACTTAATAGTTATGATTTCACCAAAAATATTTTAGAAATATTACTGCCAGAATCTTATTCCCTTCCACCGGCTCCCTCACAAATTCGATACAGGCAGGTACAAATTGCTTTTACATTGAGCATTTGTTTTGCTCGTCAGGCACAGGCTGCGTGGCAGGAGAGAACATCAAAATATACAGCAGGTCAGTCAGCAGCTGTAAAGAAGAAGGTGATGTTACAACAGCTCCTACTGGCATCATGGTCACTTTCTAGAGGATGCAGGTTTAATGATAAGCACAAAAGGTAAAAGAACTTTTCTTTGACATAACAAGTTGTTTTGATCTGGGAAATAAATTCAATGTCAATTTTCAATAGACAATGGGATATATCTTGAAAAGGAATGATTGCATAAGGGCGGAGGTAGTGAGTGTGGGAGTGGAAATGGTAGGTTAGCTCTTTCAATGACCCAAAACATTGAGCTGACTAAGTAGGAACTGCAGATGCTGGAGAATCTGAGATAATACGGTGTAGAGCTGGATGAACACAGCAGGCCAAGCAGCATCAGAGGAGCAGGAAGGCTGAAGACGGGTCTCAACCCGAAACGTCAGCTTTTCTGCTCCTCTGATGCTGCTTGGCCTGCTGTGTTCATCCAGCTCTACACTGTGTTATCTCAGATTGAGCTGAGTGATGATTTTCTCCACTGTACAAATCTATGACGCGGGGAATAGCCACCAGTGTTGAGCATTTGTAAGGGAGAGTTTGTGCATCACTGAGCAGGAACTTTGTCTGACTATTTCACACCTCTAGTCCACAGGCTCAAGCCAACTAGCAAGCTGGGAAATTGTTACTGGGCTGTACAGCTCAGAGCAGCACAATCAATAACTTAGTAATGAACATAGGAACATTTTTGATGTATAGGAATTACAGACAGACCCAGCTACCAGTGAGGCATGAGTATCTTTTAATCTGAATTTTATTAAAAAACATCAGTTGCATTTTTCTTTGGCATGTTTTTCCCATGTGGTTTTGAAGATTTGCAAGAGGTTACAATGTCTTCAAATATCTCCCAAATAATTATATTTTATTATTGGCTCTGAGTTTTATGGTGTAAGATATATGGTTCTTAGTGTTTATGGACTTTTCCCTCTTTCTCAGGCTGAGGTTTATAAGCAAAATACTCATGAAAAGCCACAAGCATAATTCCTCAGTCAACAGCCTCGCTCCTCTCTGCCAGGCCCAGAGCAATATGTTTTTCATCTCATTGCTGTCATGCAAGTGTTGATGTTCACTTAGGCACAGTCCCAGATGGGCTGCCAAGTATCATACAGTCTGCCCACGTGGCCATTCTCCAGGAGAAGATGGGTCTGGTCATCTCTGATTACCCGTGCTAAGGGACCAAGGTCTACCTTAAATGGTAAATTCATAACACATAAACCCATTGATATGCACCTGTCATTTTAACTACAGGCCCAACTGAAGCCTCAACAGTCATCCAATCAACGCTGGAGGCTCAGGTAAGCTCAGTTGGTTTCTTTTCCCAATTTTTCACACTCCTTTATGCTCTGCCTGTTCTGGGTCACCTCAACTTATTGATCTTCCTGATTTCCAACCCCAACCCTTCAATTATCTTTCCAGGTTTGGCTTCCATACCAATGCCACCATTCTTTCTGACTTTGAGTGAGAGTCAGTATTGGAGCCTGACAGCGAGGCCCTAATTCTCAGTTTTCCAAGGTCTCAAACACTGGGGCACAGAGAGGTGGGGTGGGGTGGGACAGCGCTAGGCAAATATGTTCTTCAGTTAAAATGATGGTTTGAATGTTGTCAGGCTATAGAACTGTGGAGCATCATGTCCATTTATGGCCTGATGCCCAACGCGTTGCAGTTGTTATTATATAACCGTATTAGGCCAGGAGCTCTGAAGTTAACTGTACCCTCCCAAGAGTTTTCCAGTCCAAGATCAACAAACTCAGTATAGGATGGGAAGCAAACATTGGTTTCAGATCTGAATGGGTTAGTACACTATTGTAGTATCCTGGTTGAGTGAAACACTTGCCTCAACTCTAAACATAATCATGTCTAAAACATAGAGATTTTAACTGTGCTGCTATAGAGTTGCACTCATATCTAATCAGTACAACAGGTTCATCAAAAATGTTCTGAAGAAGGGGGTCACTGGATCCGAAAAATTAACTTTGCTTTCTCTCCACAGATGCTGGCAGACTTATTGAGTTCTTCTGTTTCACATCAAGAGTATTGGTGCTTCATAATAATGCTGAGAGCCCTGCAATTAACAGAACTCAGTGAGTGATATTCCTATCTGTAGACCAGAAGACGTAGGTTTAAGTTCTATTCCAGGACTTGTGAGCGCTAGAAGGAGCGTTCATGATGTGCTCCAAGGAAATTGCTGATCAGCCCGCGATCATCCCAGAATCGCCCAATAGCCTTTTATTTCCCAAAGGGGTGACAGGCATCACTGAAGACACAAAACAGCTGATGGGGTTAATGGGAGGATCATTGCCTTTCAGCCCCATTTCAAATGGAGAGAGTACAGGAGTTTTCCAGATTAGTTAGGGAATTCAGGAAGAGCTGCCATTTCTGAAAACTGGCTGATTTCATAGGTTCCTACTCTGACCCTAAAGGATACATGCATGTTACAATGATAAATTGACTCAAACAGTAGGAATATACTTGTTCTTGTAATATTGGCCCCATGACATGAGCATACATAATAGCAGCATGAATTTATGAAAAAGCTAGAAAAAGATTTTGCACTTATCCAGCTCCTTAAAATCATTTGCACAATCTTTAAACAGCAAAGGGAATGAGTGAGCAGATATTCTGTTCTGTGAGGAAAGGGAATATTGGCTGGCTCACTTTCTGGCTGTTTCTGTGACAACTATAATGTGTGTTGGAACTAGCAGATGGAGCCTTGGCTTACTATCTCATCTAACAGTGCGGCGCACCTTACTCTGTTCTGCATTGAAGTTGTAGCCTTAGATGATGTGTTCATGTCATACAATTATTCAACCTTTTACCCACATTTCTCTAGAGTGTCTTTATTCCGTCTCTTTTCGTTGCTGCCCTGTCATTATTTAGGGGTGAACGCCTGAGCTAGTCCTGTCATTGGAGAATGGAGTTGATCTGTAAGTTTGGTATGACAAAGATATTGCACAAACTTCCTTTCTAACAGTGGCCACTGTTTTTCCGACCCTCTAATGCACTCTTTCCAATTTTCGTTCCAACCTCTAGCTACATTGCTTCCATTCTCGCCATTGACTGCAGAGATGGAGGCAGCTGCCTCAGGCTTGGCATTGGGAATCCTTTTTCAACTGGCATGAAGGAACACCACATGGTACTGTTGGAAGATGAATCCTGACCTATTGCTTATCATGTTGAGTGAACTTTCTGGTAGAGTTTCTGCTGCTATATTCTTTCATGGTACGTGACCTGCTATAGTGTAGTAGGAAAAACCATCTTGTGGTCTGGCGAGAAGAGACTTTTGCCTTACACAGGATTTAATACTTTTGCAATTCAGCACACGTTGAATTAATGTACAAGTTCCTGTGTTGAGCTCACTCTAAATCTGTAGGACATCATCAGAATGGGCAGCATTTCAAGTCTTCCACTGCTAACTCTTTCAGGCTCTTTACCCTCTTACAGCATCTTCCCCAAACTTACTCTCCTATTATGCGAAATGTTTCCACTGCGTACATAATCAAATTTACTACTAGCCCATTTCCCTCCCATGTCTCTGATTTCACAAATTCAGGCATCCTGGAGGTTTCCCTATTCTCCCAGAACACATCCTCTTTTGCTTTTGTAAGATTGGGGGTATCTGGGTTGAAAATTATTGACTTTGATCCTGTTATTGACAGTGTGAAGCCTGAAAGCCCCTTTAAAGTGGAGGACCTTTTAGGGAATTGCTCCTTTGTTAAAGCTGGAGGATCTTTAATCCCATGCAAGCCCTTCACCTGCCCTATTGTTGCAGATACTTTCTCTTTTGTAACTTCTTGGATTTCTGAAGCAGACGATTTCTTCTTTATTGTGTTCTAAATCTGTGAACACTGGTCATCTCCTCTCAAAGGTAAGTTCTATGGAACTGTCTGCACACATCCTCAGTCTGAGTGATCAGATATTCACAAGCTGCTAATCAATCTGTGTCAAGAAGGTAAAATCTTTACTTCAATTTGTTGCAGTACTTGGATGCTTTCAGTTGTGTACAGTGATGCCATTATTGACAAAACCAACATCTTCACATCCCCAGACATACTATTTTAGGACTACTTCTGGCTTGACATGATCTCCTCTCTAGAAAGTGAAATTATCTTTGTGAGCTTGTGTTTTCTCAGCAAATGATATCAGATTGAAATCTGTCATTACTTTTTGTTGCCATGTTGGATTCTTAGGTAGTTATAACAAATTGAAAATTTGTCACTTATCACCAGAGTTCATTGAACAGCTTATAGTATACTGCTTATTGGCACTCAGATTGCTTGTGCTGTCTTGTAAATCTTGCTGATCCTTGCAATGTGAGCTCTTTCAGCATTGGTAATGATGGAAAACATAGCTACCAATCTTGTACAGGTGCAGGATTTCATCACACTAACAGAATGAAAAATATTTCTTCTGCCCACATCTTGATGAATTACGTGTTCAAGCTCCCTAAACTCATGGCAGAACCCAACGAGGTATTCTACTGATTGTCCTGTAACCAGTTAGTCCACAAACGGGTACTCATTAATAACTTGCTGTTTATCCAAAAGCTTTTTAATTAACTAATTTAGCCACTTCCATAATTTGAATAAGATTCAGGTCAAAACATGCATTAATGCTCTAATGGACATTCTTGACTCTGAAGTACAGATGAGTACTGTACCGTCTGTCACCTGTTATGTGGCAGAGTTTCTTGTTGCAGACCATTAATTTAAGTGCTATTCCCACTGGACTAGATTGTTTTTTTTTATTCATTCTTGGGGTGTAGGAAACATTGGCTAGACCAGCATTTATCGTCCTATTAACTGTTAAGAGTTAAGAGTCAACCAAATTGCCATGAGCCTGGAGTCACATATAGGCCAGACCCAGGCAAGAATGGTAGCTTTTGTCCCTAGAGTATCATCTGTTTGAGATTTCCTTAAGTGAAATCATCGTTTGAAACAATAAATCTGACAGATCCATCAGCAATTCCAACAATAATTGAAGACTGACTTTAAACATCCAGTTATATTTTTACTGTAATCTGTAGACATCGTGAACTTGATTATTCACAGATTGACCTTAATACTGAATTCTTCTGTTAAATCTTGCTCTTTCAAGAATTTTATTTGTTTCAAGGTTAAGATACTTGTCCAAGGCATTCAGTTCTTCATTGAATGTAACCATTTTTCTCTTACTCCTTTGTGAGCTGTATCATCAATCATAGTGTCAATTGTATTCAAAAACTATTGTTCAGCTTCTGATTTAATATCTCATTTGAAAGCAACTCTACATCTTAAGAATTGTTTTCTCTGAGATATCCAAATCTGTACTATATTTGGCCTATTTTTGAAATTAATCTTCATGGCAGAATTATTTCTGCTGCCATATCTTCCTAAAATAATTATACAATTTCCTTTATTTAAAGGCTTATAAATGCTTTCCACCATTATTGCAGTTTTTTCGTGGCCTCAGCAGCTTTTAGCTATATTCTTCTATTGCACCTTGGCTCCTTAGGCTTTTAAATTTCCCCCTTTATTGCTTTAATTCTGGCTTTGTGATTTTCCCAGATCAGCAAGCTCAAATTAAACTGCCTTCATGGGCCTTAGTTCCTGTCACTGTAGCTATACCTGGTGGTGCCCACTCTCTCTGGTGGTGATGCTCGAACTAAACTATAAGTACTCCATCAAGTTCTAGCTTGCCCAGATTGAAAACAGTGGTGTGTTATCTTACGCTCTCCCATTGTCCACTGGGGATGTCAGCTGTACTCACAGAGCTGTCATGTCTGGTCATTCTCTGGCTGAACTTCAATTCAGGATGGCTCCTACAAATCATTGACACGGTGGAATCTGTAACTATCTTGCTGTGACTCCGGTCGCCCACCACTGCCAACAAGTAGAAGGCAGCAAAATAGATTCTTCACCACTGGCTATCATGTTACAGAATGAATCCTCACGGACTGCTCATCATGTTCTCTCAGGCTTCCTGACTTATTTACTGCCACCATCATCTTTCCTGGAATGGGATCTACAGGGCTTGCTAGGTCTAGCACAGTTCAGGAAAAGCACTTGATAGATGGCTGAGAAGAGGCACTTATCTTTAACAAGATACATGATCAGAACTAGGTACAAGTTGCTTTAAAGTTGAGGCCTGGCCTAGCCTATTGGCAATATTGCTGGACTGTTATTCCACAGACCCTGTTCTGGTGACCTGGGTTTGAATCCCATCAGGGCAGATGGTAGAATTTGAATGGGATTAATGATGATCATGTCAATTGTCTGGGAAAGCCCATCTAGTTCATTAATGCCCTAAGGGTTTGGAGTAGATTATAAGCTCGGGTTGTGGGTGTTGAAATTGGTTGGCTCACTGAGCTGGTTTGTTGTTCCGCAGACATTTCGTCACCATGTTTGGTAACATTCTCAGTGCAGTCTGCAATGAAGCGTTGGTGTGTTTTCCTGCCTGGTTTTTAAACTCTGGGATCCATTGCGATGGACTGCCTCACTTCCGGGTTTCCTTCATAGTGGAATGTAAATGGGATCGAGTTCAATGAGTTTATTAATAGCATGCTTCATGGAGTGCCATGCTTCCAGAAATTCTCGGGCTTTTCTCTGCCTGACCTGTCCCAGGATCTTTGTGTTGTCCCAGTCGAAGTGGTGGTTCTCCTTATCCATGTGGATTGAGGTGAGTAAGTATTGGTTGTGTCTTTTTGTAGCCAGTTGGTGTTCAGAGACAACAGGTTGCTGATGAGTACACAGGATAGGGAGATGATGTTAAAGAGGGAGGGAATGAAGCAGCCGCAGTTGAAGGGCTGGCACAGGTATATTGAGTCGAGTGGCCACTCTGTGTATATCTGTGAGTAGAACCAGAATTACAAAAGCATCCCTACCAAAAAAGTATAGTGACGTCTTTCCTTTCAGGTAAGAACAGAATTTTATTTCCAGCATTTTCTGCTTTAATGGTGAATAGGCAGGTACGGTTAGAGTGATAATGGGAACTGCAGATGCTGGAGAATCCAAGATAATAAAATGTGAGGCTGGAAGAACACAGCAGGCCCAGCAGCATCTCAGGAGCACAAAAGCTGACGTTTTGGGCCTAGACCCTTCATCAGAGAGGGGGATGGGGTGAGGGTTCTGGAATAAATAGGGAGAGAGGGGGAGGCAGACCGAAGATGGAGAGAAAAGAAGATAGGTGGAGAGGAGAGTATAGGTGGGGAGGTGGGGAGGGGATAGGTCAGTCCAGGGAAGACGGACAGGTCAAGGAGGTGGGATGAGGTTGGTAGGTAGGAGATGGAGGTGCGGCTTGGGGTGGGAGGAAGGGATGGGTGAGAGGAAGAACAGGTTAGGGAGGTAGAGACAGGTTGGACTGGTTTTGGGATGCAGTGGGTGGAGGGGAAGGGCTGGGCTGGTTGTGTGGTGCAGTGGGGGGAGGGGACGAACTGGGCTGGTTTTGGGATGCGGTGGGGGAAGGGGAGATTTTGAAGCTGGTGAAGTCCACATTGATACCATTGGGCTGCAGGGTTCCCAAGCGGAATATGAGTTGCTGTTCCTGCAACTTTTGGGTGGCATCATTGTGGCACTGCAGGAGGCCCATGATGGACATGTCATCTAAAGAATGGGAGGGGGAGTGGAAATGGCTCGTGACTGGGAGGTGCAGTTGTTTATTGCGAACCGAGCGGAGGTGTTCTGCAAAGCGGTCCCCAAGCCTCTGCTTGGTTTCCCCAATGTAGAGGAAGCCACACCGGGTGCAGTGGATACAGTATACCTCATTGGCAGATGTGCAGGTGAACCTCTGCTTAATGTGGAAAGTCATCTTGGGGCCTGGGATAGGGGTGAGGGAGGAGGTGTGGGGGCAAGGGTAGCATTTCCTGCGGTTGCAGGGGAAGGTGCCAGGTGTGGTGGGGTTGGAGGGCAGTGTGGAGCGAACAAGGGAGTCGCGGAGAGAGTGGTCTCTCCGGAAAGCAGACAGGGGTGGGGATGGAAAAATGTCTTGGGTGGTGGGGTCGGATTATAGATGGCGGAAGTATCGGAGGATGATGCGTTGTATCCGGAGGTTGGTGGGGTGGTGTGTGAGAACGAGGGGAATCCTCTTTGCGCAGTTGTGGTGGGGGCCGGGTGTGAGGGATGTGTTGCGGGAAATGCGGGAGACGCGGTCAAGGGCGTTCTCGACCACTGTGGGCGGAAAGTTGCGGTCCTTGAAGAACTTGGACATCTGGGATGTGCGGGAGTGGAATGCCTCATCGTGAGAGCAGATGCGGCGGAGGCGGAGGAAATGGGAATAGGGGATGGTATTTTTGCAGGAGAGTGGGTGGGTGGAGATGTATTCTAGGTAGCTGTGGGAGTCGGTGGGCTTGAAATGGACATCAGTTACAAGCTGGTTGCCTGAGATGGAGATTGAGAGATCCAGGAAGGTGAAGGATGTGTTGGAGATGGCCCAGGTGAACTGAAGGTTGGGGTGGAAGGTGTTGGTGAAGTGGATGAACTGTTCGAGCTCCTGTGGGGAGCAAGAGGCGGCGCCGATACAGTCATCAATGTAACGGGGGAAGAGATGGGGTTTGGCGGCTGTGTAGGTGCGGAAGAGGGACTGTTCCACACAACCTACAAAGAGGCAGGCATAGCAGGGGCCCATGCGGGTGCCCATGGCCACCCCCTTAGTCTGTAGGAAGTGGGAGGAATCGAAAGTGAAGTTGTTGAGAGTGAGGGCGAGTTCGGCTAGGCGGATGAGGGTGTCGGTGGAGGGGGACTGGTTGGGCCTGCGGGACAGGAAGAAACAGAGGGCCTTGAGGCCATCTGCATGCGGAATGCAGGTGTATAGGGACTGGACGTCCATGGTGAAAATGAGGTGTTGGGGGCCAGGGAATTGGAAGTCCTGGAGGAGGTGGAGGGCATGGGTGGTGTCACGGACGTAGGTATGGGAGTTCCTGGACCAAAGGGGAGAAAATGGAGTCCAGAGAGGTGGAAATGAGTTCAGTGGGGCAGGAGCAGGCTGAGACAATGGGTCGACCAGGGCAGGCAGGTTTGTGGATTTTGGGAAGGAGATAGAAACGGGCCGTGCGGGGTTGGGAAACAATGAGGTTGGAGGCTGTGGGTGGGAGGTCCCCTGAGGTGATGAGGTCATGAATGGTGTTGGAGATGATGGTTTGGTGCTCGGGTGTGGGGTCATGATCAAGGGGGCGGGTGGAGGTGGTGTCGGAGAGTTGGCGTCTGGCCTCGGCGATGTACGGTTAGATCCTGGTTGCAGCTCATTGGATAATTTGGAGTATGAGATTCAAAAGTATGTTTGTTTCCAGTCGACAATTTGATGGACTTTGAGCTGTAATACCATCTGAATATTCAGCCTCTTTAATAAACATTCCACCGGGTACTATTTTAATGGAAGGATTAACCCATTTTAAATAAATATCAAACTTAGGAATGCGATATGAGCATGTTAAACATTTGACCACCAATATCCCCAATGGGGTTAAATAGCTCAGTGCCAGAGAATGTGCATATTCATTTAACTTAACAATTACTAAGTGATTTACATTTTTTTTTGAGAGCAACTGGCTTGATTCAAATAGTGCGTTGTAATATAGTTTGTATGACAGGTCAACTGGAATGAAAGTACAGCATGAGAGATTAACCAGGCCACTGAAGTGAGATGCTTTGAAAAGGCACCGGTGGGATATTAACACTTTCACTGCCATCAGATTCATGGACATGCCAGTCTTAGACTGACTGTTGCACACTCTCAACAATTATTTCCAGATGTAGAGGAGTGATAGCAAGGCAGCTAATTGCTTTATATCTCTCTTGTCCTATTTAAAATTTCACTGATGGTAATAGAAACAAAATTCAGGAGCAATTTGAGATGAGCTGCTGCCCCATTATTGCCCATTTTACACTGCTACAATCTCAGATGTATCAAAACTATCCCCAGTAAGTTTTTGTTAATTTTCCACATGCTTAAGTGCACATGGAGTGGAGGTGCCGAAGTTGTACTCAGAAGTCACGTGATGTCAGATTATAGTCCAGCAGGTTCATTTAAAATCACAAGCTTTCTGAGCGCTGCTCCTTCATCTGGTGAAGGGGCTGCACTGGGTTAGCTCGCAATTTTAAATAAACCTGTTGGACTATAGCCTGGTGTCATGTGCCTTCTCGCTCGTGGAACTTCGGAAGAAAATAGCGATGATACAGTAATTAAAAAAAAAGTTAAATGTCTGGAGTATTATTCTTTCCATATTGCCCTCTGCAATTTATACAAATAAACATTTTACAATTTTAATTGAAAGCCATTTGAAATACTCTCATTGTGCTCCCGCTGTCAATCATCTGCCACATTCCTTCTTTTCATCCATAGTCCATTTTAAATTCATGTTATCCTTTCCCCCTTTAATCAAACCCACTTCACTTTTACATCTTAGTTGTCTAATAAAAAAATAACCTGCAGACAATTTCTTCCTAATCCCTTCCACAGCTAAGAAATCTATGAGTGACTGAAAGCCAGCCCCTGAGGCTGTTTTCATAGACCGACTGAAAGCCAGGAGGGTAAAGTCTGATACAGCCACATCTTAGGTACCACAGTGTCAATCTCTGACACATTCAGTACCCAATAAGAAGTTTACCTTCCTTGGATAAACTTGCCCTCGGCGTATTCAAGGTTAAGAAGAAAATCCAATTCTGTTGGGTTAAAGGATTTCCTCCATGTTCCCAGGAAAATTATGCTCATCAAAGCCAAGCTGCTAAGTGCCACATCTTTTCAAACGCAGCTCTCAGTAAACTCCCAAGCCAGGTCGAATTAAGGTCAGGTACAAGCTAATACTCCCCACCAACCAACAATTGTCCTTAATCTGAGGCACAGAAAATATGCTAAAGTTTTTCCTGTCCCAGGCAGTTTTACTTGCTCCTTGTGTGATGTTTTCTGATAAGTGTCACTTATGCCCTGCTGAGGTGAGCCACGACTCAGCGCTGAATCACCAGATTCCAGGTCCAAGTCTCCCTCCAGGGACTGAAGAGATGAATCAATGCTCTCCCATTGCGATACCAAAGGAGTGCTACACTGTCACGCTGTCTTATGACCTACCTCTGGAGCAGGTGAGACTTGAACCTGTCTTCTTTCTCAGAGGTAGGGACAATGCCATTGAGCCTTCTTTTATTTTATTCTTTTCTTTTATTGATCCGCAGGATGGGGGCATCACTAGTTAGGTTAAGAGCCAACAGTATTGCTGTGGGTCTGGAGTCACATGTAGGCCAGACTGGGTAAGGATGGCAGCTTACTCCCTGGAAGGACATTAGTGAACGAGCAGGATTTTCCTGACAATCGACAATGGTTTCATCAGACTCAGATCTCACCATCTGCTGTGGTGGGATTCGAACCATAGTCCCCAGAACATTACCTAGGTCTCTGGACTAATAGTCCAGTGGTAATACTACTGGGCCATCTATTTCAAAATGGAGCACCAGTGTTTTCATTTTGAAACTGTTACTATTTTTAAACTTCTTTTTCCCCCTCTGGGGAATGGGTAAGAAAAGAATTTTATAAATGTAAGTGCCTTTTTAACAATTCAGTCTGGTATTGAGCGGACCCTATGAAAGAGTGACTGGGCAATGTTCTATTTGATGCAGTAGGCACAGTTGCTTGAGTGTTTTTTTGGAACCTGTTTATGGTTACAGGATGTTGCAAACTATTTTTGTTAAGTTCTTGTGTGGATTTTGATTACTGCATGGTCTGGATCAGGCGGAGCGACAGAGCACCATAAATTGTTCTCGGCCACAGACCATTGACAATATCTAACCACCTCCTCATGACTTACCTTAGCCTGGAAAGCATAATAAGTGAGAGTTGTTTTAACCACACACCACAAGCCTGACAGTGGCCATGAGGTCAGTCTCTTAAAAATTGAAAATTAGTTGCTGTGGGATAACAGAATGTTACTCACAACTTTGTATTGACTCAGCTGCATTACAGCTCACCATGATTTTACTCTCACATGTTTCCTGTTTTTCTAACTGAGAAATATGCACGAAGACTTGTAGTTCACTGAACGCATAATGACTGAAAAGCAGAGACAAGATGATTCGGGGAAATTAAGATGATGTTAAACTTGAGTTTCAGATTGTAAGCTGATAAAATGAATTCTATGCAACTCTTGCCTGCTTGGGACTGAACTGGTGTTGTGATTGAAGATGCTATCATTGCAACATTGCAAATACTAACGCCCGAGTTGCCTCTGAGCAAAACAAAAGCAGATGCTGGAAATCTGAAACAAACAGAGAATGCTGGAGAAACCCAGCAGATGTCGCAGTGTCAGTAGAGAGAGAGAAACAGAGTTAATGTTTCGAGTCTGATATGTATGCTTCATTTTCAGAAATCTCCTTCTAAAGACTCACATAGTACTCATATAGGATAACAAAGTGTGAAGCTGGATGAACACAGCAGGCCAAGCAGCATCTCAGGAGCACTAAAGCTGACGTATCGGGCCTAGACTCATCAGAGAGGTCTCTGATGAAGGGTCTAGGCCCAGAACGTCAGCTTTTGTGCTCCTCTGATGCTGCTTGGCCTGCTGTGTTCATCCAGCTTCACACTTTGTTATCTTGAATTCTCCAGCATCTGCAGTTCCCATTATCTCTAGTACTCATATAGTGTTATCTCTGTTTCTTTCTCTACTGATTCTGCCAGATCTGCTGAGTTTGTCCAGAATTTTCTGTTTTTATCACTTCCTAACAGATGTTCTTACATGGTAACAGATCTCCTTATGCAAAGCATAAAGAAAAAAGTAGACTTTTTGTGGAGCAAGTGTGATCAGCCTCAGTAGGTCTTGCAATCTATTGAATGGCTGTCTTGCTCTGTGGTACAAGAGCTGGATCTCCTACAGGACATTGCTTCCAAACTGACCGCAGAGCCCCATTGTCTCCTACTGCATTTTGCATTGACAACATCTCAAACTAAAACCACAGCTTCTAATTGGAACAATTCTTCAGAGACCATTTAGTTGCCTTCTGAAATAGAGAGTGAGGAAAGGAAACTGGCGAACCCATCAAAAGCAAAGAAGGAAATTCCCAAACATCTTCTCCCTTGGCATCCCTGAGATTGGGCTTGCTGTCTGGAGTATTGTGCAAGTTGGGCACAAAGGTAAGAACGTGTGAAATTGAGTTCCACATATTGTTGGGATGAGTGGAAATGTCCATATTTCTGTCTTTTCTTTGGGTTGAGATGTTGAGTTTCAGCGCTTGTTGAAAGTAGTTCAGGAATTTCAGCTCCTTACCCTGATCCACTCGTTCTTTGATTCTTGCTATTGGGCATCTTCTGAGTGGTCTTTTAGACCAAGAAAAGAGAAGAAATTCAACAATTCCAATAAAGGTTCCATCTGAAATGTAGCCTACCTTTCAAATGTTGAGGAAAACTGCAGTTACTTTCCAGCATTTACAGTTCCTTTAAGTCGTGATCAGAATATTTGTTTGTTCAAGCTGCACTATATTTACAACCACCAGATGGAGATGACGCACTTTTCAAATTATTCCAAGGCCACAGTATCATTGCTCAGTTGCTGGGAACAAAAAAAGGTATTATTGATCTATCAAAGGATGAGAGAGCACAGCATTGCTGACAGCATCAGGGAGAGTGAACATTTCCATCATGTTGCTGATTGGAACATGTAGGATCCTAAGGGTGGCAGGGGTGGGGGTGGGCGGATAGTGGGAACAGCGGATGCTGAAGAATCTGAGATAACACGATGTAGAGCTGGATGAACACTGCAAGTCTTTTCTGAAGAAGGGTCCAGACCCAACGTCAGCTTTCCTGCTCCTCTGATGCAACTTGGCCTGCTGTGTTCATCCAGCTCTACACCTTATTATCGAGGACCCTGAGGGGACTTGATGTGGCAGATGCTATAAGGATGTCCCCCCTTGTGGAAGGGACTGGGTTTAAAAATAAGGGGTTCCCCTCTAAGGGCAAGATGAGGGTGATTATTTTCTCTCTCTCAGCTGGTTTGGATCTTTGGTGTTTTTCAGTGGGACCGTGCATAGATTTTAGGCAGACTTTGACCTGGGGGTGCCAATAGGTATCATGATTCAAAAGAAATGTGGAGGTGAGTCTACAATCAGATCAACCAAAGCTGGATCAGCATGATGGGCCAAATAGCCTTCTCTTGCACCTATTTCGTATGTTCCTATGCTCATATACTAAACTACCACCCACAAAACCTAAGCAAATTCCCACACTGTGTCCATGAAATACTGCTTTAAATGATTAAATTGAGCGAAAAAATCTCAATGTGAGTCAAGGACTCAATTTCTAATGTTGGATGCACTCTATCAGAACCAAGTACTTCCCAGGACAAATACAGCACCGAAAGCTAACAGTCCCCAAATTCTGACTAAATATTGTGGATACAGTGAAAGTGAAAGACTGCAGATGATGGAAATCTGAAATATAAGCAGAGAATACTGGAGAAACTCACCAAGTTCAGCATTTGTGGAGAGAGAATCAGATGTCCAACCTGCTGGGTTTCTCCAGCAGCTACTGCTTTTATAAATAATGTGCATAATTTTCCCATCTTGTACCAAAATGCCACTTTTCCTTCTTTCCCACCCAGCAATTTATGGGTGGGGTAGACGTTGGGGATTGGGAGGTAGGAGGAGGAGAATCCTACATTGTTTTCCTAAGTCATTTTTCATGGAGCCTCACAACTGAAGGATGGAGCTATAACAGAAGTTGCTGAAAAGCTCAGCAGGTCTGGTAGCATCTATGAAAGAAAAAATCAGAGTTAACATTTTGGGTCCGGTGACCGTTCCTCAGAAAGGAAAGATGGAGGAGGTTTTTGGCTTGTCAGCCAGACATGGGTTTGAACCTAGGCCCAAGGTGAGGGCCTAACTGAGGTTGTAGACTTGTGTTCAGAGATAATGGGAACTGCAGATGCTGGAGAATCCGAGAGAACAAAATGTGGAGCTGGATGAATGCAGCAGGCCAAGCAGCATCTTAGGAGCACTGTGCTCCTAAGATGCTGCTTGGCCTGCTTTGTTCATCCAGCTCCACACTTTGTTATCTCTTATTGTAGACTTGTGTGTTTAGTTGCAGACATTTCTTCACCCTACTAGGTAACATCATCAGTGCGCCCCTGATGAAGTATTGGTGTTCTGTCCTGCTTAGTATATATATGCCTCGGTTTGCTGGGGTGGTTGGCATTACTTCTGGTTCTGTTTCTCATTGATTTGAAGGGCTAACTGTTCTCACAGGCCCGTTTTATACATACATGACCCAATTAACTCAGCCGAAACTTTGTGGCAGGTCAATGAAACCCATTGGCTTGAATTGCTGCAAGTCATCCTTCTACATCAAACAGGAAGAGGGGTCATTTTCAATGATATTGTGCTGCCAGTTGAGAGCTGGCCCACCTACAGCAGGCTCCAAAACATGGTGCCTGGTTTGTGTTATCATCTGACCATCTCTGTGCAAACAGTGAAAAAACTGTGCACTGGAACTTGCTGCTGTGATCCCAGTGGGAGAAGCTCCTCAATTGGAAGACAATATCAGAATATTTCTCCAGGGACTGTCTAGAGAATGATGTGTATAGGTGGACTGTTCTGTGAGAAGCTCCCCATTCTATACTCATTCATTAACACATTTTAATTTGCTGTATCTGCCCGGTCTCGCTCTTTCATCATTTAGAACGCCTCTATCAAATCACCCTGTCATCTTGAAAATATGCTGATGTTGAGGTGGGGGTGAAGTGAATAGAATACATGATGATGGGACTCAGAGAGAGAGAGAGAGAGAGAGAGAGACAGAGAGACAGTGAGAAAGAGACAGAGAGAGAGACAGAGAGAGAGAAGGGGATAGGCAAACACAGAGATCGCTGATGTTAAACAGGGAGAGTGATAAATGCTTGGTAGAGACTTGGAGTCATATAGTGCAGAAACAGATCCTTTGGTCCAACTCATCTATGTCAACAAGGTCTCCCAACCTGAACTAGTCCCACTTGCCTGTATTTGGCACTTATCCCTCTAAACATTTCCTATTCATGCACTTATCCAAAAGCTTTTTAAATGTTGTAACTGCCCCTGTATCACTCACTTCCTCTGAAATACAAACCACCCTCTGTATGGAAAAGTTGCCCATCAGGTCCCTTTTAAATCTTTCACCTCTGACGTTCCAAATCTACTCAAACAAATCAGAAATTGCTTGAAAAGCTCAGCATATCTGGCAGCAGTCATAGAGAGAAATCAGAGTTAACATTTCGTGTCCAGTGACCTTTACTCAGAACTAATGGTAGCTAGGAAAATGTTGGTTTATATGCAAAAGACAAAGTAGGGGGACAGGGTAAGGTTAAACGATAGGTGGAGATATAGCCCAAAGAGAGGAAACAGTTCGACAGACAAAGGAGCTGATAATGATCTGGTGAGGAGCAGTTGTTAATAAGGACTGTTAGTGACTAACAATAGGTAAGTGCAATAGCAGACTATGTGATTACAAGGCCTGGTGTGTGGGGTTGGGGTAAGGACACAGAACAGCACAAGCCCTAAGATCATTGAACTTAATATTGAGAGCTGCAGGGTCCCCAAATGGAAAATGAGGTTCTGTTCTAACAGCTTACGCTGAGCTGCGCTGGAACACTGCAGCAAGCCTGAGACAGAGATGTCTTGGCCAGGGAATAGGGAGGTGTGTTAACGTGGCAGGCAACTGGAAGCTCAGGGTCTGTTCTGCAAACAGAACGTAGATGTTCTGTGAAGCATTCACCCGGTCAATGCTTCGTTTCCCCAATGTAGAGGACCATACTGTGAGCAGCGAATGCAGTAGACTAGATTCTGGGAAGTGCAGGTGAAGTGCTGCTTCACCTGGAAGGTATGTTTGGGCCCTTGGATACTGGGGAGGGGAGGAAGTAAATGGGCAGCGTTTGTACCTTTGCCGGTTACAGGGGAAGTTGCCGTAGGGCTGTGGGGGAGTGTTGGGGATGCAGGAAGTGTGGACCAGGGTGTCCCAGAGGGACCAGTCCTTACGGAAGACAGACAAGGGGGAATATGTATCTGGTGGTGGCATCTTGCTGGCAGGGCCAGTAATGGTGTCCGATGATCTTCTGGATGTGGATGCAGGTGCGATAGTAGCTGAGGACAGGGGGCACCCTATCGCTGCTGCGGGAGGGAAGAGACAGCCTGAGGGCGGATGTATGGGAGGTGGGCCAGATCCAGTTGAGGGCCCTGTTAACAATAGTACTGGGAATCCTCAATTGAGGAAGAAGGTAGACGTTTCGGAGCCTCCCTTGTTGAAGTTGGCCTCCTCTGAGCATATGCAACAGAGACAGAAGATCTGGGAGAACGGAATACCGTGTTTACAGGAAGCAGGGTCCGAGGATGTATAATTCAGGTAGCTGTGGAAGTCAATAGGCTTATAGTGGATATTAGTGGCCAGTCTATTCCCAGAAATGGAAACAGAGATGTTGAGGAAGGAAAGGGAGGAGTCAGCGATAGACCAGGTGAAAATGAAGGCAGAGTGGAAATTGGAAGCAAAAGCAATGAACTTCTCCCATTTCAGACGAGGTGAAGGAAGCAGCACCGATGATATTATCAATACACTGGAGAAAGAGTTGTGGGTGGATGCTGGAGTGGGATTAGAACAAGGAATGTTCCACGTACCCCACGAAAAGACCGGAAACCCATGGCCACACCGCTGACCTGATAAAAAGGGGAGGAGTTGAAAGAGAAATTGTTGAGGGTGAAGATGAGCTTGGCCAAGCGGTGGAGGGTGGTGGTGGGTGGGGATGGTTTGGGCCTTTGATCCAGGAAGAAGCGGAGAGCCCTAAGACCCTCCTGGTGGGGAGTTGGTGTGTAAAGAGATTGTGTGTCCATGGTAAAAAGGAGGCAGCTGGAGCCTGCAAACTGGAACTCTGGAACTGACATAAAGCCTCAGATGAATCACACTGCATTGGCTCAGGGCTCACCATGTGCAGTTCCACTTCATCCTCTGGTTCATTCGTCGTGTTCACAAGAAACTTTTTTCTCATCCTTTCAGGTGTCAAGGCCGACAAAATACAAAATCTCAGAGATACCCATGGCCCTCTGGAATCTTCCTTACCTCCCCTTCCCTCCGACTCCGTCTCCTATCCCAATGCCACTTCCTGTGGGTATTCACCATCCCTCCTAACCTTCTGCTCTCAGATGCTGAATGTTCTGTACGCAGTAAAGGTCTCAGCTGTACCCCTCTGCATCCCACCCCTAACAAATTTCGGGCATGACATGAAGGTGAAGTCTTCCTCATCTCTGTGCCCATTTCTTTGGATAAGAGTCGTCTCCCTGGCCTACAGATACCTTCACCCACCTCCAACGCTCTCCCTCCACCTGGATCCTTCCCATCTGTTCTCCCTGCACTTGATCTGTTCATTGAGAACTGTCAACATGACATTGATCACCTCAATTTCTCCACTCCCCTCACCCATTCTAACCCGTCTCCAACCCCCAAACTGTCTGCATGTCATGCACTTAGATCTAATTTCACTTTGTTATTAAAACAGCCCATAAGGCTGCTGCTGTTGTAGTTTTGTGCATTGACCCTGACAGACATTGCAGAGCCTGAGCTCCAGCTCTTAGATATCTCCTCCTATCTCCACCTGGACTATGACCCACCATCAGTTCACTAACCTCGTTTCATCCGGTGACCATCCCCACAATGCCTCCAAGCTGATAGCATCCCAGCCCCAGATAGTTTGCTTCTATCTCCTTCTGAAAATCCACAAACAGGATTGCCTGGACAGACCCATTGTTTCTGCCGGCTCCTGACCCACAGAACTCATCACTTCCTACCTTTACTCAATCTTTTCTCCCGCTCCCCATCCATCCAGTCCCTGCCCACTTACAACCGCGATTCATCTGCAGCTTAATGTCAGTTCCGGAGTTTCCAGTTGGCAGGCTGCAGCCACCTCTTCCTTACCATGGATGTGCAATCTCTTTACACATCTATTCCCTACCAGGACGGTCATAGGGTTGTCCGCTTCTTGCTGAATCAAAGGCCTGAACCATTACCACCTACCACCACCCTCCTCCACTTGGCTGAGCTCGTCCTCACCCTCAACAACTTCTCTTTTAATTCCTCCCATTTTCTTCGGGTCAGAGCGGTGCCATGGGTACACATAGAAATGCCAGTCTTGTGGTGGAGTATGTGGAACATTTCTTGTTCCAGTCCTATTCCAGCCCCTACCACAACACTTTCTACAATATACAGATGATAGTGTCGGTGCTGCTTCCGTCTCTTATCTAGAATTTTTAATAAATTATCCATTTCACTTTCAATTTCAACCCCACCCTCACTTTCTTCTGGACTATCTCTGACTACTCCGCTCCCTTTGTTCACATCTCTGTTTTGGCTTCTGGGGATATACTGGCCACTAATATCCATTACAAACCCATTGACTCCCATAGCTACCTGGACTATACACCCTTGCACTCTGTTTACTGTAAAGACTTCATTCCATTCACCCAGTTCCTCCTTCTCGTTGCATATGTTCCGATGAGGCCAACTTTGACAAGGGAGCCCCCAAAATGTCCACCTTTTTCCTCAACTGAGGATTCCCCAGGACCGTTGTCGACAGAACCCTCAACCAGGTCCAACCCGTTTCCCGCACTTCTGCCCTCACCCCTTCTCTTCCCTCCCGCAACAGTGATAGGGTTCCCCTTGTCCTTAACTACCATCCCACCAGCATCTACATCCACAAGATTATCAGACACCATTTCCACCAAATCCCTCATCTCCCTTGTCTGCCTTCCGCAGGGACCGTTCCTTTCAGGTCAGACTGGCCCACTCTTCCTTCACCACCAATACCTCCCCACAGCCTTACCGCACCTTCCCCTGCAATAGCCGAAGGTGGAACACTGCCTATTTGCCTCCTCCCTCCTCGCCATCCAAGGGCCAAACATACCTTCCAGGCTCAGCAGCACAATCGAGTCTACCGCATTCGCTGCTCACAATATAGCCTCCTCTACACTGGGGAAACAAAGCGTGGACTTGCTGACCACTTCACAGAACATCTCCGTTCTGCTCACAGAACAGACTCTGAGCTTCCAGTTGCCTGTCACTTTAACACAACTCCCTGTTCCCTGGCCAAGACATCTTTGACTCAGGCTTGATGCAGTGTCCCAGCAAAGCTCAGCACAAATAGAAGATCAATACCTCGCTTTCCACTTGGGGACCTTGCAGCCCTTTGGACCCAACATCAAATTCAATCATTTTAGAGCCTGAACTCGCTCACGTCTTAGACCCCAATCCCACACACCATGTTATCCTATAGCCTGCCATTATACACAATTCATTGTGGGCCACTATCAGTCTCCGTTAACAGCTATTCACCCTCCTAGCCAGATCATTATCTACTCATTTTTTCTGACCAACTGCTGTTCTCTCTCTTTGAGCTCTATACCCACCTATCGCTTACTTCTTACCCCCTCTCCCCACCCTATCTTTTCCCTGCTGCCATCAGTTCTGAGGAAGGGTCACAGGACCCAAAATGTTAACACGTTTCTCTGCACCGATGCTGCCAGATATGCTGAGCTCTACCAGCAACTTCTGTTTTTGTTTCTGGTTTACAGCATCCACAGTTCTTTTGGTTATCAGTTGAAAATATAGCACCTAATTTTGAATTCCTCTACACTAGGAAAAAGACATTTGCCATTCACCTCACCTATGGGCCTTATGATTTTATGAACCTTTTTAAGATCACTCCCTCAACCTCCAATGCTCCAGTGAAAAAAGTGCCAGTCTATCCAGCCTCCCAAACACTCCAGATCCAGCAACATCCTGGTAAATCTTTTCTGAACCCTTTCCAGTTTAATAATGTATTTCCTGTAGCAGGGCGACCAGGGCTGTAAGCAGTATACCAAACGTGGACTCACTAATGCCCTGTACAACTTTAACATGTTGTTCCAACTCCTTTACTCAAAGGTCTGAGAAATGAGGGCCAGGATGCTAAATGCCCTCTTCGTCCCCTGCTTACCTGTGATGCAACTTTCAAAGAACTATGTATTTAAACTACTAGGTCTCTCTGTTCACCAACACTACCCAGGATCCTACCATCGACCATATGAGTCCTGCCCTTGTTCATTCTATCAAAATGCAACATCTTGCATTTATCCAAATTGAAGTCCATCTGCCACTCCTCAGCCCAGTGGCCCTAATTAATGAAGATCCTTCTGTAATCTTAGACAACCTTCTTCACGGCCCACAATACCACCAATCTTCATGTCAACTGAATAAATATGCTTCTTATATTCTCATCTAGATCATTTATATAAATAACAAAACAAAAGTGGACCCGGCACCGATCCCTGCGAAACACTGCTAGCCATAGGCCTCCTGTCCCGAAAACAACCCTCCACCACCACAGTCTGCTTCCTACTGTCATGCAAAATATTATTTTCTATTTATATCCAATTTTATGTTCAATTGGCAAGATCTGCAAGTGCTGATGAGAAATGTAAATGCTTGAAAATGGCTTGGTTGTACTGGGAGCAGCGCATACAGAACAGGATCTGGGGGTTGAGAGAGGGTGTAACAAACAAGGTATTCATGCTCTGAAATTGTTAAACTCAATGTCGAGCCCTGAGGACTTCAAAGTGGAAGATGAAATGTTGTTCTTCCAGCTTGTGTTGAGCTTCATTGGAGCACTGCAACAAGCCTGACACAGAGCTGTTGGCCAGGGAACACGGTAGTGTGTTAAAGTAGCAGGGAACTGGAAGCTTAGGTTCATTTATGTGGACAGGCCAGAGGTGTTTTGCAAAGCAGCCACCTAATCTGTGTTTTGTCTCCACAGTGTAGATGAGACCACATTGTGAGCCGCGAATACAGTAGATTAGATTGAGGGAAATGCAGCTGGAAAGAAAGTGCATAATTATGATTTTGGTGTAACTAATTTTGAATATTAATTTTAAAAATTAGTATCTTACAAATGATAAACAATTTAAATGCAATGTGTTAAAAAAGGACAGAACGTGTGATTTTTAAAAGATTGAGTTAAATGTGCGCTCCTTGCTCCAATTTCTTCTTGCTGTTTAAAGCTGATTCATTTGCAGACCACGTTTACCCTAACTTCCTGAGCGGGAGACCTGTTCTAAAACAATGCCAGTGGAAGAATTAAAGCTCAGCACAGTGCCCAGATGTGGTTTGACCAGAAGCCCATGTTATATTAAAATGATTGCCTTTGTGACAAAATGCAACACCTCACATTTGTCTAAATTAAGCTCCAAGTGCCACTCCTCAGCCCATTGGCCCATCTGGTCTAGGTCCTGTCGTACCTTCTTCACTGTCCACTATACTATCAATTTTGGAGTCATCTACAAACTTGCTAACCATATCTTTTATTTTGACACTCAAGTAATTTCTGTAAATAACATAGGGAAAAAGATGAGAAATAGATGAGAAATTGTTCAATTCATACAACCTAATATTTAGCTTCAGTTTCTTTGCAACGGTCATCTGCACAATAAAACCTGGACCTCTGTGTGTCAAGTTTCAGAACAATCTATTAAACAGGTGCTCTGTACAGCTCCTTGACTCTTCATCTCTCAAGTTGCATCTACTTTACTCAGCATTAAACAGATGTTCTTGAGCCTCCCTGATGATTTCACACTCTTTACACCAGGATTCATGTTTGTATCTCTCCTGCAGATTAAGACTGAGCCACTGGAAAGTCAATGCTGAGTGAGGTGATGTTGGCTGGAGTGGCAGAACTGAAGCTACACACAGACAATGATAACCACAATCAAAGTTACTACTACGTTTTGCCACCTGGAGCCCAGAACCTGGAGACAAAATGGATCATATTTGCTTGTGATTTCATCCATAAACAGCTAGCCCATAGAAATGGTTAGGGTCCCATTCTTAGAGATAAGTTCATACACCAGATTCAGATGGTTGGGGTAGGATGCTTCCACCAATCTTTCTCCCTATGCTATTTATAGAAATTACCTGAGTGTCAAAATAAAATATATGGTTAGCAAGTTTGTAGATGACTCCAAAATTGGTAGCATAGTGGACAGTGAAGAAGGTACGACAGGATGGGCCAATGGGCTGAGGAGTGGCACTTGGAGTTTAATTTAGATAAATGTGAGGTGTTGCATTTTGGTAAGAGAAACCAGAGCAGGTCTTATCCGGTTGGCCCTGGGGAGTGTTGCCGAAACAAAGGGACCTGGGTTTCAGGCAAATAGCTCCTTGAAAGTGGCCCCACAGTTAGGCAGGGTGGGAAAGAAGGCATTTGGAACATTTGCCTTCATTGGTCAGAACATTGCGTATGGGATTTGGAATGTCATATTGCAGCTGCACAGAACATTGGTGAGGTGACTTCCTGTGTACAGTTCATGTTGCCTTTCTATAGGAAAGATGTTGTTAAAATTGAGAGGGTACATAAAAGATTTTCTGGGGTGTTGCTGGGACTGGAGGGTTTGAGTTGTTGGGAGACGCTGAATAGGCTTAGTTTTTTTACCTAGAGCGTCAGAGGCTGAGGAGTGATATTACGAAGGTTTATAAAATCATGGAGGGGCATGGATAGGGTGAATAGCCAAAGTCTTTTTCTCAGGGTGAATGAGTCCCAAATTAGAATGCATTGGTTTAAAGTGATTTAAAAGAACCTGAGGGGTAACTTGTTCACACAGTGGGCGGTATGTATATGGAATGAGCTGCCAGAGGAAGTGGTGGAGGCTGGTACATGAATAGGAAGGGTTTAAATGGATATGAGCCAAATGGGATGTAGGTCAGATCGGCTTGTCTGTTCAGCATGACATGTTGGACTGAAGGGTCTCTTTCCATGCTGTGTAACTCTCAGGCTCCATGACTCAAGCTTAGAGGCTTTCTTTTAGACTGTGTTACAAGATGGACTAAAAATACGTCCCAGCAGAAACAATTCTTGCCTTAGATAAGAGGGTGCAGGTTAGCCCATCTCAGCAACTGTTAAATCTTAGATACGTTAGCTATTACTAACAAGGGCTAAGGAAAGCACACGTGCTACCATGAGGATACCATGTCCCAGCTCCAACAGTAGTTCCCTGAAGCTGGGCCATTCAGAATATTCAAGGCTGAGATGGACAGATTGCTATTTCAGGAAGGGAATCAAAGGTTATGGTGAAAAGGCAGGAAAATGGAGTTGAGGATTATCAAATGAGCCACAGTGTGATTGAAGGGCAGAGCTGACTTGATGGGCTGAATGCCCTACTTCAATTTCTTATGTTTTCTTCGAAGTTTTATCCCATAAACCATAATGCTTCACCCAGTGATTGTTTTATATATCAGGGTTGTTGGAGCCTGGCATCATACCATTTCACATCCGCTAACACATTCACCAGCCAGCATCTCAATATCCTGTATTACAACATTTGGTCAGTATTTCTAGGAGAAATGGGAAGAATACTGGAAATGTGTAAAAAACTGAAAAGAAACCAGATAGGTGACATAACACCACTCTCATAGTTTATATTACCCGAGTGATGAGGAATAGTCAAAAACTGTTCAGTACTTTCTGTAATCACCCTATTCTGGCCAATGATTGGTGCAAAAATGAGAGAAGTATGTCATAAAAATTAGAGGAAAAAGGACCAATTGGACTGTTTTCTGATTTGACACTTTGAATGTGTTCTGTACTTTGCCTTGAACATCCCACTGTCTGGTTGCACCATGCGAATAAGCAGAATGCCAGTCGGAAGGTCGCCATGTGCTGTGAACCAGAAAGGGAAGCCCATTACTCAAAAAGGAAAAATGATGTTCCTTCAATCAGCAGCTTTGCACTTGTGCTTGAATGAGTAAATTTGTGGAAGTAAGCCAGAACAACGATATGCTCAAAATACATGGTTGATAAAGATGAAGGACATTAGCCTTGATGTCACTTTCAGCATTCTCTCCCGTCAGCAAAGAAAAAGAAAGTGCTAGTGGATAATTAGCGCCTCTCCCAACCTCAGGGTGCCCCAAAGGCAGAGACAATGGCCTAGTGGTATTATTGTTTAGGCTGTTTATCTGGAGACCCAGGTGATGTTCTGGGGACCTGGGTTCAAATCCTGTCATAGCAGATGATGAAATTTGAACCTAATACAAATCTGGAATTGGGAATTTAATGAGGACCATAAACCCATTGTCAATTGTCAAGAAAAACCCACCTGGTTCACTAATGTCCTTCAGAGAAGGAAACTGGCAACCTCACCTGGTCTGACTCCAGACCATAACAATGTGGTTGACTCTTAATTGACCTCTGGGCAATTAGGGATGGGCAATAAATGCTGGCCCAGACAGTGATGCCCACATCCCACGAATCAGTTTAAAAAATGCACTGTACATTCACTTTTGAAGTAGAGTCACTGAAGGTTGTGCAGAAAATGAGGCAGCCAATTTGGCTGAAGGATAACAATTGGCCAGGACACTGGAGAAAACACCTCCTGGTAGTCCTCAAAAAGAAGGCCACGGACTCTTTTAGATTGACCAGAGGTGGAAGGAAGGAATGGCCTCCGAGACACATCTCCTCCAGCAGAACTGCCCTCCCACTCAGGAGTGTCACCCTGGAATTTGCACTTCTCTCTGGATTATGTGAGAAATTCAAAAAATTCATCTTCTTGCCTCAGAGCTGCTCATCAAGCCAAGTGCAACTGAGAGTTGGTGCGATAGAGGCGGGCTTACGGTGAACCAGAGAGCTTTCTATCTTGGCTGGGGTTCAGAGTTAAGCCTCGCAGCGGATGGAATTCCACGTCCAGCCAAAATAACCCACAACTCTGTATCCCATGTCACAAGGAGTTTACATTGTAACTGCTTAATTCGGTAATTGTCCCTTTTGTGTTGAGTTTACATTTCACACGTTTACAAGCAGCCAAATGGGAAGAAGAAACAAATTGCGTGATTCAAGAGGAATGGGTCACAACCCTGATATAAAAACATCCTATTTCAGAGTAAAACAACAAAGTAGGGGCAGTCAATACGTAAAGCACTGGCAGAGTAAAAGTTAAGGCCTGCAGCCAGAGAGTTGCTAATTAACGCAATAAATTATCAGTTAGCGCAGGAAAGGCTAAAAAATGGATTTATTTAAAAGGATGCCAAATAAAACAACTTAGGGGAAAAGAAAAATGTAGTGTGAAATGTTCTGCTGACTCATTATCCTCCTGTTCTATTTTGCTGCCAAGAGATGATTTATATAGGTCCCATTAAGTATCAATTTCAAGCCATAGAGTTTTTTACAGCATGGGAAAAGACCCTTCGGTCCATCGGGTCCACAGTGTCATCAAACTTCCACCTATCCTAATCCCATTTTCCAGTTTTGTAAACCCTGGCTTTTAAAGTGTTCATCTAAATCATTCTTAATAATGAAATGTTATTACCATGCTACTTTATATTGAGGCCTGCAAAGTATTACTGACAAGGCTTTGAGCCTATGTCTGTCAGCGAAACAAACAAGGTTTAGTCAGCCTGGTATGGGCCTTTAAAGTTATCAGTCGAGCTGGGCTAGGACTTGGACCAATGTCTGTGCATCAGGCCCAGGCATTTGGGCAATAGATCTGATTAGAATTTTGAACCCAAATAATGACTAAACTTGATAGCCATGATACTCATTTTGCTTTACATGTACAATCTATTTGTTACACATCTCCCTTAAAAGTAAGCTGTGTTTTTTTTTAGACGAGTCTGCAATTTGCCTAGTTGAAATCATAAATCTCATTCAAAGCATTTCTTGTCATCTCCAAGAAGGTAATCACATAATCCTAGGAGTTTTGCTTTGTTTCGAAGGCTACAGAGCAAAACTCAAATATCATAAGCGGACACCATATGGAACTTAAACAAGAGTAGGCTGTGGCCCTGCTCTACCATTCAATATGATCATGGCTGATCTGACATTCCTCATGTCAGCTATCCTGCATTTTCCCCATAGTCCTTGACTCCTAACTGATCAAGAATCTATCTAATCCAAGTTTAGATTATTTTAAAATGTATTCAGTTGTTAGATTTGGACGCTGCTGGCTAGGCAGCATTAGTTGCCCATCCCTAATTGCCCAGAGGGCAGATAAGTATCAACCACATTGCTGTGGGTCTGGAGTCACGTGTAGGCCAGACCAGGTAAGGACGGCAGTTTCCTTCCCTCAAGAACATCAGTGAACCAGATGGGTTTTTCCTGACAATTGGCAATGGTTTCATGGTCATTGCCAGACTATTAATTCCAGATCTTTTATTGAATTCAAATTCCACCATCAGCTGTGGCAGGATTCAAACCCAGTTCCTCACATAATTCCCTAGGTCTCTGGATTAATAATACTAGCGGTAATAACACTAGGCCATCACCTTCCAAAAAAGGGCTCTGTGGCAAGGATTTCCAAACATTCACAACCTTCTGAGAGAAGAAGTTTCTCATCTCAGACTTAAATTGACACCATTTTATTGTGTATCTATGCTTCTCCAGGCCTGGACTCTGCCACGAGGGGATCCATCCTCTCAGCATTTACCCTAGCAAGCCCCTTAAAAATGCTAGATGTTTGAATTTTGTCCTAAATGTGAAGTATTTGAAAGAGAAAAAATAACTAAATGGTTACTTGAAAACAGGAAGTGCTGGAAATACCTCGCAGGTCTGGCATCATTTGTGAAAAGATTAACAGAGTTAATGTGTAGCTCGATGACGTTTCACCTCAGATCTATCAATTTGGCTTTGAGTAAATGGCTTCTTCAGAACTGAATAATGATAGGGGTCTGATGGGTTTAGTATTGCTCAGAAAGGAATAGGAGAGAAACCATTAAAGGGCAGGTCTGGAAGAGGACAAAGGGTGGGGCAGAGGAAATCAGATAGATATCCTGGAGCAAAAGGCTGAGAGAGTTTGCAGGTATTGGGACATCTGGCGAGTGGGAGGCTTCCAAAAACAAGATAACAAGAGTTCAAGGCCGGTATGTTCCTGTTAGTGTCAAGGGCAAGGGAAACAGGGAGAGCTAGCCAACTGGATACAAAATTGGCTTAACGATAGGAGAACAGAGGGCAGTGGTAGAGAGCTGATTTTCAGACTGGAGGCCTGCAGGCAAATGGGACTAATTTAGTTTAGGAAATCTGGTTGGTGTAGATGAGTTGGGCTGAAGGGCCTGTTTCTGTACTGTATGCCTTTCTGACCTTGAGTGCTAAGGGCTAGAGCAATGACAATAAATATTTGTCCACTGTAGGTATTAGAGGCAGAATAATGAACAGTCCTGTCTGAAAGGAAATATGATGTGAAGATGCTGGTGTTGGACTGGGGTGGACAAGGTCAAAAATCACACAATACTTGGTTACACTCCAACAGGCTTATTTGAAAATGCAAGCTTTCAGAGCTCAGCTCCTTCCTCAGGCTTAATATGAGAGAGAGGGTATAAGACAAATAAGCAGAAATGTAACAAGCCTAAAACTTGCCACCTCTTGTCGAATCTTTAAACAGTTCAGAAGGAGATTACTGATTAAAATGCAAAATCCAGATTTCTTTCAAGTCATTCTCCCAAAATAATTAAGTGTTTTGTCAATGTATGCAAGAGGTGACATCTCAGGTCAGACAATGCATTTTAGGTGTGAGGTTTTGCTTAAAATCTGTCTATGTTTTAAACTGGGGTCAGGTTTTATTTTGAATAAAACAGAACATATCTGCAACTACACAAACATCTTGAATGAAATTATTTGTGTGTGTGTGTGTGAGAGAGAGAGAGAGAGCGTGTGTGCGCGCAAATGTGTGTTTATGTGTGAGAGAAGGTCTGCATAAGTGTGCGAATGTTTGTACGTGTGAGTGTATGCGTGAGAGAGGGTCTGTGCAAGTTTGCAAATGTGTGTATGTGTGCGTGTGTGTGTGTGTGTGTGTGTGTGTGTGTGTGTGTGTGTGTGTGCTGTGCATATGTGTGTGTGGTGTGAGTGTGTGTGTGGGGGTATATGGTATGGTGGGGTCACCTGCCTGCAGTGCGACATGAACCCAAGATGACAATTGAAGCTGTTGTCATGGGTATGGAACTTGGCTATCAGTTTCTGCTCGGCAATTCTGCGTTGTTGTGTATCTCAAAGTCCACCTTAGAGGATGCTTACCTGAAGGTTGGAGTCCAGTTCTGTCATGCCGCAGCAAAGAACTGTAATGACCTCCTCAGAAGACAGACACAAGATACAACTGATAGGGTGCTCCTCTTTGTCCAGTACTTCCTGGGAGCAGAAAAACTGCTCCATGTTGCTCACAGCCTTCAACACATTATTGATGACGATGATTACCTCACCATGATCTACCCTATGCCTCCACTTCTCATATTCAAACAACCGCCAAACCTGAAACAGTCTATTATTCACTCCAAACTACCCAGCCTTCAGGACAACGTCGGCTACAGCACCACACAACTCTGCCATGGCAACCTCCGCAAGGCATGCCAGATCTTCAGTATGGACACTGCTGTCACAAATGGGAACACCACCCACCACGTACACAGCAGGTATTCATGTGACTTTGCCTAATGTTGTCTATCTCATACGCTGCAGGCAAGGATGCCCCGAGGCATGGTATATTGGCAAAACCTTGCAGACGCTACAACAATGGATGAATAGACACTGTGCAATAATCACCAGACAGGAATGATCCCTCCCAGTGGGGGAGCACTTCAGCGGTCAAGGAAATTCAACCTTCAAACTTCAGGTAAGCATCATCCAAGACAGACTTTGAGACACACAACAACACAGAATCGCCCAGCAGAAACTGATAGCCAAGTTCCATACCCGTGAGGATGGCCTCAATCGTGATCTTGGGTTCATGTCGCACTATAGGTGACCCCACCACATTATATACTCTCTCTCTCTCTCTCACACACACACACACACACACACACACACACACACATGCACATACTTTCTCCCTTTCTCTCTCTTTCTCTTACACAAACATGCAGCCCATACACAGGCACACACACTCAAACACATACATGAATTATTTCTTCCAAGATGTTTGTGAACGTGCAGATACATTCTGTGATGCTCAAAAAAAAATCTGAGCCCGGTTTAAAACATAGATGGATTCTAAGTAAGGCCTCACACCTAAAATGCATTGTCTGACCTGAGATATCAACTTTTATATACATTGACAAAACCTTTAATTGTCTCATAACAATCACTTGAAAGGAATCTGAATTTTGCATCTTATTCAGTAGTCTCCTTCCAAACTGACTGAAGATTCAACAACATGTGGCCTGTTTTAGGTTTGTTACCTTTCTGCTTATAAAGTATGTGACTTATACCCTCTCTCTCACTCCATGTCTGAGGAAGGAGCTAAGCTGCCAAAGCTTGCATTCTCAATAAACCTGTTGGGCGATAACATGGTGTCATGTGATTTTTAACCTTGGAAAGAAATAGAGGGCAAACAAGATTCAGGTCAGTACATGGCATCAAAAAAAAATCCAAATGGGAGACATGATCTGAAATTTTTAAAATGATTATAGAATCCAGAAGGCTAAAAAATGCCCAGTCACCAAAAGTGTTACAATACAGAGGGGAGTGTTACAATACCGGAAGGAAATGTTACAATACAGAAAGGAAGTGTAACAGTACAGAAAGGAGTGTTACAGTACATAAGGAAGTGTTACAGTACAGGGAGGAAGTGTTACAGTACGAGAAAGAAGTATTATTGTAGAGAAGGAAGTGTTACAATACAGAAGGAAGTGTTACAGTACAGGAAAGAATTGTTACAATACAGGAAGGAAGTGTACAGTACAGAAGGAAGTGTTACAGTACATAAGGAAGTGTTACAGTATAGGGAGGAAGTGTTACAGTACAAGAAGGAAGTGTTACAGTGCAGAAGGAAGTGTTACAATACAAAAGGAAGTATTACAGTACAGGAAGGAAGTGTTACAGTACAGGGAGGAAGTGTTACAGTGCCAAAGGAAGAGTTACAATGCAGGAAGGAAGTGTTACAATACAGGAAGGAAGTGTTACAATACAGAAGGAAGTGTTACAATGGAAGGAATTGTTACAATACAGAAAGGAAATGTTACAATACATAAGGAAGTGTTACAATACAGAAGGAAGTGTCACAGTACAGGAAGGAATTGTTACAATACAGGAAGGAAGTGTTACAATACAGAAAGGCGTGTTACAGTACATAAGGAAGTGCTACAGTACAGGGAGGAAGTGTTACAGTACAAGAAGGAAGTGCTACAATTCAGAAAGGAAGTGTTACAATACAAAAGGAAGTGTTACAGTACGGGAAGGAATTGTTACAATACAGAAAGGAAGTGTACAGTACAGAAGGAAGTGTTACAGTACAGGAAGGAAGTGTTACAGTACAGAAGGAAGTGTTACAATACAGAAGGAATTGTTAAAATACAGGAAGGAAGTGTACAGTACAGAAGGAAGTGTTACAATACAGGAGGGAAGTGCTACAATACAGAAAGGAAGTGTTACAATACAGAAGGAAGTGTTACAATACAAGAAGGAAGTGTTACAGTACAAGAAGGAAGTGTTACAATACAAGAAGGAAGTGTTACAGTACAGAAGTAAGTGTTACAGTACATAAGGAAGTGCTACAGTACAGGAAGGAAGTGTTACAGTACAAGAAGGAAGTGTTACAGTACATAAGGAAGTGTTACAGTACAGGAAGGAAGTGTTACAGTACAAGAAGGAAGTGTTACAATACAAGAAGGAAGTGTTACCGTACAAGAAGGAAGTGTTACAGTACAGGAAGGAAGTGTTACAGTACAAGAAGGAAGTGTTACAATACAAGAAGGAAGTGTTACAATACAGAAAGGAAGTAATTAGCTCATTGTGCCTTGTGACTTGCTAACCAATTGTTGCTACCAAGTGCCAATCTCCCACATTTTCCCCATATCCTACCCTTTTGTATTCATCCAAATAATCATCCAGCACGTCAGAGAGATGAAGCAATGATCTTTTTCTCTCTGCGAGGTTTGAGTCTTTGGATGATTTGAAGACAGAGGTAGACAGATTCTTAGTAAGACAGGGGGTGAAAGGTTATCAGGGATAAGCAGGAATATGCAATGGAAGGTCACAATCAGATCCATCATGATCCTAGTGAACACTGGAACAAGCCTGATAGGCCGAATGGCCTAGTTGTGCTTCTAGCCCATATGTTTGGTTAGTCCTTTGGTGACAAGCTGAAGATGTTTAAGGGCATTTGCACAATCAGTACGATTTTATCTCATAGCTTGGCAATGATAAATTAATGCCTACACATTATTTAATTCCTGATAGTGGAAGCTTGCTTATGACAAACCTTGCCCTAAGTGTGATAACAGTCACGATACTTCAAGGCTATCTTATTGCCATGTCCTTTCAAGTTTCCAAAGAATATGAAGGTATTGTAAATAGTTTCTGTTACTTCTTTTTTGTGTATTTCTCCAGTATCGTTTTCTGGTTTCTCTGATTCTTGCGTTCTCTTTTATCCTGTACAACTCTCTGGTAACCCACAGTTTGGATTGGTTTAGCCAAAAGCCACGAGTTATTGGCTTTCTTGCTGGTCCACACTGTCCGAGAACAGTCTCTGTGTCATTACACATCGTGTATTAGATAACTCTTGATCAATATGCGGCAGCCACCGTATATCATGCTGACTGTACACTAAGAAATGAACGAACCACAACATCAACATTATTGAAGAGCAAACACAATAAATCATGTTTAAAGAGCAGTGTAAGGTGCAAGATGAACAGCTGGAAATAACAAGTAAAATGTGGAAACAAAAAGACAAAAGACCAGTTTAAAGATCGTGTGATCAAGGGTGTCAACAACCTTTGGAATGGTTTCTGAAGAGAAACAAAGTGCCAAGAGGCTGCACCCATTGGCCAGAAAACCAAAGGAAAATATTGGGAATGGTCACAAGATACATTTCATCCCAAATTCGACCAAACTTTCGTTGCTAACTTGTAAGGCTCTTGAATGAAAATATATCTTTGATGTGGTACAGAGGTACATTCTGTTTTTGTTTTACTTTCCACGTCCGAAGGGAAGGAGCTGATAATATGGTGACAACATTTTCTGTGAATCACTTCCTGTGAAAAACGATTTCCACTTCTTTAGCTGTGCAAAACCAGGAGGATGCAGGGCCAGTGAGAAAGGACAGAGCGTGGGATGATATTTGTAACTGCTTCAAGATGGAAAAACAACAGTATTGTTGAATTCACTGTTGCAGGGACCATCTTTTAGTAACTAAGGAGATGAATGACTCATTGGAAAAGAACTGCCCCAACGGGTTAATGACAAATGTGTGTGGTAATTAGACAGGAGGGACGCCCAAAGTTTATCATAGAACCCTACAGAGTGGAAACAGGCCCTTTGGCCTAACAAGTGATGAGGAAACTTCAACTCCATTGAAAATTAGGAAAAAAGTTAAAGGGAAGGAGAATTCAAGAGCAGTTAGTAATAGAGGTGATAGGACCCTAAAAGTAGGTGCAAAAACTGGCATAAGAGCACTTTATCTGAGTGCTCGGAGCATTCGAAACAAGGTTGATGAGTTGATGGTGCAAACCATGGCAAATGGGTATGATTTAGTGGTCATTACAGAGACATGGTTACAGGATGGTCATGACTGGGAGTTAAATATCCAGGGGTATCAAACTGTTCGGAAGGACAGGCAGGAAGGTAAGGGAGGTGGTGATTTTTAAGGATGATATAAGGGCAGTAGTGAGAGATGATATAGGTTCTACTGAACAAAACGTTGAATCCATTTGGGTGGAAATTAGGAATAGCAGGGAGAAACAGTTACTGACAGGTGTGGTCTATAGGCCACCAAATAATGCCATCGTGGTGGGGCAGGCAATAAACATAGAAATAGCTAATGCATGTTAAAATGGCACAGCAATTATCACGGGGATTTTAATCTACATATCAATTGGTCAAGCCAAGTCAGCCATGACAGCCTTGTGGAGGGGTTCATAGAATGCATCCGTGATCATTTTCTCGAACAGTATGTAATGGAACCTACGAGGGAGCAAGCTATCCTAAATCTTCTCCTGTGTAATGAGACAGGAATAATTAATGATTTCATTGTTAGGGTTCCTCTCGGAAGGAGCAATCACAGTATGGTCCAATTTAAAATACAGATGGAGAGTGAGAAGGTTAAATGCAGTACCTATGTCCTGTGCTTAAACAGAGGAGACAATGAAGGGAGGAGGGAATAGTTAGCTAAGGTAGAATGGGAGCAAAAACTTCATGGTGTGTCAATTGAGGAACAGTGGAGGACTTTCAAAACTATTTTTCACAGTGCTCAGCGGAAATATATTCCAGTGAGAAGGAAGAACAGTAGGAAAAGAGACAGCCAGCCACGGATGTCTAAGGAAATAAAGGAAAGCATTAGATTGAAAAAAAGCACATACAAAAAAGCAAAGATTAGTGGGAAACTAGTAGACTGGGAAATCTTTAAAGGCCAACAGAGAGCCACAAAAAAGTTATGAAGAAAAGTAAGATAGACTATGACAGTAAACTAGCTCAGAATATAAAAACATGCAGCAAAAGTTTCTATAAATATGTAAATCGTAAAAGTGTGGCAAAGGTAAGGATTGATCCTTTAGAGGATGAGAAGGCCAATTTGATAACTGGGAATAAGGAAATAGCTGAGATATTAAAGTTATTTTGTGTCGATCTTCACAGTGGATGACACAAATACCATGGTGAAAACTAATGGCAAGAAGGTTAAAGCAGGTCAGGACCTAGAAACTATCATTATCATAGAACATAGAACATAGAACATTACAGCACAGTACAGGCCCTTCGGCCCTCGATGTTGTACCGACCTGTCATACCGATCTCAAGCCCATCTAACCTACACTATTCCATGTACGTCCATTTGCTTGTCCAATGACGACTTAAGTGTACCTAAAGTTGGCAAATCTACTACCGTCGCAGGCAAAGCGTTCCATTCCCTTACTACTCTCTGAGTAAAGAAACTACCTCTGACATCTGTCCTATATCTTTCACCCCTCAATTTAAAGCTATGCCCCCTCGTGCTCGCCGTCACCATCCTCGGAAAAAGGCTCTCCCTATCCACCCTATCTAACCCTCTGATTATTTTATATGTTTCAATTAAGTCACCTCTCAACCTTCTTCTCTCTAATGAAAACAGCCTCAAGTCCGTCAGCCTTTCCTCGTAAGACCTTCCCTCCATACCAGGCAACATCCTAGTAAATCTCCTCTGCACCCTTTCCAAAGCTTCCACATCCTTCTTATAATGCGGTGACCAGAACTGTACACAATACTCCAAGTGCGGCCACACCAGAGTTTTGTACAGCTTCACCATAACCTCTTGGTTCCGGAGAACTAAGGAGGCAGTGCTGGGTAAGCTAATGGGGCTAAAGGTAGACAAATCTCCTGGCCCTGATGAAATGCATCCCAGGGTACTAAAAGAGGTGACGGCGGAAATAGCAAATGCACTAGTAATTATTTACCAAACTTCACTGGGCTCTGGGTTGGTTCCTGCAGATTGGAAAACAGCCGATGTGACCCCACAGTTTAAAAAAGGAAGTAGACAGTTGAAGATACCTTGCTGAATGTGTTTAAGGCAAGGCTAGATAAATTTTTGAACAGAAAAGGGATTAAGGGTTATGGTGGGTGGGCAGGTAAGTGGAGCTGAGTCTCAAAAAGATCAGCCATGATCTTATTAAATGGCGGAGCACACTCGAGGGGCCGGATGGCCTACTCCTGCTCCTAGTTCTTATGTTCTTTTGTTCTTAAGTTCTAAGTGCACACCAACCCTCAGAGCATCCCACCCAGACCCATCCCCCTGAAACTTGCCCAATCTAAGCATCCCTGAAATGCTGCAGGCAATTTAGCGTGACTAATAGCCAACCTAGCCTGCACATCTTTGGACTGTGGGAGGAGACCAGAGCACCCGGAGGAAACCCACGCAGACATGAGGAGAATGTGCAAACTCCACACAGACAGTCGCCTGAGGGTGGAATCGAACCCGATTGCTGCAATTGTCTGAGTGCCCATGGGCCAGGGCAGAGGAATACTCAGGCTTGATTCTTCATTCCATTGCTACTTCATGATGTTTGGTGCATTAAGTAAGGATAGGAGTGGGCTCATATGTGATAACTCTCTGGACTTAGAGAATACCCACTTGTGGTGAGGTACTAGAGTGCTCCTATAGCTACTGAATTTTAGCACAGGAATAGTCAGTACCTACAGGAGAGGAAGGGGAACAACTGGAAAGTAAAGATGAATTCTCACAAGAACTGGATACTGGAGGCTCCAGCAGTAAAACAAAGTCCATGTTTATTGTCCTCCTCACCTTCAAGAATCATCAGAGGCTCGGCTCCTCATTTATCACATATAAGGAGCATCTTCTGAAATTTAATCCAAAATAATTAGTGGAACATTTGAGATTCCATATTTCCTGATTCATTCATATAAACAAGATGAAAAATGAAGAAAACATTCTGTTTTTTAATATTCATTCACAGGGTGAGGGCATCGCCGACTAGGCTGCATTTATTGTGCATCCCTAATTGCTCAGAAGGTAGTTAAGAGTCAACCACATTGCTGTGGGTGTGGAGTCACATGTAAGCTGACATGTAAGGATGGCAGTTTCCTTCCCTCAAGGACATTAGTGAACCAGATGGGTTTTTCCTGTGGCAATCGACAATGGATTCACAGTCATTGTTAGATTCTTAATTCCAGATATTTATTGAATTCAAATTCCACCATCTGCCGTGGTGGATTCAAACCCGGGTCCCCAGGACATTATCTGGGTTTCTGGATTAACAGTCCAGTGATTATACCACCAGGCCATCACCTCCCCTTCGGGCAGTTGAAGAGCAGATCTGGAATGAGAGTTGTGGGAAAGAATGTCGATGTCATTATTCAGCTTTGAGAGACAGGCTTTAATCTAGGCTTGGGTGATACAATGGAGAATTGGTTTAACTGATAGCACCATTAAAAAAACCCACAATAGGATGGCCAGTGCCAAACCATCTCCCTCACCAGCATGAACTTACAACTCGTCCAATAATTGGTACACAATTGTCCACATGATGGTTGGTGTGGGGAATGGAATATTGGCAGAGTGAAAAATAAATGAATTGGAAAATATTTTGTTGCGTATATTCTTCCTTGAAAGCCACTGAAGTCGAAATTCAACTTTTTATGTGCTATAATTTTGAGGTAATGATGACTTTGTTCATTTTATGTTGGCTTTTGAGCCACTGCCACATTGGATAGGGCATTTTTTAGACATCACTGGCAATTACCTGTGAAGCCCTTGAGTAACATCTGGAATATAGAGCTGAAGACTGGATATTGGCCAAAAAAGGTGTGTGGCTTGAGTTGGGGAGTTGGGAAATGGATCAATCTTAGCAGAAAGTAGCCAGAACATTTTTTTTAATCATCATGGAATGTGGGTGTCACTGGCGAACCCGCATTTCTTGCCTGTCCCTAGTTGACCTTGAGAAGGTAGTGACCTGCTTTCTTGAACTGCTACAGTCCTCCTGCTGTGGGTTGACCCACAATGCCTTTAGGGAGGGAATTCTAGGATTTTAACTTGGTGACAGTGAGTGATGGTGAGTGGCTTGGAGGTGGTTCTGTTCCTGTATATAAGCTGTCCTTGTCCTTCTTGATGGAAAAGTGGTCATGGGTTTGGAAGCTGCTGTCTGAGGATCTTTGGTGAATTTCTACAGTGCAACTTTTCATTCATGTAGATGTTGATGCCGGATGGAATCAGACTACCAACCCAAGAACCAGAGTGTATGTGCCCACGGTGACAGATGGGTTCTGGTCCAGGTTGGTTAGAAGGCCTGCCTCAGTTCTGTGGGATTGTGTTCTAGAAGTTCTGGAAGTTGTTAAGCCCTCTAGTCCTCAGCCTGTACCTGCTCCTTGGTCACCTCACACCCACCATGCCAACTCAATGCCAAATCATGCTCCTCACCCACATCTCACAGCCTCAGTACCCTCCATGCCAACTCTGTAGCCTCTCATCATCTATTGATCATGGGCAGACCATGGGACTGATGTGAATATGATAAAAAGAACTTCCAACAACACAATTCAGCAGATAGTTAGTAAAGTGTTCCCAATCACAAAGCCCAACCACAAAACATGTTTGCCCCAAGTGTTTTTCATCTGTACATCCTTTGCTTGTTGTGATCTGCCTGTACCGCTCATAAACGAAACTTTTCATTTATTTCAGTAGACGTGGCAATAAAATCAAAATCAAAATCAAATTTGATACTTTGTTCACACAGTATAGTTCTTGTTTACACGGGGGATGCCACAACTGTCAGGCTAGCAACAAATTCTTATTGAGAACCTGCTTTTGAAGCTGAAAGATTGTATGGCACAAGGCCAGATTCAAAATGTTATAAGTATTTGGAGTAATGGTTTCACAGGGCTAGTAAAGACACAACAGATCCCTGCTCTGCTGTATTATTCTGTCACTATCCCATCCATTACCTCTAGAGTTCACTATTCCAGTGCTTTTCTGGTTGTTTCTTAAACTCTGCACTCCTTACACTTTGTGGCATCTAAGATTCTATTGTCCATATCCTAAGTTGTATTAAGTTCCATTCATCCCTATTCTAATTCAGCTACATTGACTTTGTCTGATCATGCTGTCATTTGGATTTCTTTAGGTCTAACACAAAGCTCAGGAAAATCTTCTTGGTAACTGTCAAAGAGATAATAAGAACTACTGATGCTGGGTCTGAGATAACAAGGTGTAGCCTGGATGAACACAGCAGGCCAAGCAGCATCAGAGGAGCAGGAAAGCTGACATTTTGGGTCTGGACCCTTCTTCAGAAATGGAGGAGGGGAAGGGGGCTCTGAAATAAATAGGGTAGGGGGAGGTGATGATAGAAGGTGGATAGAGGAACAGATAGATGGAGAGAAGATGAGCAGGCCAAGAAGGCGGGGATGAAGCCAGTAAAGGTGAGTGTAGGTAGGGAGTTGGGATGGGAATTGGTCAGAGAGGAGGGAGGAGCAGGTAGGTGGGAAGGAGAGAAAAGTAACTGTCAAACTATGCTTATCATCACACTGGACAGTAACACCCTGCTCCGAGCTCAGCAGGGAGCAACCTCTTAGCAGGATAAATGTCCACTGAGGAAATAGTGACATTGCTGCTTCTCCCTGATTCATTCATATCTTCTTCAAACTTCTGGCTAAGCAATGTCCCACCTTTAACAGTCTCCTCCTTGCTTTCAAATTCCATTGGGTCTTTGCGCTTTCTATCTCTGTAATCTCCAGCAGCCTCACAACTCTCTGAGTTGTCAGTGTTTCTCTAATTCTCATCTCTTGAGCATTCCTGACTTAGTCACTCCACCATTGGCATCCATAACTTCAGCTGCCAAGGCCCAAAGCTCTGGTATTCTTAGAGTAAATCTCATCACTTCTTTTCTTTCCTTCCTTAAGATGCTTCTGAGAACACTGCCCTTTGTCAGTTACCCATCTGAGTTTCTCTCTGTGTGGCTCAGTGTCAAAAACTGTTTCTTGATGCCCATTTGAAGTGCTTTGCAATGTGTTATTTTGCTATAAGTGCTTTATCAGGGTACATTGTTTTTATTGGACTCTGATGCCATATTTGCCACAGACAGTGGTTTAACTTTGCCTATGCAGGGAAGAGGTGAAAGTTCCTGAAGGGTTTGACCTCCTTGACCTATAGTGTGGCCCTTGGAAGACAAATGAGGTGGTAATGGGATGGAGATGATGAGGAGAGTGAGGCGTATGCAGTTTACATACAATCTCTCAATAAACTGAACAGCTCATTGTAAGAAATTAACAGCAAAAAAAATTAAATCAAACTTGCACAGTATTCAGAATATTATGTTTTATTCAACAAGACAGAGAAATTATGGACATATTTATTTTAACGTATGTGTAGTGATTCCATGTTGTTGAAAATTTAATTCTATCAGTTTCCCAGTGCTCACAAGAGGCCGTATCTTAAAATTTATGACCATCAAGCTGTTTTGCTAACAATTTGTACTGTTTGGCTGTAATCGTACGAAGACTAAACTATTTCACTATCAAATTGGAATGATGGCTCACGTGGTAAATTTCATGACTACTTTCCCACATTCGAGCCTCATTAATAGTTCTCTCTCAGATTCTGAAGTTTATAGTGCTATTTCTTCACCATTCTGCAGTCCCCTGTAATAAAGCTTTCAATAAGCATGTTCAAAAAATCAAACGATTGGGCCCACAAAGGTCAGAGGGTAAGAGGCAGCAAATGAGCGATGCATATCTCAGTTTGTAATTAGTACTCATCAGGAGCAATAGGGAAGTTTTAACACTTTAATATTGTCCAAGCAACAGCCAAACAGAGTGAACACTCCTTTACTTCCCTCTCCCGGACTGATTTATTGTTTTATTCCATTAATGAACGTAAGAACATAGAACAGGGCAGCATAGGAATGGGCCCTTTGGTCCATGACGTTGTGCTGAACATGGTGCCTCACCACCTCAAGCCTCCATTTCCTACCTACTAACCTCATCCCGCCCCGTTGACCTGTCCGTCCTCCCCGGACTGACCTATCCTCTCCCTACCTCCCCACCTATACGCTCCTCTCCACCTATCTTCTCCTTTATCCATCTTCAATCCGTCTCCCCCTGTCTCCCTCTTTATTTCAGGACCCTCTCCCCTTTTCTGATGAAGGGTCTGGGCCTGAAACGTCAACTTTTGTGGTCCTAAGGTGCTGCTAGGCCTGCTGTGTTCACCCAGCTCCACACTTTGTTTTCTATGATGCCAAATGAAATGCCTCCTGCCCGTCCTTGGTCCATATACATCCTTTCCTTGCATATTCATGTGCTTATAAAGTCCCTTAAATACTCCTGTTGTATCTGTGAAGACTATTACAATTTGCTCTTCAATGTAGGTCCCTTACTGGCCTCTCACCCTCCTCCTCCTGACTCACATCACATTCGATTTTGGGATGAAAATGATGTCAAACAGCTTGAAACACAGTTCAAAACCCCGTCTTACAGTCAGTCAAATGTCAACAGAGGTTGAACAATATCATGGGCTGTTTTTGTCAGTACAGAAGAGCAGTCATGAGGAAATGTACCTTACTATTGGTGAGCCTGTTTGCACCCTGAATTACCTTCATGACAGTTTACTATTCAATCAATTTAGTGAGTGGAAAGCAAGTTTACCAATGCTTTGGTACAAGGGTGGGTCTGGTCAGCTCATTTGGATGGGAGTTCGGTGTAGAATGATGCCAACAGTATGAATTTAATTCCCACCTTGACTGACATAACACAGTGTGGAACTGGAGGAACACAGCAGGCCAGGCAGCATCAGAGGAGCAGGAAAGCTGACGTTTCGGGCCAGGACCCTTCTTCAGAAATGGGGGAGGGGGAAGGGAGCTCAGAAATAAATAGAGGAGGCTTGAGGCTGAGGAAGGCAGGTGGGATGGTGATAGGTGAATGCAGTTAGGCAAGTGGTGGTGATCAGTCAGTGAGGTGGGAGAGAACATGGTCAGGTTGTGTTAGGTCAAGGAGGCGGGGATGAGAGGGAGGGTCAGATGTGGGATGAGACGGAGGTGGGTGCGGAGACTTTGAAACTGAGGAATTCTATGTTAAGGCCATCATGGTGTAGCTTCCCGAGGCAGAATATGAGGTGCTGCTCCTCCAGTTTGCTGATGGTGTTATTCTGACACAGGAGAAGGCCCAAGGCGGACAAGTCAACCAGGGGGTGGGAGGGGGAGTTGAAGTAGTTCACGACTGGAAGGTGCTGTTGTTTGTCATAAACAGAGGACAGATGCTCTACAAAGCGGTCTCCGAACCTCCATTTGGTCTCACTGATGAAGAGAAGGCCACATCAGGAGCAGCGTTTGCAGTAGACCACATTGACGGATGTGCAGGTGAACCCCTGTGTAACGTGGAAGGTTTGTTTGGTGCCTTGAATGGAGGTGAGGAGTGAGGTGAAGGGGCTGGTGTAGCACTTCCTGCTGTTACCACGGGTAGCGGGGTTGGTGGGGCTAGTGGGGTATGCGCAACGGGTGAGAGAGTCACGGACAGATGAGTCCCTATGAAAGGCAGACAGGTGTGGGGAGAGAAATATATCTTTGGTTATGGGGTCGGATTGTAGGTGGCGGAATGGCAGAGAACGATATGTTGGATACGGAGGTTGGTGGGGTGATATGTGAGGACAAGGGGGATTGTGTCTTTGTTTTCATTGGGGGGAGGGAATGTGAAGGCAGAGGTGTGGGAAACGCAAGAGATGAGTCTATAATTAATCCACTGATAGAGCTTTGAACTAAAAGGACTTGAAAGACCAATGGGGCTTAAATAACATATCACAAAACAGGTTATCTGGCCATTATCACATTGCTGCTTGTGGGAGCTTGCAGTGTTAATTTGCTGCTTCTTCAAAACAGCACTTTTTAAACAACAGTGTTTTGGGACATCCTGAGGTTGTGAAAGGCACTATACAAATGAAAATGATTCTTACTTTCTTTCAGTGACTTGTGACTTATATTGCAGAAGCCGAAGGGTGCAATGATGATTGGACATGTGGGCAGGCCCCCGAATTATGGTGGAGGGGCCCTGACCAAAATTCTGACGACATGGCCAATGACACAAATAAATCACATTCGCAAGTCATTCTCTCCGAACAGAGACATATTGAGCCATTTTAGAGAGAGATATATAGAACAAACGATTAGATGGATATTAGCAGACATTAAAGAAAATAAATGCCCTGCTCATAATGCCTACATCTCAAGAATGAACAAAATGCAGCCTACCCTTATTACCTACCAATATCATCTATCTCTTTCTGATTGTTTCTGCTCTCATTCTTGTAATGGCCCTTTTAATGTGTATTTTCAGTCTGGTCTTTGCTGCTTTATTTTTGTCTGGATTAGGTGAATCTATGTGAGTTCCCAGTGCTGTGGTGGCATTTTACCCGAGTCTGGCCAGGATTTGTGTGGGTTTCATTCCTAGGATGTGGGGATTAGGGGCAGGCCATTTGCTGCCCATCCCTACTGCTCTTCTTTGTATCACTGGAGGCCACCTAGAGTCAGACCTTTCAAAAGGAGGGATTATGATCATAGAATCCCTGTAGGTGGAAGCAGGCCATTCAGTCCATCAACCCATACTGATCCTTCAAAGAGCATCTCACACAGGCCCAGCCCTATCTCTGTAACCCTACATTTCCCAAGGCCAATCCACCTAACCTGCACATCATTAGACTGCAGGAGGAAACTGGAGCAAACCCACACAGACATGTTGCCCAAGAGTGGCATCGAACCCAGGTGTTGTTAGGCAGCTGTGCTAACCATCAAGCCACCATGCCACCCATGGCAAATAGTTTCATTTCAGTTTAATAAAATCTAACATGGAAGAAGAATCAGCTGGCTCAAATGAATATGAAGAAGAATTAATACTTGCAAGCAGGTTTCTAAATATATGAGATCTGAGCCAAGCCTTTATCACACTGCTTTTAAGCCATGCAACATTTCACAGGAACTAGCATTAGACATGAGTAGACAGTAAAGTAAAACTGTGTCACGATATTCGCCTGGCCTTGTCTGGCAAGCCCTTCTGATTAAGAACACTCTGCAGGCTTCAAACTGCAAAGGAAATGGGCATCAAAAAAAAAACAATCCTTCCTGACTTAGTCAGTGGGGTGTAATATTATGCTTTGGGAAAACCCAAGAAATTATTTTGAGAACACAGGCCTTATCTCACATCTCTGGCACTACGACAACTCTCATAGAGAATAGTACTTTCCTTTCAATTAGGCTGAGGCGATAATTGCCCTTATTTCATTCATTTAGACACAGCCAGTCACATTTGGAGATGTGTGTGACTGAGCCACAATGACTTTTTTTTAAACACAGCCAATTGCAGCAAGGATGAACTTTAACCTCCAGGATTGGGTTATGGTTCGGGTTGGGTGTGAGAGTAAAGTGTTAGTAACCTGACCTGCGTCCCACCCAACTTCGCTCCATCAGTCAATCTAACTTCAATCCATCCACACGCTGGACCTTCAATTCATCAGTTTAAATTTGGGGGTGGGAAGAGGGGAGGGGGAGATATGTGGCATGGAGCGTAGAAGAGAAGGGGGCTGTGGTTGAGGTGTAGGCAGCTATTCCTCTCATTGGAAGAAGGTTTGCAGTTTAAACAATAAGGCCTGCTACCTCACCCTTATCTAACATTTTAAATCTGAATCCAGCTCACTCAAAAGGAACCTGGTACCTGGTGGCTAAAGGGACCTCCAATTCCACCCCCGTCCTCTTCATTGCCTCCCTGCCTCCGCCAACAGTGAGCTACCAAATTACACCCTACCTCCCCTCCAGGGCTCCAATCTCCCGTGCACCCCAGGCCAATTCTCCTCCGCTCGCCCCAACACCTCGATTCCTTTAGCTCTAAAGCAAGGACTTCAATCCACTCCCCCAATCCCGAAGATGCCAGATCTCCCAATACACAAATCCTGAGCCTCCAATACCCCCCTCCTAACCCTGAACCTCCAAATCCCGCCTCCTAACCCTGGCCATCTAATTCCTTACCCCACACCCACTCAGGTTGCCCAATTCCTTTGCCCTCCATCCTGGACCTCCAATTCCCACTCCCACAACTTGAACCTTCAACCCAACACTGCAAAATCTGGAGGTCCACTCTCCCCATCTCCCACCCTAAATCTTTAATTCCCTCAGACCCTGGCACTGAGCCTCCAATTGCCTCACCCTAATCCAGTAGACCCCAATGCTTCTACTCTAACCTTCCCTCTATCCCATGCTTAACGTGACCTGTAACCTCCACAACAACAGGAACACCCAGATTCCCAATAAGCTACTGGCCCCTGTTGCTTCCAGTGGATCAAAGAGCTACAATCCCCAGCCTCTTCATAAGTTCAAACTGGCAGATGGAGCTGAGTGATGATCCAAGTATAGCTGTGCATTCAGATATATTGGAGAAACAATGACATCATTGATTCGAGAACAGACAGAAAGGAAACTGTGCTGGTCAGCTGATTGTTGCCACGCACACTGCTGATCAACATTCACTGACTTTAAAGCACAGGAGAATAAAAATAATTTCATGGTTAAAATAGCATGCAAAATCAACACTGAAACATGAAAATAGTAGCAATTGCAAGGTGAAGGCCTTGTTGTATTTTCACTGGATTATTAATCCAGAAACCTAACTAATGTTTCAGGGTTCAAGTTCAAATTTGTGTGGAATTTGAATTCAATAAATAAGAATCAGGTGTTAAGAATCTGCTGATGTCCATGAAGCCATTATCAATTGCTGGTAAATACCTCAGCTCATTAATGTCCCTGGGAAGGAAATCTGCTATCCTCACCTGGTCTGGCCTACTTGTGACTCTCACCTAACAGTCATTCAACCTTATCAATCGCTACAAAGTCTCATCAAAGAAATGAAACTTGATGGTCAACGTAGCAGTGACCTGACAAGACGACAGAAACGGTCCTGTTGACCCTGCAAAGTCTTCTTTACTACATCTGGGGGCTAGTGCTAAAATTAGGAGAGCTGTCTCACGGAATAGTCAAGCAACAGCCTGGCTTAGTCACACTCACAGAATCGTACCTTACAGACAATGTCTTAGACACCACCATGACCATCCCTGGATATGTCTTATCTCAATGGCAGGACAGACCCAGCAGAGGTGGTGACCCAGTGGGATACAGTCAGGAGGGAGTTGCCCTGAGAGTCCCCAATATCGGCCTGGCTCCATGAAATCTCATGGCTGCAGGTTAAACATAGACAAAGGAAATGTCCTGCCGATTACCACAGATCATCCTCCTTCAGCTAACAAATCAATACTCCTCCATGTTGAACAACGCTTGGGGGAAGCACTGAAGAAGGGCACAAAATGTACAAAAACAAAGTTGCTAGAAAAGCTCAGCAGGTCCGGCAGCACCTGTGAAGGAGAAAACAGAGTTAACGTTTCGGGTCTGGTGACCCTCCCTTGGAACCCAACACAAAATGTACTCTGGGTAGGTGGGGGATTTCAATGTTCTCCACCAAGAGTGGCTCGGCAGCATTACTACTGATCGAGTTGGTCGGCTCCTAAAGGACATAACTGCGAGACTGCGTCTGTTGCAGGTGATGAGGGAACCAACAAAAAGGAAAAACATACATGACGTTCTGCTTACCAATATGTCCAAAGGGAGGATGCTGGGAAGTCGTTTCCATTAAGCGGGGAGACTAGGACCCGTGGGCACAACCTTAGAATGAGAGGGGGTAAATTTAAAACAGAAATGAGGAGATATTTCTTCAGCCAGAGAGTGGTGGGCTTGTGGAATTCATCGCCATGGAGCGCAGTGGAGGCCAGGACGTTAGATGCCTTCAAGGCAGCGATCGACAAATTCTTGATCTCACAATGAATTGAGGGCTATGTGGAGAGTGCAGGGAAGTGAGTTGAAATGCCCATTGGCCGTGATTAAATGGTAGAGTGGACTTGATGGGCCGAATGGCCTTACTTCCACTCCTATGTCTTATGGTCTTATGGTCTTATGTCAGTTGCAGATGTATCTATTATGACAGAATCAGTAAGAGTGAGCATCGCACAGTCCTTGTATAGATGAAGTCCTGACTTCACATTGTGAATACCCTCCACTTTGTTGTGTGACACTATTACTGTGCAAAATGGGACTGACTTTGAATAGATCCAACTACTGGAGGCTAGACATCCATGAGGCGCTGTGGGACATCAACAGCAGCAGAATTGTACACCAGCACAATCTGCAACCTCATGGCCTGCCATATCCCCCGCTCACCCATCACCATCAAACCAGGGGGTCAACCCTGGTTCAATGGAGGGTGCAGGAGGGCATGACAGGAGCAGCACCAGGCATACCTATAAATGAGGTGACAATCTGGTGAAGCCACTAAACAGGAACAAAAACAGAAGATGCTGGAAAAGCTCAGCGGGTCTGGCAGCATCTGTGGAGTAAAAAATCCAAGTTAATGTTTTAGGTCCGGTGGCCCTTCCTCAGAATTGATGGCAGCTAGGATGACGTCAGTTTATATGCAAAGAATAGGGAGGGGTATAGGGTAGTTGGATGGACAAAGGAGTTGATAATGATCTGGTTGAGATGGTGAATAGCTGTTAATAGGGACTGTTAGTGACTAAAAATAGGCAATGTGTAATGACAGGCTATGTGATAACAAAGCCTGGTGTAAGGGGTAGGGGGCTAGGACATGAGAGAGTTTAGGCCCTAAACGGTCTCAACTTGATATTGAGTCTGGAGGGCTGCAAGGTCCCCAAGCTACTAAACAGGACTACTTGCATGCTAAAGAGCATAAGCGGCAAGCGATAGACGTAGTTAAGTGATCCCACAACCACTGGATCAGATCCATGCTCTGCAGTCCCGCCACATTCAGTCATAAATGGTGGTGAACAATTAAACAACTCACTGGAGGAGGCTTCACAAATACCCCGATCCTCAATGATGGATCAGTTCAGCACATCAGTGCAAAAGATGAGGCTGAAGTATTCATAGCAATCTTCAGTCAGATGTGCTATGTGCATGATCCATTGTGACCTCTTCCAGTGATCCCCAGCATTACAGATACCAGTCTTGAGGCAATTTCATTCACGCCACCTGATATCAGGAAATGGTTGGAGACACTGAATACTGCAAAGGCTACGGCCCTGCCAACATTCCAGCAACTGTACTGGAGACTTGTGCTCTGGAACTTGCCGCTCCCCTAAAAGGCACATTGATCAGAAACTCAACTGGAATCACCACATAAATGTAATGTGGCTAAAGAAGCAGGCTGGAGGCTTGGAGTACTATGGTAAGTAACTCACCACCTGGCTCCCAGAGCCTGTGCACCATCTCCAAGGCACAAGTCAAGACCATGATAAAATACTCCTCACTTGCCTGGATGAGTGCAGCTCCAATGCTCAGGAAGCTTGACATCACCCAGGGCAGAGCATCCCACTTAATTGGTACCAAATCCACAAGCATCCACTCCCTCCATCATTGATGCTCAGTCGCAGCAGTGTGTACTATGTTCAGAAGCACACTGCAGAAGTTCACCAAAAATCCTCAGTCAGCATCTTCCAAACTCAAAATCACTTCCATCTCAGTGGAAGAACAGCAGATACATGGGAACACCATCACCTGCAAGCTTCTTCCAAGCCACTCACCATCCTAGCTTGGAAATATATCACCACTCCTTCACTGTCGCTGGGCCAAAAGCCTGGAATTCCCTTCCTAAGGGTCAACTGACAGCACAGGGACGGCAGTGTTTCAAGAAGGCAACTCACCACAACCTTCTCAAGGGGAAACCAACTACTGGCAATAAGTGCTGGCCCAGGCAGTGATGCCCATGTCGCACAAATGATTAAAAGAAATACCTTTGAACCCCTCAAGTCTGTCCCCCAGCCAATTAGATCAGGGGCATATCTTAACCAGATCTATTACACAGCCTTTTAACACCCTTACTTACCAAAGATCCATTGATCACCATTTTGAAATTTTCACTTGATATTTCAGCTTTGGCCACTGTTACTTTTTGCAGAGTGATCCATGTTTCTATTACCTTTTATGTGACAAAGTGATTCTAGTGATCATTTTAAAATACTGGTCCTTTGCTCTGGATACCCCCTTCAGAGCAAAAATAGTAACTTCCGTTCACTGTGCCATATCCTTTAATTATCTTAAAAATGTAAGGTTTCTTTTAACTTTTACAAATAATTTCCATGATACAATGATGTCTTTAGAATCACAGAATCCCTACAGTGTGGAAACAGGCCAATGAGCCCATCTAGTCCGCACTGACCATCCAAAGAGCAGGCTACCCTGATACACGTTCTCTACCTTATCCCTGCAGCTCTCCCTGCATTTCCCATGGCTAATGCACCTGGCCTACACATCCCTGGGCACGATGGGCAATTAATCATGGCCAACCCACCTAACTTGCACATCTTTGGATTTCTCTTCATCGATATTATTTATTTAATTTGCTACTTCAATGTAACAATTAGCAATAAAATCATGTTTAAAATGTATCAATGTCTAGGATATGGAGATAATTTTAGTTGAACAGAACAAGTATTTACAAATACGTTCTCCACGTGTCTGCGTGGGTTTCTTCTGGGTGCTCAGGTTTCCTCCCACAGTCCAAAGATGTGCAGGTTAGATGAATTGACCATGCTATATTTCCCAACAGTGTCCAGGGATACAATGGTTAAGTGCATTAATCATGGGAAATGTGAGTTTGCAGGTATAATGTTTGAGGCGGGATCTGAGTAGGATGCTCTTCAGAGGGCCAGTCCAGGCTCAATGCACCAATTGGCCTCCCTCTGCACTGTAGGCATTCAATATTTCTATGATTCTGAATACAATTTTACTTGTTCTTTAATCCTCTATCATGTTCAAATTGTTTCTAAGCATTTGTGGAAGGTGGTTCACAAACTTGTATCAAATAAAATTCATATCGATACAAAATACAAATCAGGTAATAATGAATAATCATACTTAATTCACAATTTATGGCTTTCAAGTAGGAGATCCTAGGAAGTTATTCATTTGTATTTTTACATCTGACTGCTGGTTCCTCTCTGTGTTAGAACTGATGCCAAATCAATTTTATGTATGGCCAGCACTGGTTGGGTTGGGAGAGGCTTAACCACACATAGTGCCAATTCCCTGCCACTGGAGTGTTACCTCTTGATGAAGGTCAGTGCCCATCTCCTCTGGAATACAGTTGATGGTCTATCATAACTGCAGTGCTGAAAAACTCTGCATTGATTAGTGTAATGAGCAACCTGGCATGAGTCAAAATGGGGTGATATTCAACTGGGGAATGGGAAGGGAAACCAATGGGCAAGATTGTAATTACTATGGGTTAAATGATATCCATTTTATTGGGGCCAAATACAATGAACATTAGATGGGGTGAGAAATGTTGATTATGATGCTAACTCAGATATTAAAACTCAGTCTCTTAAAGGACGCTCTTATAATTCCCACTGTGGCATACATTTGAATAGGAATCTATGCAAACATTGGAAACAAGATTTTGGTCAAAGACTGAAGCAAAAAGCTTCAGTTTTTGAATGAGTTCGAAAATAACCAGCCAATCAGAACTTGCTCTTCTCACTTACTGAATAAATGTTATGCAATAGCACTGGCAACATCCTTAGACAAATATTTAGGCAGCATATCCCACAGAGATGAGATGTTACAGAGACAGGGTCAGGGGTGGGGTGTTGGTGGATGAGGAGAAATGGGGGATGGTGGTTTGGGAGGCAGTGATAGAGTGGGGGTTGGAGGGAGCTCTGGTCATGATGCTTCAGAAAGGAGAGAGGTCAGGCATATTTTGCCACTTGCGTGTTTTTGTACAGCCTGTGAACGGCTGAAAGCACAGAAACAAAATGACAGCACAGGAAATGTACTATATCCCTGGTTGCGTAAAACCAACAAAATGGATTCAGCTGCTGGCTTGATGAAGGGAACAAAAAAGTGCTACTGCAAATCCTCAAGGAAAATTGTTCTCCAATTTTCTGTCAATACCTAGTCCCATCAATCCTAAACTGTCAGGAAATTCAAACTTGCCTCCTTCTCCCTTCTGAGGCATCTTAAATTCTATCCCGTCTCCCTGGCCATCTTGCTGTGGAACTGGGCATTGTGAATTAGCAAGCCGTTTTCCACCTCTCCGTAAAGAATTCAAAATGGGGAGAGGAGTAAAGCGGGCCACCAATTATCTTTACGCTATTTATTCACAGAATGTGGGCACCACATTTATTGCTTATCCCTGACTGCCCTTGAGAAGCTGGTGGTAATAAATGAGAGGCTTGCTAGACTTTTACAAAGAGGAATTAATAATCTGTCGCATTGCCTTGGATCTGGAGTCACATGTAGGCCAGACCAGAGAAGGGTGGTAAATTTCCTTAAGGGCATTAGTGAATCAGTCAAGTTTACATGAAGATCCAGTAAATTCACTGTCACCCCATTATTGACTGCAGCATTACGAAACAAAATCAGCTTTGTTGGGTGGTGTGATGGCACAATGCTTAGTACTGCTGCCTCACAGCACCAGGAACCTAGGTTCAATCCCAGTGTTGTGTGACTGTCTGTGTGGAGTTTGTACATTCTCTCCCTTAACGTGTGGCCTCCTTCCTGCAGAACAATGATGTGCAAATTGGGTAGATGCTAAATTGCCCCATGGTGTTCAGGGCTGTGCAGACTAGGATGATTAGCAGTAGGAAGTGGGGATTTGGATGGATGCTGTTGGGAATTTTGGTGCAGACTTGATAGACTGAATAACTTTTATTCACATTGTAGAGATTCTATGATATAATTACATTGAATTCTTCCTGAACACCTGTGTTTGGATTTGAACCCAAAACTGCACATTAATAGACAGTTGAAACCACCTTTATTCTACCACGCCCTATATTTGCTAACACTCATCTTTCACTGTGTGGCCTTTCTGACTCAGTCGTGGTTCTATGAATGCCTCTGGTTTTCTTTTGCTTTGTTCAGGAATCTAATTTTTCCTTCCAATTAATTGTTCTCAACCAGTTTGCTCCCCACTTGAAGGTGTTGGTTTTCTGCAGGGACCTATAGTCACTCATCATTCTCAGACACCTTGCTCAAGACACCATTACTCATTCCCTTATCCTGATAATGCTGATAGCCACTCACTGTGTTAGATATGTGGTTACCATTAGGTTCTTAGTTTCAGATTTTTATTGAATTCAAATCCCACAATCTGCCATGGCAGGATTTGAACCCAGGTCCCAGGAACAATACCCGGGTCTCTGGATTAACAGTCTAGCAATAATACCAGTAGGTCATCGCCTCTCCCTTGACTGTGTGTCAGGTTGAGGAGGAGAGTGGATGATAGGTGAAGAGATAGCTGTTGTATCAACCACTTTAGCTGCTTTCTACAAGACCATCCTCTTTATTTTTCTTCCAAAATAATAAAAAATATTCTTAACATTTGCAACCACCAGAGGTTTGCAAAGGATCAGAAGGAAATTAAATGCTCAACCAACTTTTGAATTAAATGAAAAATAAATGGATGTAGATGTGAACCAAGGCTAAGGTGATTGCTCCAAGTTAGTTGGCTGGTTCAAGTCCTACAACAGAGACCAGGGCTCATGGTCCAGGCTGACGTTTAGGATCATCCAGACCAGGATGGGGTGCTGCACCATTACCATCTTTCCAGTGATGTGGTAAACCAGCTCCTCTTTCACTCTGTCTGAAGTGATTGTAGAAGATTCCAGTGATAATGGCTGGATTATCTGTTTTAGTTGTGTTAGTTAAGGAATAACTGCTGGCTAGGACACCATTGAGACCACCCTCAATCACTTCTGAAAAGCTATCTCTAAATCTTTTACATCCATCTGCAGGAAGAGAAGGGTTCACTGAACGAAGGTGCCTTTGACAGTGTAGCACTCCCCCGTACCACACTGGGATGTCAATATTGACTTTATGCTGATGTTCTTGGAGGAGGAAGTAAACTGATAACATCTAAGAGAAAGCCATGTCACCATGGGTAACAGGTATCTCCTAACTTTTCACTTATTTGGGAATCACGTGAATGGGCAACTTGCTTCTTCTGCCCTGCAAACTTTCAGCAGGGGCAAATCCCAGGGCACTTTTTAAGCAATCCTAATTTATCACCTTGCAGCAACTCTAAGCCAGCCTTTTCCAAACAAAAGCTCAATGATTGTGCACCCCTCAAGTGGTTCTGCCTGATGAGTATATTCATAATTGTAGAAAATCACACTTAACATGAATGTGCTGTATAAACACAGACGTGTTTGGTTTGTCATACTGGAAAATGAAGGCAAATCTGAGCATGAAAACCCGGACTTATCTTCATGTGGGTGGTCTGGCAAAGCAGAGCAGGAACAAGAATTTGAGAAGATCGGTGGGCAGCTTTCCTGGTTCGGGATGGGAGGCTGCTTGATTCAGAATGGAGATTTAGACAGGTAACGATGGGCTCAGTGTCACTTTTCTGGCTTCACAATATGATGGGCAAAGCTACAAATAAACTTCAAATGAACATGCACTTCCTCTTTGGAGTGTGCTTGACATCTGAAAAATTGCCTCTATACAGGAGAATTTCTAGGTGCCTGTGTTCGCACCACACACTCCCTATCCAAGTGTGCCCTTGCTAGTTTGTAGAGCAAAACTCTAAGTATCCCCCAGCCCAGGCATAAAAGGAGGAATCTTTAGGATGGGGTATTTCTTCCACTTTTCCCAAATTAAATGGAATAATGCTGGAACCCTGCTCTGACTCATCACTCATCCACAACCTTCCAGACTCGAAGATCACTACCTGGGGATTGCTGCTTTATGCTGGGGAGGCGTTTGAGACAGGACTGTGATTTTCGTGCTGCAGAAAAATTTGGAGAGTCCTTCGGAATGAGGGGCTGAAATCGGACCTTCTGGTAAACGCAAGGAGCAGAATTATACGCGTCTAATTCAATCAACCACACTCCTGTGCTCACACAGCCCCAGTTGTCTGAGGGTGTGATTATTTAGGAAACTAGTTTCTCTTTGTTTTGGGGAAACTAGGAGATTGCGAGTCATGATGGTGTACAAACAACACAATGAAATGATGCAATGTGACTTAAACACCACTTTATGTAGTTGTAAACAAAGGACATGGCAGACTTTTTTTCCAGGAATAAGGTGACCATTTACATGCGCACAATAGCATACAGCAACAGTACAATCAACATGAGTAAATTGATAAATCTAGGCCCTATAGACTACCCAGTAACAAGCAGCAGAATTATCATTTCAAACATTTTCATTATGACTACTAGCACTGGCCAGACAGAATGGAGGAGTGAACAGCGAGCACCTCCCTACAACAATATAATGTAATGAGACTTGATTCCTGAACAATAAATTCCTCCTCCAGTCAACATAGCTGCCATGCCTGGGAAGGACACATTCTCAGTGCATTAATACGAGCGGGGAAAGGTAGGAGGCTTGCAACTAACTACTCCATGGTTTTCTCAGGGACTGATACAGACAGCAGGTGGTCTCTACATTAACTGAAAATCCCCACTCATCTGCAGAGGTTAATGGCAATGTGAAATAACCATCAATTGCACAGCTTTTAATATCAATGCTTTAATCTCTGTACTGACAGTGCGAATTGAAGGTTCAAGGGAGTAAAGGGCAGAAAAGAAGGTGAGCTAGATTGGGATGGAATAGTTAAGTGATCCCATATAGGGTGTCCAAACCCTGTAGGTTCATTTTGTAGACATTCAATCTCGGTTTTTGGGTATTGCAGGAAACATGCGCATCCATTGCTCACCTCAGTTGTCGTTGTATGGTTTGATGAACCCCAATAAGTGTCAGCAACAAACAGACACAGAATTAGTTGGAGAAACCCAGCAGGCCTGGCAGAGAAAACAGAGTTAGTGCTTCAAGTCTAGTGAGCCTTCTTTGGAACTGATATCAGTGAGGAAAAGGTGGTACTTATGCTGCTAAGGTGAGATGGAAGGGGATGGGGTAGGTATGAGTGGATTGGTGGAGAGGGATTCTAGAGCGAGAAGGAGAGAGAAAATAGATGGGCAGACAAGAGATAGCAACCCAGGGAAGAAGAGGTGCTGGACAGGAGATAATGCAAACTGGGAATGCGTGAAAATGGGTTAGCAATTCAAAAGCAACCCATGTCATTTTTCATGACAGCGCATGGGACGTGGGCTTAGTAAAAGACATGTGGAGGGAAGTGTTCATGCTCTACAATTCTTAAACTTGATATTGAGATCCTGAAGGTTGTAAGGTTCCCAAGCCGAAGATGAGATGCTATTCTTCCTCTCTCTCTCCCTCTCTCTCTGTATATTGCTCTCCCTGGGCTCCATCTCCACCTACTCGCTCACTAAAACCCCCAAACTCTATCTGCCAACCTGCATGCCCATTACTGATTTAAGTGCCACCTTGTCCTAGCTACTGAAGATCTGAAGAAGGCTCACTGGACTTGAAATGTTAACACTGCTTTCTCTTCACGGCCAGATCTGCAGAGTTTCTCCAGGAGTTTCAGTTTTTATTGTTTCAGGTGTTCGGCATCTGCAGTTCTTTGTCTTATTTTACATCAGCAACATTGGCGTGGGACCAGAAACTCAGGCTGTAAAGGGTAAAAACTGTATGTTTCTTTCCTTAAAGGACATCAGGAAATAAGTTGTATCAGTGATAATGGGAACTGCAGATGCTGGAGAATCCAAGATAATGAAATGTGAGGCTGGATGAACACAGCAGGCCCAGCAGTATCTCAGGAGCACAAAAGCTGACGTTTTGGGCCTAGATCCTTCATCAGAGAGGGGATCGGGTGAGGGTTCTGGAATAAATAGGGAGAGAGGGGGAGGTGGACCGAAGATGGAGAGAAAAGAAGATAGGTGGAGAGGAGAGTATAGGTGGGGAGGTAGGGAGGGGATAGGTCAGTCCAGGGAAGACGGACAGGTCAAGGAGGTGGGATGAGGTTAGTAGGTGGGAGATGGAGGTGCGGCTTGGGGTGGGAGGAAGGGATGGGTGAGAAACTTCCACTCCTATGTCTTATGGTCTTAACACTGCATTGAACACCACATTTTCCAATCTTTCCCAAGTCTGTTTGGTTTTCCACTTGCTGGTAGGTAAGCATTGATCAGAAGTACTGCTTTCTTCCTCCATTGTGTCAAAGGAATGCACATGGGGAGTGCATGCTGCAGTTGGGTGAAGAAATCGGACGCTCTTTGCCAATAGCTAAGCCTCCAGTGAACTGAGAGAGCTTTAGCCTCTTGCCTCACGAATGTAGACAGTTTCAGTTTCCCCCACCATCCACTCCATCTCACCCAGGCATCTTTCAACTTCATCTCCCAAGACTTGATGCATTGTGAATTCCTGATGTCTACACATGAAATATAATATGAGATTTGAACACATGGACGGCCCCAAATCATGAACCAGGGATTCTTTATTCCACTGACTTCATGTAAGTACAAATATGAAGGGGAATGGTCAGACATCAGTGTCTGCCCATTTTTCCAACTTGTCAGTGTCTCTTTGAAGTTATTCAGCATCATTGTCATGCCGTGGGGGAGGGAATGAACCCAGCATGAAGGAGAGGGTGAGCCCAGTACAGAGGAGAGTGAGCCTCTGTTCTTCCTCTTACCCATCCCTTCTTCCCACCCCAAGCCACACCTCCATCTCCTACCTAATAACCTCATCCCACCTCCTTGACCTGTCCGTCTTCCCTGGACTGACCTATCCCCTCCCTACCTCCCCATCTATACTCTCCTCTCCACCTATCTTCTTTTCTCTCCATCTTCGGTCCGCCTCCCCCTCTCTCCCTATTTATTCCAGAACCCTCACCCCATCCCGCTCTCTGTGGAAGGGTCTAGGCCCGAAACGTCAGCTTTTGTGCTCCTGAGATGCTGCTGGGCCTGCTGTGTTCATCCAGCCTCACATTTCATTATCAGGAAATAAGTTGCCTTTTTCCTTAAGTGACAACCCAACAGCTTCACGTTCACTTTTACTGGAGTGTCTTTTTATTTCTGGATTCAAATAAAAAACTGAGTTCAATTAACATGATGGGATTTAGCCTCGTTAAATTCAACCTGATTTTACCTCGTACAAGTGAATGGCTTATCAGTGAGATAAAAATCACATCGACATCCTTTATCCAACAAGTTAACCAGCAGCATCCACCAGATGTTAACAAAAGAACTCGAATCACCAGTTCATCCTCAGGAACGTCCTTTATTATTGAGCTGAAATACAAACCAGCCTTATGCAATCTTTGATCCTAGATTTTTTATTTCCTTTGATTTCTGTTGGATTCATTCCATTGCATTTTAATAAGCTTCTCTAATAACTTCCTTAATAATTTTAATAAACAGGGCAGCACGGTGGCTCAGTGGTTAGAAGTGCTGCCTCACAGTGCCTGGGACCCAGGTTTGATTCCAGCCACAGCTGACTGTCTGCGTGAAACTTGTAAGTTCTCCCCATGTCTGTGTGGGTTTCCTCCCACAGCCCAAAATTGTGCAGGTTAGGTGGAGTGACCAAGCAAAATTTTCCGCAGCATCCAGGAATGTGTAAGCTAGGTGGATTAGCCATGAGAAATGGGGAGTTATGGGGATAGGGTGGCTCTGGGTGGGATGCTCTTTGGAGGGTTGGCTCAGACTTGATGGGTTGAACGGCCTCTGTCTGCACTTGTAGGGATTCTATGATTCTCTGCTTTATCATTTTGGGGGAATCTTCCCAGGTTGTGAATGACAATGGTGGGAAATTTGGGAAAATTGAATGTGATACCGACCAACATCAAAAGTAAAAAGTTGCATTTTCCAAACAAATGCTAAGGACAATGTCAGATTGTTGCTCGTGTGAGGTTTATTAATAGAGATTATCGTTCATTATCACCTTCATAGCTACCTCATCCCACCTCATTAATATGCAGGGTGCCCTTCTGCCAGCTGCCCAATAGAAACTAGTTGTTGAGCATTTCTCTCCTCGTTAGGTGGCACTCCACTAACCATCCTGACTCTCTCTGCCCTGCTGTGGGCAGATTGCTCATGGAATGAGATAAAGGGAGGGATTGAAAGTGGCTGGCCAACTGTTAGGCAGGGGTGGTGAAATGTCCTGATTTTGTGAGTGTTATGTGCAGAGGTGCGGCATGATTGAGTGGCTGAGAGTCAGTGTTACAGGATATAACGAGAGTGGTAGAGCATGAGCCTTGGCAGGGGGTAGTTGCAGTAGCAGAGCTAGAGTAGGTGTGAGGTGGCGGAGAGAAGATGTTGACGCTTAACTTGGTGGAGCAGAGAAACTCACTGGCCTTCTGGCATCATGGCTGTATGTTTCCCCAGTCAATTTATGACCCTTATGACATCCATCCAGCTACACCCAGGCCAAGAAGAATATCACATTAGCACAGCGTGCAGAATGCATGATACACTAATTGCCTTTTTGTTGTGTAATCACAATATTTTGGTCATTGCGACTCCTTTGTCTTCAGTACCTTGAATTGGTGGACGGTGACAGTAATGAAGGCAGCATATTGAGACTATTTTGCACAAACTCACTGAGTTAGAAATGACTTAATGTAGGTTTTTCTTAATCTATCCATGGCATGTGCACATCACCACCTGGGTCACTATTTATTGCCCATCCCTGTTTGCCCTCGAGAAGGTGGTGCTGAGTTGATATTGACATTACTCAATGAAGTTGGCAGAGTGGCCATTTGCAATTTGTCAACTTCTAATTTTCAATCCTGGGTCAATTTTGATAGCAATTATTTAAGAATAGTTGGTGAATGATAGAAAGTACCCTTGCAGAACAGCCCTTCCTATGTGTTAGTAGTGGCATAGTTGGTACTCTATGAGGGAGAGGGGGATGTAGTGGGAAAAGTTAAGAGCCCAGTGATCCACAGGGGATGTGGTTTAAATCCCAGCATAGTAGTTTATTGAATCTAAATAACAAAATCTGGAATACAAATAAGCATCAGTGAAGTGACCATGAAACTATCATCAATGCATCACAATGGTGGCAGTCGGAGCTTGTCCATTCCATCTGTTTCTTTTTCTTTCTTTTCCTCTTGGTTTTTTTTCTCTCATTTCAGCGACATCCTGAACTCCCAGCCTCAGCACAGACCCAGGCTCGTGGTCTCAGTGCTGACCTGGTGAGACATCCTCTCAGCTGGGCCTTGCTTACCCTTGGGCTCGGTGTGACAGTGTCCCAGCTCGGCGTGACAGTCCCCCAGCCCAGTGTTACAGTCTGTAGGCCCACTGCGGCCTCAGCGTGGACTTCCAGCCTGAAGGTAATTGAAGGCCTGACATGGACTGGAGGCTCGGAGCCATAATGGACCGGGTTGAAAGGACTGTTGTTCTGAACTTCTCACTCTTCTGTTTTTCCAATTTATTCCTTTGATCTGTAATACTGAACTTTTTATTTCGTTATTTTCCTAAGTTTTTCCCGAAGAACTTGTACTGAAGAATTTGCACCTTAGGTACCTTTTGCCTAAGATGGCATCTGAACCGGTGACTTCTAAACCTTACAGTGCACTCATTTGAGTTCATGTGATAAACAAAGCTAATTCTATTTCCAAGATAATAAAATGTGAGGCTGGATGAACACAGCAGGCCAAGCAGCATCTCAGGAGCACAAAAGCTGACGTTTCGGGCCTAGACCCTTCATCAGAGAGGGGGATGGGGGGAGGGAACTGGAATAAATAGGGAGAGAGGGGGAGGCGGACCGAAGATGGAGAGTAAAGAAGATAGGTGGAGAAGGTGTGGGTGTGGGGGTAGGGAGGGGATAGGTCAGTCCAGGGAAGACGGACAGGTCAAGGAGGTGGGATGAGGTTAGTAGGTAGCTGGGGGTGCGGCTTGGGGTGGGAGGAAGGGATGGGTGAGAGGAAGAACCGGTTAGGGAGGCAGAGACAGGTTGGACTGGTTTTGGGATGCAGTGGGTGGGGGGGAAGAGCTGGGCTGGTTGTGTGGTGCAGTGGGGGGAGGGGATGAACTGGGCTGGTTTAGGGATGCAGTGGGGGAAGGGGAGATTTTGAAACTGGTGAAGTCCACATTGATACCATATGGCTGCAGGGTTCCCAGGCGGAATATGAGTTGCTGTTCCTGCAACCTTCGGGTGGCATCATTGTGGCAGTGCAGGAGGCCCATGATGGACATGTCATCAAGAGAATGGGAGGGGGAGTGGAAATGGTTTGCGACTGGGAGGTGCAGTTGTTTGTTGCGAACTGAGCGGAGGTGTTCTGCAAAGCGGTCCCCAAGCCTCCGCTTGGTTTCCCCAATGTAGAGAAAGCCGCACCGGGTACAGTGGATGCAGTATACCAAATTGGCAGATGTGCAGGTGAACCTCTGCTTAATGTGGAATGTCATCTTGGGGCCTGGGATGGGGGTGAGGGAGGAGGTGTGGGGACAAGTGTAGCATTTCCTGCGGTTGCAGGGGAAGGTGCCGGGTGTGGTGGGGTTGGAGGGCAGTGTGGAGCGAACAAGGGAGTCACGGAGAGAGTGGTCTCTCCGGAAAGCAGACAGGGGTGGGGATGGAAAAATGTCTTGGGTGGTGGGGTCGGATTGTAAATGGCAGAAGTGTCGGAGGATAATGTGTTGTATCCGGAGGTTGGTAGGGTGGTGTGTGAGAACGAGGGGGATCCTCTTGGGACGGTTGTGGCGGGGGCGGGGTGTGAGGGATGTGTCGCGGGAAATGCGGGAGACGCGGTCAAGGGCGTTCTCAATCACCGTGGGGGGGAAGTTGCGGTCCTTAAAGAACTTGGACATCTGGGATGTGCGGGAGTGGAATGTCTTATCGTGGGAGCAGATGCGGCGGAGGCGGAGGAATTGGGAATAGGGGTCCCCACACCTCCTCCCTCACCCCCATCCCAGGCCCCAAGATGACATTCCACATTAAGCAGAGGTTCACCTGCACATCTGCCAATTTGGTATACTGCATCCACTGTACCCGGTGCGGCTTTCTCTACATTGGGGAAACCAAGCGGAGGCTTGGGGACCGCTTTGCAGAACACCTCCGCTCAGTTCGCAACAAACAACTGCACCTCCCAGTCGCAAACCATTTCCACTCCCCCTCCCATTCTCTTGATGACATGTCCATCATGGGCCTCCTGCACTGCCACAATGATGCCACCCGAAGGTTGCAGGAACAGCAACTCATATTCCGCCTGGGAACCCTGCAGCCATATGGTATCAATGTGGACTTCACCAGTTTCAAAATCTCCCCTTCCCCCACTGCATCCCTAAACCAGCCCAGTTCATCCCCTCCCCCCACTGCACCACACAACCAGCCCAGCTCTTCCCCCCCACCCACTGCATCCCAAAACCAGTCCAACCTGTCTCTGCCTCCCTAACCGGTTCTTCCTCTCACCCATCCCTTCCTCCCACCCCAAGCCGCACCCCCAGCTACCTACTAACCTCATCCCACCTCCTTGACCTGTCCGTCTTCCCTGGACTGACCTATCCCCTCCCTACCCCCCCACCCACACCTTCTCCACCTATCTTCTTTACTCTCCATCTTCGGTCCGCCTCCCCCTCTCTCCCTATTTATTCCAGTTCCCTCCCCCCATCCCCCTCTCTGATGAAGGGTCTAGGCCCGAAACGTCAGCTTTTGTGCTCCTGAGATGCTGCTTGGCCTGCTGTGTTCATCCAGCCTCACATTTTATTATCTTGGAATCTCCAGCATCTGCAGTTCCCATTATCTCTAATTCTATTTCCAATTCTATTTGTGTAAAAACCTGCTGGTCACTTTAGGAAAGGAAATCTGCCATTCTTCCATGTCTTGATCTGCTCATGACTGCAGCCCTACGCAATGTGATTGAATCTTAGCTGTCCTATTTAAAATTAACTGGATACAGGAACTAATGCTGGCCCTATCGGTGATGCACACATCACAAGCAAGAATATAAAAAATTGAATCACAAGTTTCTTGTTTCAATCTTACTCCAGGCTTTGAGCAGAAAAATTAAAGTTGATTTTCAGGTGCAAGAGAGAAAGAGAGATGTTGGAAATACCATCCTTCAGATGAGATTGAGGGTCTGCTGAATGCTCGAGTGGATGTAAAGAATCTCATGCTGAAGAAGAGGAGGGGACTTATTCCAAGTGTTCTGGGCAATAAATGTCCCTCAATTAGCCTCATAGAACATAGAACATAGAACTGTACAGCACAGAACAGGCCCTTCAGCCCACAATGTTGTGCCGACCATTGATCCTCACTCAAAGGAAATTATCTTGTCATCATCATCTTGCTGTTTGTGGGAATTTGCTGATTAGATTAGATTAGATTCCCCACAGTGTGGAAACAGGCCCTTCAGCCCAACAAGTCCACACTGCCCCTTGAAGCATCCCACCCAGACCTATCCCCCTATAACGCACACACCCCTGAACATTACGGGCAATTTAGCATGGCCGATCCACCTAGCCTGCACATCTTCGGACTGTGGGAGGAAACTGGAGCACCTGGAGGAAGCCCTTGCAGACACGGGGAGAATGTACAAACTCCACACAGACAGTTACCCGAGGCTGGAATTGAACCTGGGTCCCTGGTGCTGTGAGGCTGCAGTGCTAACCACTGAGTCACCGTGCCACCCCAAATTACACAAATTAGCTGCTTTGTTTACCACACTACAATGCCAGCACTTCGAAAAGCATTTTGTTGACTGGAAAGCTCCTTGAGAAATCTCGCAGTCATAAAAAGTGCTATACAAATGCAGGTTTTTCTTTTCTCAGGCTGGGTCTTACAATGGGATGAGCAAAATGCCAGACTATCCAGTACAAAATTAGATGAATAACCATGTAGCCTCATTTAAATCATTGGTCACGGATCCATAGACTTATACAGCATGGAAACAGACCCTTCAGTCCAACTCATTCACACCCATCAGATATCCCAATATGATCTAGTCTCTTGTACCAGGATTTGACCCATTTCTCTCGAAACCTTTCCTATTTGTGCACCCATTGAGATGTCTTTTAAATGTTGTAATTGTACAGCACCTCCACTGGCAGCTCATACATACCTCACTCCCTGCAAGAAAACGTTGCCCCTTAGGTCCCTTTTAAATCTTTCCCCTCTCACCTTAAACCTTTCACCCTATCCATGCCGCTCATGATTTTACAAACCTCTATAAGGTCATCCCTCAGCCTCCGATGTTCCGGGGAAAAGGCTCCACCTATTCAACCTCTCCCCAGAGCTTAAGCCCTCAAATCCCAGCAACATCCTTGAAAATCTTTTCTGAACCCTTTCAAGTTGAACATCTTTCCTGCAGGAAAGAGACCAGAGTTGTATGCTGTATTCTGAAAGTGGCCTAACCAGCATTCTGTACAGTTGCAGCACGACGTCCCAACTCCTATGCTCAGTGCACTGACTGCTGAAGGCAAGAGCGCCAAACATCATCTTCAGCACTTTGCTTCCCTGTGACTCCACTTATTGGGATAGATTATAAATAGCTGAGGCCCAAGTACTGATCCTCAATGCACCCCAATTTTTACAGCCTGTCAATCTGAAAATTATCCCTTTTATTTACACTTTGAGTTCCATCCATTAATGAATCCATGTGCAAATCGTTACTTTATTCCCAAAAACATGAGTCCTAATTTCATTTAATAGCCTTTCTGTGTGGCACCTCATTGAATGTTTTATTAAAAACCCAAATACACTGTGTTCACCATTCGCCTTTTTAATCATCATACATGGTTCAACCTCAATTGCTCTAACAGACTTGTCAAAACTGATTTTACCTTTGAATAGTCCATGGGGAGCCTTCACAAGCATACTACCATTTTCTGAGTGGGTTGTTTCCATGTCCCCAGCAACAGATTCTTGCATTTCCCGCACAACTGAGGTCAGGTTATCTTCTCTATAGTCCAATGTTTTCTCTCTCCCTCTGTTCTTGAAATAACATGGCTACATTTGCTATCTTTCAATCCATGAGGCTGTTCTAGAGCTTTGAGAACTCTTAAAGACCAAGACAGATGCAACCATAATTCTGCAGCCCCAACTCTTAAAACCCTTGGCTTTAATCCTCACTAATTTCACCAGAATGATTTATTTACCAATCGTAAGGGAGAAAGGAGCATTATGATGATGTCACATGCTGAGTGCTTCAAATCTAGGCTGAGTACATGGCTTTAAATCTCAATACAGTGGTCTTTAGAGAAGGAAATCTGCAATCCATACATGGATTAGTGTATGCATGAACAAAAGACAAAGTTGCTAGAAAAGCTCAGCAGGTCTGGTAGCATCTGTGAAGGAAAACACGTTTCTGGTCTGGTGACCCTTCCTCAGAACTGCCATGTGTGACTCCCCAACAATCTGGTTGACTTTTAACTGTCCTCTGATATGGTAATTAAGGATGGGCAATATTTCCTCAATTTCATGACTTAGTTCCCTACGCACTAACATTATAAGCTGTATATTATTTTGTTTTCTACCTGATGACAGGTACAGTGTTCATTTACTGTTTATACCACATTCTTATTCCTCAATGCAATGCCCCCTGTCCTGCCTGATCAAATAGAAAGGACCTGGCAGAACTTGATCCTGCTAGTAGACATTTGTCATCTGAAAGCATTGTTAAGGTAACGAGGGCTTGGTCAAAACCCCTTCACATAGGACCCTTACAATCAGCAAAGACTCATTCTATCAGGTCTGGATAGAGTTGAACCTCAGCTCTAGGATAGAAAGGCCAATATCTAATGTAAAGAACAAGCCACCGCTGCCAATGAGTAATATTAAAGACAATATGGAGATAATAAGGGTAGTGCTACTCAATCATGTAAACCACAGAGGAAACTGCTATTGTATGAGACAAATCCGGGATTGGGAGGGGTGAGAAAAATGATTGTTTCAAAAAGCAATGTTTCTTTGCAACAAACCATAAAATCAGGTTGTGTTCACGGATCAGAAGATGGGAGGAGGCCCATAATATCAGAAGGATTCTTCTGAGAAGCATTGAATTTGAAGGAAATTAACTACAATTAGCTCAATGGAGTCCCATGGTAACACCCAAACCACAGTAGAGGTCCTCCCTCACAACAGTACTGATAACACCCAAGAGGAGTGAAGCTACGATAAAAAGAGCATAGTCAATTTCCCTGGTTTCTCAAATAATCAACTTTCCCACAATGTAACAAGATATGGAACATTCATTTAAACATGCTGGATGTTAAAAGGGAGTGTCTCACATGGTAACTGATCCAAAGTCGATTACTGTAGTAATCCCCCATAGTACCTTACAAGCTAAAACTTCCAGCATGGCTGTCTTAGTCTACTGAGCAAGGCGTTCTAATGGTGCTGACCCATATACAGTGAAAAGCCCATGTTTAAGACTGTGGAAGAACACCTACCTTTGAATTAAGATCAACCCCCATTGCAATTACTTTAGGAAATAAAAACCAAAAGAACTGTGGATGCTGTAAATCAGGGACAAAAACTGAAGTTTCTGGAAAAACTCTGCAGTTCTGGCATCATCTGTGAAGAAAAAAAATCAGAGTTAACATTTCAGGTCGAGTGACCCTTCCGCAGAACTGAAGGATCATTCGGCCTGAAATGTTAACTGGTTTTGCTCCACAGATGCTGCCAGACCTGCTGATCTTTTCTAGCAATTTCTGCTTTCGTTTCTGATTTATAACACCTGCAGTTCTGTCGGATCTTAATTCCTACAAGTTTAATTGCAAGCTTTATTTCAATTCTAATTCACCATTCAGCTATTAAATATCTTTTCAATCAAAAATTGAGATGTGCATGTTGTGCAGATTCCATTTGCAATGAGGACCCTTAAATGAGCCCAAATTCAGGATTGTAAGACACAAACGGAAATCTGTGCCAAGCATTTCAAAATGACTGGGTGGCTTTTAGTGGATCACAGCAGATGCGTTTGTTTATGACTTGCACCAAAGAATTAAGACCACTCTCGAAGAAAGGGCCCCAATTTGTTACTTTTCTTGATGGGATCCTTCAAAGCATCAATCTGCTGGATGAGGAGGAATGGATTTAGTTATTCCCCTTGGTTATTCACCCAGCATCTCAGTTGCTCACAACAAGGTTAATTTTAGAAATGAACCGTCCCCTTGTGAATACTTTCTTCCCACATCCAAACAAACCGTTGTTTTAGAAGGAGCCAATTTAGCCAGGCTTTCTTGAAGTTACATGGGAATGAGTTTATTAATTACTAAACAGGAATAGAAACAATAATACAATGCACTAACAGAGATTAGGAATAAGAAGAAAATCCAAAAAGATACATTTTTTAAAAAAACCTACAGATCACAGGGGGCACTGCAGCCTCACAGCACCAGGGACCTGGGTTCGATTCCAGCCTCAGGCAACTATCTGTGTGGAGTTTGCACATTCTCCCCGTGTCTGTGTGGGTTTCCTCCGGGTGCTCCGGTTTCCTCCCACAGTCCAAAGATGTGCAGGCTAGGTGGATTGGCCATGCTAAATTGCCTGTAGTGTTCAGGGGGTTGGGTCTGGGTGGGATGCTCCAAAGGGCGGTGTGGACTTGTTGGGCCAAAGAGCCTGTTTCGACCCTGTAGGGAATCTACTCTAATCAGTTTCTGAATTGGAAGTGAAAAGCATATAGTTGAATATTGTTTCAGAGATAGTAGGAACTGCAGATGCTGGAGAATCTGCGATAACAAGGTGTAGAGCTGGATGAACACAGCAGGCCAAGCAGCATCAGAGGAGCAGGAAGTCTGACATTTCGGGCCTAGACCCTTCTTCAAAAATTTTTATGAAGAAGGGTCTAGGCACTAAACGTCAGGCTTCCTGCTCCTCTGATGCTGCTTGGTCTGCTGTCTTCATCCAGCTCTACACCTTGCTATCTTTTACTGTAGTTGAATATTGTACCCATTGCAGTGGAGGTCAGCCTACAGTTGGCTGAAAAGTTGATTTTGAGATTCTTGGCTCTGTCAGTTTGTTGAAATACTTGATTCCTCGCAGCAATGGCTGACTGGCAGCACATGGTGAGAGAGAAGAAAGACATATTTCTCTCTTTACCTGCAATAGAGAGGTGTTTGAATAACTGTTCTCAGAATTATGGTCTTCACAGCACACCAGCCCACACATTGAGACATCAGGCCACTAACCTAAAAGATCAGTGTTGCAATCAAGATTTTAGCCCTTTATATATTTTTTTGGAAGACCAAAACACAACATTCTTCTAGAGGAAACTTCCTGCAGAGTAAGGAAGATAGTTAGCTCTCTGCTGCTTCTTCCTGTTGATGTTTCTCTCTCTGTTTGAAGTTTTCCTGACATTCCACATGCATAACATTCCATGGGTCCCACACAAGACGTTGCCAGATAGCAAGTGAATTTACTTATGCTGTTTTCTTTTGTTGTAGCAGACTTCTTACAAAAGTATGTGACTTCAATTTAGAAGTTTACAATGTCCGTGACTCTTTAAGTTTTTAAACTGTCACGACAATAAAAGAAAAAACATTAAATAATGGGCTAAAATAAACATTTCGCTAAGTTTTTCTTCACAGAAATATTCTGAGACAGACTTTACTATTGTTTTATTGCAAAGGCTTAATTCCTTCAAAACCAAAAACAAAAGTTGCTGGAAAACCTCAGCAGGTCTGGCAGCATCTTTGGAGAGAGGTCAGAGTTAACATTTCAGATCGAGTAACCCTTCCTCAGATCTGAAAGACCATTCAACCCAAAATGCTAACTGATTTCTCTCCACAGATGCTGCCAGACCTGCTGAGCTTTTCTAGCAATTTCTGCTTTCATTTCTGATTTAGAACATCTGCAGTTCTTTCGGATCTTAATTTCTTCAAGTTTAGTTGCAAGCAATAAGGATAATCTTCATTAATAAGCATACGTTCACTGGTGTTTTAGTGCATTCTTGTGCTACACTTGGAGAGGTACTAACTTTTGGAAGTAGCCCATGGTGTGGTATTGGGCTGAGAGCAGTTTCACTTCATTTTAGAAATTGCACTGTGCGTCTCATGTTTAGAGTGTTGCTGTAGTGATTTCACCTCTGAATGGTCTGGCTCTAATTTTATGATTATGTCCCCTTGTTCTTGATTTCCCCCACCAGAGGAAATACTTTCTCTCTTTGTAAGGACAGTGGCCAGTTATGTTCCATAACTTGGAAAGCTGTTTCCAGTTTATATGAGGCACAGGTTCCCTTGTTGAGATGTAGAAGCCAAGAAGGGAACTCAGCCTTTCTGCTAATACTTACTTTATTCTTTTCATAGAATGTGGGTATCACTGGCAAGACCTGTCATTGTTGCCCTTTCCTGATTGACCCTGAACTGAGGACCAGAGTCACATTGGCCAGACTGAATGATGATGGCAGATTAACTTCCCCTGAAGCATATTCCAGCACCAGATCTATTTTTGTTTTGCAGCAAAAGATGATCACATATTCATGGTTATCAGCACTGACACAGTGATATTTCTGATTTGTTAACTGAATTCAAATTCTAGCAGTAATCCCCTGTCTCCTGGGCATTAGCCTAGACCTCACACTACTAGTTCATTACCACTATGGCATCGAAAGACTGTTAAAGACTGTTACAGATCTCAAATCTTAGACTGGAGCCATTCAGCCAAGTTCATCTGAAAGCACACATAGTGCAGTAACATCATAAGAAATAGGACCAGGTGTAGGCCATTCAGCCCCCGAGCCTGCTTTACCATTCAGTCAGATCATGGCTGATCCAAAATTCCTCACATCCACTTCTCCATGTTTTCCCCATATTCCTTGATTTCCCTGACTAATCAAGAATCTATCTCAACCTTAAATATACACAAGGACTCTGGCCCAATAGCTCTATGTGGCAAAGAGTTCCAAAGACTCACGACCACCAGAGAAGAAATTCTTTCTCATCTCAGTATTAAATTGTCACCCCTTTATTGAGACTATATCCCGCTGATCCTATGCTCTCCCATGAAAGGAAACATATTCTCAGCATTTACCCTCTCAAGCCCCCTAAGTGTCCTGTATGTTTTAATGGGAGCATCTCTCATTCTTCTAAACTCCAGTGAGTAGAGTCATAAACTGTTTAGCCTTTGCTCTTAAGATAACCCTTCCATACTAGGGATCGTCCTTGTGAACCCTCTGTAAACTGTCTCTAATGGAACTATATCTTTTCTTAAATAAGGGACAGTAACTGCTCACAGTGCTCCAGATGTGGTCTCACCAGCACCTTGCACAGTTTCAGTAAGACTTCCCTACTCTTACACTCCAACTGCCTTGAAATAAGGGCCAATGTTCCATTGGCCTTTCTTTTTAACTGTTGCACCTGTCTATTAGCTTGCTGCATTTCCCTCCTGCCTGTCAGGCCCCAGGGGAAACCCTTGAGTTTACTGATCCAGGTGGTATCAAGTGTGAGGGACTGAATTTTCCCTATACATTCTATCAGGCCGAAACATGGACTGGAATATAGCACAGTGCGGAAAACAACCGCATATTGAGATTTTCCGCAGTTAGTGACCAGAGGATAGGCTTGTCACCCAATTAATGACGGTAAATGGGTTCTCAAGACCATAGAGGCAGACAGCAGCTTTCCAACATGAAGATAGCAGTTAGTTGCAAATGAAAATACTTTGACAAAAACGTATCAATCATGCACAAGGATTGAACCAATAATGTACGATTTTATTTGACAATAAGACTTTATTATCGGTGAGGCACTTATCTGACCTCAATCTTTGCTGATTACGCACAGCCTACCAATCATGGGCCTGATACAACACATTCTGTTGAGCTGGGTAATGACTGAAAGCAGATTGGATAGGCCCCTTTAAAGAGTCATGTGTGTTGTATCACAACAGATGGTAGGTAAAGAAGACACTTCCAAATGGAGGTGTTATCTCTGCAACATGATAAGACATAAATTACAAAATTGATTTTGGAGATGGGCTGCCACTTTTGGGCAACAGATAGCTGGGGTTGTGAGGGGTGGGAGTTGGGGGAAACCTTTGCACAGGACAGCCTTCAATTGTTGCTATAGTCCGACAGACAGCAAGGGTCTCTAAGCCTGCTGGAGAGTTGGCTCCCTGATTCATTGTCAAGAGGCCACCTCCACAAACAGTTTCAGTCTTAAGCAGGAACCTGGAATATCCCAGTCTGCCTCTTTACATTAGCCTTAAGTCTCTGCCCCCAAGTTCACTCTCACCTTTGCAAAAAAAGCTCAAATTCAGGGTGGAACCAAGAAGACAAAACAAAGACCAGAGGTGCCATGTTTAACATATCGGCCTCCAATCTGAGCCCCAGCGGGGCCTGAAAATCAAGGTGTAGGAGCCACTAAAGAGAGTTCCTGGCTCCCTCATCATTGGACAATGAATAGGATGACTTGCACATTTATTGCTCTGTAACTGCAGGCAGGGCTGAAAGCAAGTTTAATCAGACTCGTCCTCCTCATGTTTTGATGCGCTGGTTGTGGAAGACAGTCAAATTTGAAATCAGAGCTCCAAGAACAACCTTAATCAGTATTTCAGCCAAGGGAAATAAGAGAAAAAAACTGGCTCAGCTTCCAAGGCAGACAGTGGGAGTTGGGAAGTAGAACTAAGATAAATAAAATTTGAAGTTTTTTTTAATAGGTCAAAAAAAAGATTAAACTTATAAAGAGACAGGGAGGATGGGTGGCATGTAATGGCAGAGCAAACAGATCAAAATATTTTTAAATTGTGTTTATTTGACAGATTTAAGAAAATTATTGCAGTGATACATTTTATGGCTGTTTTATTACACAGTTTATTACTTCAGTACGAATATAAGTTTTAATGCAGCAGCAACTGAACAGAGGCAGGGAGACAGGTATTAAACATCGCTCGTCAGCAACAGTGGGCATTATTTCTTTTTGTCGTAAGGATCAATGCTTGTTGCTAGTGTACCAAGGGATATTACAACAGCATGAATAATTTAGAAAATGTCTTTAATCAATGAATGCCTGTAGTTTGGAAACAGGCCTTTCAGCCCAACAAGTCCAAATTGACCCTCAGAACATCCTATCCAGACCCATCTCCCTATAACCCCCCTAATCTACAGATCCCTGAACACTGCAGGCTATTTAGCATTGCCAATCCTGCACATCTCTATAATAAGTAAGGAAACCAGAGCACCCGGAAGAAACCCACACAGACATGGGGAGAATATGCAAAATCCACACAGACGGTCACCCGAGGGGGGGGAATGAAACCCATGTCCCTGGCACTGTGAGGTAGAAGTGCTCACCACTGAGCCACTGTCCCACCCCAAACCGAATGTCCAAGGCATTTTCACAGGAAATTCTTAAAGCAAAACCTGATACCAAAAGTGATCAAATGATCACTTAATAAAGTATTGTTAAGGAGCGCCTTTACAGGAAGGCAAAGAGGTGGAGAGCAGGAGAGGGAAAGGGATTTTTTGAGGCCTAAGCCTGGGCAGCTGAAGGCATGTCAACAAATGGTACATCAATTAAAGTTACTAATGCTTGTAGTGGCCAAAATGAGAGAAGCACAGAGATCTTGAAGGATTGTTGGGCTAGGGGAGATTACAGAGATTAGAAGGAGTCAGGAACATGGAGCAAATTGAAACCAACAATTAATATTCTAAAATCAAGGCATTGCTTAACGGGGACACAACATAGTTTGTAAACACAAGGGTGAAGGATTGTAGGACTGGCTGTATGGAGAATTAAAGAGATTTGGAGGACGCCAAGTTGACGAAGGATAGAACATCATAGACTGGTCAAAAATGTGCCAACATTAGTTAGGTCTAAAGGCAAGAAATAATAGATAAAAACTTCAGTGGATGATGAGCTGAGGCAGACGCATAACTAAATATTGTTACATGGGGAGATATAGAAGTCTTTATTGATGGCACTGATGTGTGCTCAGAAGCTCATGTTCGCATCAAATATGAGTAACTCAGATTACATTTGATTAAAAAATGAATCTTTAAGAGGTAGGATCTGGCTTCAAGGTTAGTCATGACTCATTTCACTGATGAACAATTTGGTTGTTGTATGGCAGCTATTAAGAATTAAATTAGTAAAAATAAGGGATAGATAAGAATGAACACTATTAGATAGCAAGATAATAAAATGTGAGGCTGGATGAACACAGCAGGCCAAGCAGCATCTCAGGAGCACAAAAGCTGACGTTTCGGGCCTAGACCCTTCATCAGAGAGGGGGATGGGGGGAGGGAACTGGAATAAATAGGGAGAGAGGGGGAGGCGGACCGAAGATGGAGAGTAAAGAAGATAGGTGGAGAGGGTGTAGGTGGGGAGGTAGGGAGGGGATAGGTCAGTCCAGGGAAGACGGACAGGTCAAGGAGGTGGGATGAGGTTAGTAGGTAGCTGGGGGTGCGGCTTGGGGTGGGAGGAAGGGATGGGTGAGAGGAAGAACCGGTTAGGGAGGCAGAGACAGGTTGGACTGGTTTTGGGATGCAGTGGGTGGGGGGGAAGAGCTGGGCTGGTTGTGTGGTGCAGTGGGGGGAGGGGATGAACTGGGCTGGTTGAGGGATGCAGTGGGGGAAGGGGAGATTTTGAAACTGGTGAAGTCCACATTGATACCATATGGCTGCAGGGTTCCCAGGCGGAATATGAGTTGCTGTTCCTGCAACCTTCGGGTGGCATCATGGTGGCAGTGCAGGAGGCCCATGATGGACATGTCATCAAGAGAATGGGAGGGGGAGTGGAAATGGTTTGCGACTGGGAGGTGCAGTTGTTTGTTGCGAACTGAGCGGAGGTGTTCTGCAAAGCGGTCCCCAAGCCTCCGCTTGGTTTCCCCAATGTAGAGAAAGCCGCACCGGGTACAGTGGATGCAGTATACCACATTGGCAGATGTGCAGGTGAACCTCTGCTTAATGTGGAATGTCATCTTGGGGCCTGGGATGGGGGTGAGGGAGGAGGTGTGGGGACAAGTGTAGCATTTCCTGCGGTTGCAGGGGAAGGTGCCGGGTGTGGTGGGGTTGGAGGGCAGTGTGGAGCGAACAAGGGAGTCACGGAGAGAGTGGTCTCTCCGGAAAGCAGACAGGGGTGGGGATGGAAAAATGTCTTGGGTGGTGGGGTCGGATTGTAAATGGCGGAAGTGTCGGAGGATAATGCGTTGTATCCGGAGGTTGGTAGGGTGGTGTGTGAGAACGAGGGGGATCCTCTTGGGGCGGTTGTGGCGGGGGCGGGGTGTGAGGGATGTGTCGCCACAACCGCCCCAAGAGGATCCCCCTCGTTCTCACACACCACCCTACCAACCTCCGGATACAACGCATTATCCTCCGACACTTCCGCCATTTACAATCCGACCCCACCACCCAAGACATTTTTCCATCCCCACCCCTGTCTGCTTTCCGGAGAGACCACTCTCTCCGTGACTCCCTTGTTCGCTCCACACTGCCCTCCAACCCCACCACACCCGGCACCTTCCCCTGCAACCGCAGGAAATGCTACACTTGTCCCCACACCTCCTCCCTCACCCCCATCCCAGGCCCCAAGATGACATTCCACATTAAGCAGAGGTTCACCTGCACATCTGCCAATGTGGTATACTGCATCCACTGTACCCGGTGCGGCTTTCTCTACATTGGGGAAACCAAGCGGAGGCTTGGGGACCGCTTTGCAGAACACCTCCGCTCAGTTCGCAACAAACAACTGCACCTCCCAGTCGCAAACCATTTCCACTCCCCCTCCCATTCTCTTGATGACATGTCCATCATGGGCCTCCTGCACTGCCACCATGATGCCACCCGAAGGTTGCAGGAACAGCAACTCATATTCCGCCTGGGAACCCTGCAGCCATATGGTATCAATGTGGACTTCACCAGTTTCAAAATCTCCCCTTCCCCCACTGCATCCCTCAACCAGCCCAGTTCATCCCCTCCCCCCACTGCACCACACAACCAGCCCAGCTCTTCCCCCCCACCCACTGCATCCCAAAACCAGTCCAACCTGTCTCTGCCTCCCTAACCGGTTCTTCCTCTCACCCATCCCTTCCTCCCACCCCAAGCCGCACCCCCAGCTACCTACTAACCTCATCCCACCTCCTTGACCTGTCCGTCTTCCCTGGACTGACCTATCCCCTCCCTACCTCCCCACCTACACCCTCTCCACCTATCTTCTTTACTCTCCATCTTCGGTCCGCCTCCCCCTCTCTCCCTATTTATTCCAGTTCCCTCCCCCCATCCCCCTCTCTGATGAAGGGTCTAGGCCCGAAACGTCAGCTTTTGTGCTCCTGAGATGCTGCTTGGCCTGCTGTGTTCATCCAGCCTCACATTTTATTATCTTGGAATCTCCAGCATCTGCAGTTCCCATTATCTCTGATACTATTAGATAGCAACCTGATTGAATGAGCTGCATCACAGAAACAGCTAAGAACAGGAATTGCTTGAACTTTATTGATTTATTCATTGAGATGTGGGGAGATTGGTTTTTATTGCCTTAGTTGTACTGATAAAAGTGGTGATGGGCCTTTGTTCTTCAGGAGATGTTCAATAGAACTGAGTGACTTGCTGGGTCACATTAGGGAATGAGAGAGTAATTAATCACCAATCATTTTGGTTGAGTCTGGAGTCACGAATAGGCCAGGCTTGTTAAGAGTAATCAGTTTCCATCCCTAAATGTCGTCAGTTAACCAAATGGACTTTTACTTAGGTGGGGGGTGTCAGGTGAGGGAGGCGGGTGGTGAGGTGGGTCAGGTTTGTTCTCAGCGAGGCAATGGCGCAGGCTATTATCATGGGGCAGAAAATCTGAATCGCATTTATCATTTTCATCTTTAAAATTTACCTGCTGCCTGAACCAGGCAGAATTTTGGGCAACCAGACTTAGGATCCCAACAAAATGGAGGCAGTTGTGCCATTGACATTAATGGAGCCATCAGGCCAACAATCCCATTTTAAGACTGTTACATCCTATTTAATGCTTGGTGTGTGGAGTAAAAGTTAATCCTGTTTTGTTGTTGAGTCATGTAGCATTGCTAGTGACATTATAACCTGCATCAAACTGCTAACATCCCTGTTTTTTACACAGAGAGTGGTTTGCATGTGCACCACACCACCATAGAAAGCAGTAGATGCAGGTACAGTTACAACGTTTAAAAGACATTTGGACAGGTATATGAATAGAAAAGGCTCAGAGGGATACAGCTCAACTGCAGGCAAGTGGGACTAGTTTAGTTTGGGAAACCCGGTTGGCATGGACTGCTTGGACCAAAGGGCCTGTTTCTCTTCTGTAACACTCTATGTCTCTATGACCTAGGAGGGCTTGATAGGATAGTGTAGAAGAAATTGATTCATTATGCAAATCCCTGAGAAACTGGCCACTGGGTGCTTGATAGGCCAATATTGGAAAAAGAGTTACTCTACATTTTAAAACAGGCTAGAGCCAGTTTGGGAGTCCTTGACACTGGGCATAAAAAGCAGACAAAGTGTCACTCCTCAGCACTGACATTTCTCAGCATGAGAAATGAATAAAATAAATAAGAACCATCAAATGAAAGTCACAGGAGTTAATACTAAAATAGTGAGAACATCTTAACAAATAGAACAAATCAATCTCCTGCAGGAGAGTCTCACGAGGTGGGAAGGTCATGAGTTATGGTGTTAAATGCTCGCTGTCATGTCTATGAGTCCAATTTCGTTAGTTTTCCAACTTCATATTCATTTTCATTTAAAGTATTAAGTGACATAAATCCGCATAAAGTTTTTCAAGTATTTAATTTGGTCTCAATGTACAAGGCAAAATAAATTGAATACTGACACCCCACCCGGCATTCCCTGATAATCATCTTTATCTCTGTCCAACATTCCTTGTTCCTTTCTCCAGCTCTGGCAAGTACATCCCAAAAACATGCCAGGGTGGAGAGTGGAATCAAGGCAGGTCCTGTTTTAAAGCTGAGAATATGCAAGTCTATTTAAGTTCTCAGGAACTAGGCAGCGAATCAAGCTTCACAGTGCTGACCTATCAAAATGAATTAGTTCAGTGTAAGGAAGTGAACACTTTGTAATTATCTGACATATATTCCATTAATATACATTACCTTCATTGGGGATTATATGATGTCAGTATTTGGCACCATTGGCTTTGGGATGGCGTTAACTCACATTTGAAATTAAAACAACACAAATTCAGAATAAACAGCTCTTTCAAAGTGGTTCCTGCTAAACATGGGCCAAATTTAGTGTTGGTACCATTCACCATTTGGAAAACTGGTGGGCTTTGTACATCAGTTTTCTCCAAGCCATTCAAGACAATTTCCAGACAATCAGGCACATCCCCAGACAGTTCCAGGTCTCCTGACCGATCAGGCTTCCAACAGGAAGGAACTCCTAGCCCCTGAGACAGTCAGGGTCTGTGCTAATACTGAGCAGTGACCGTCAGTGGTAACAGACAAAGATCACACCAGAGGCCATTACTGAATTGTTGGAGAGAGGGAAGTGGAGCAATTCATGGGGGTCACGGATAGTGGGGAGCAGTCAGGAGCTAGGACAGTAAAGGTAATTTAGAACTTGCCCCACATCCTGATACCTCAAGTGGAAAATGAGAGTCTGTAAACAATGTACCCACTGCCAGCAAACTTGGCAGAGTGTATTCCTGAAGGCATGCATAACCAGTAAAACTATCATTTAATCCAGATCCACTAGTAAATCTCATTAGACTCTGCTGCCATTGGATAGTAAGTCATAGAGTCAGGCAGCTTTGCAACAGACCTTTCAGTCCACCTTGCCCATGCTGACCATGTTTCCCAAACTAAACTACTCCTATTTGCTTGCATTTGGGCCATACCACTCTAAATGTTTCCTAATTATGTACCTGTCCAAAAGTCTTTTAAACGTTGTAATTGTATCTGTACCTACCACTTCCTCTGGAAGTTCATTCCACATACGAAAAACACTGTATAAAAATGTTGCCCCTCAGGTGCCTTTTAAAACTTTTTCCTCTCGCCTTAAAAATATGCTCTCTAGTTTTGAACATCCCTACCCTTTGTAAGCGTCTTTTCCTACTCACCTTACCTATGCCCCTCATGATATTATAAACCTTTTAGATCTCCCCTCAGCCTCCTATGCTATGGTGAAAAATGTTCCAGCCTCTCCTTCTAACTCCTTAAAGAGTCTAATTAATATACTGCTATTAGCTAGCAAAATGTTCTGCACCAAACTCCTCCTACGGCACACTTCTTTTCAATTTTGTTTGCTGGCCAGCATTTCTTGCCCATTCCTACTTTCTCACTGGGTATTTAAGGTTCAACCACATTGCTGTGGATCTGTCACATGTAGGCCAGTCCAGGTGACAGTGGCAGATTTCCTTCCCTGAAGGACATTAGTGAACCAGATGGGCTTTCATGACAACAGACAGCAACTACATAGCCAGCTCTTTAATTCTAGAGTGTTAATCAAAATTGAAATTTCAGCATCTTCCAGGCATGGCATTTGAACCCATGTATCCCAGAACATTAACTGAAGGGTCTAGGCCGAAACGTCAGCTTTTGTGCTCCTAGGATGCTGCTTGGCCTGCTGTGTTCATCCAGCTCCACACTTTGTTATCTTACATTAGCTGAAGACTCTGGTTACTCGTCCACCATGACTGTTGCAAAGCTACCATTTCCCCTGTTGAGGAGGGGACTGTTTTCCTACCATAAGGAGTTGACGTGCACCCTTCCACTGAGTTCTCCAGACCCACCTTCCAGCAGGCCCATATTTCACTGATGATTACAGAAAAGACACTGAGCCATTTGAAAGCAATTCTTGCTTTTATATACATCCTTTTGCAACATCAGAAGATCCCAAAGTATTTTATGACTAATGAAACAGTTCTGAAGTATATTAAGTTGTTAATATCAATTGAGGTGGCGTGGTTAGCACATTGCTGCCTTACAGCACCAGGAACATGGGTTTGAGTCCCACCCCCACCCACCCCCACACCTTGGATGACTGTCTGTGTGGAGTTTGCACGTTCTCCCCGTGCCTGTGTGGGTTTCCTCTGGGTGCTCCAGTTTCCTCTCCCAGCCCAAAAATATGCAGGTTAGGTGGACTGGCCATGCTAAATTGTCCCATAGTGGCCAGGGACATGGAGGCTGGGTAATGCCGAGTTACAGGCTTAAGCTCGGGGAGGGGATCTGGGTGGGATGCTCTTCCTAGGGTTAGTATGGACTAAATGGGCTGAATGGTCTGCCTCCCCACCGTAAGGATTCTCTGAATTGACTGAATGTTTCAACTGCATGACCAATAATGAGCGCAATTAGTGACAAACTCGAGCGAGCCTCTTAAGAGGAGATTGTGGCACAGTGGCAGTATTCCACCTATCTGTAGGCCAGAAGAGCGAGGTTCAGGTGCTGCCTGCTCCATGGGAGTACCTGAAACGGTCAATTAAAAATATCTACAATGAACTTCCCAGGGCTACAGATGTTGTTATCTACATTTCTATGCTTTAAAAGGTTAGCACTGGCAGACTGTACACCTTCAGATTGAAGTAATGTAGATATAGATGGAGGTAATCTATCATTGGTAAAGATCAGCTCTGATTTCTTCCCCCACATAGCAAGTTATCAGGAGTAGGGTGTAGTCGCTGTTGTTATGTTTGGAGTATGGCAGCTAATTTGCACACAGCAAGCTCTTTCAAACAACAGTGTGAAAATGACCAGACAGTCTGGCTTAATGATGTTCCTAGAGGAATACACATTGGCCCAAGAGAAATTACCTACTCTTCTTTCTTTTGGAAGAGCTGGTGATGTAATAGTACTGGACAAGGAATACAGAACGCTGCTAATGATCTGAGGACAAGGCCCAATATCGTGATGGTCCCTAATGGCAACTATTATAGTTATTTTCACAACAATCAATCAGGTTCACTTTAGGGCAAGAAATCTGCTGTCCTCACCTGGCCTGCCTTACACTAGACTCCAGACAAAAAGCATTGTAATATATTCTTAGCTCCCTTCAGGTAACTGGGGATATGGAATTTCTAATGTGAAGCCAGTGATGCACGCATGCTAAGAAATAATTTAAAAAATACTACCACAAAATGTTTTACTTTTACCTGACAGGCAGATAGTGCCTTATAGAGTCATAGAGATCTACCTTTGGCCCACCACACCCACGTTGGTCTAAAACAACCACCTAACTATTCTCAGATTACAAGGTGTGGAGCTGGATGAACACAGCAGGCCAAGCAGCATCAGAGGAGCAGGAAGGCTGATGTTTCAGGCCTAGACCCTTCTTCGATGTGTTTTCCAGCAATTGGCCTATAGCTTTGTATTACTTGGCATCACAAGTGCACATCTAAATACCTTAAATATTGTGAGGGCTCCTGCCTCTGTCACCTTTTCAGGCAGTGAGTTCCAGGTTCACACCACCCCTCTGGCTAAAAATGTTTTTTTTTCCACACCTCCTCTAAACCTTCTGCCCCTTACATTAAATCTGTGTCCTCTGGTGATTGATTTCTTCTGGAATGTGCAAAGCCTCTTCCTATCTATCCTGTCTATGGCTCTCATAAATTTATACGTCTTAATCATGACTCTTCTCGGTTTCCTCTGATCAGAGAAAAACAACCCCATTCTGTCCAAGATAATAAAATTTGAGGCTGGATGAACACAGCAGGCCCAGCAGCATCTCAGGAGCACAAAAGCTGGCGTTTCGGGCGTAGACCCTTCATCAGAGATGAAAAACTTCACAACTAAAACTCTCAAGCTCAGGCAACATCCTGGGAAATCTCCTTTGCATTGTCTCCGGTGCTATCACATCCTTCCTATTATGTGGTTTCCAGAATTGCACACAATGCTCTAACTGAGGCCTAGCCAATTTTTTACACAGTTCCAACATAATCTCCCTGCTCTTAAATTCTGCACCTTGACTAATAAAGGCAAGTATCCCATATGCTTTCTCAACCACATTGTCGACCTGTTCTGCTACCTTAAGGGACTGAAGTGCACACACACTGATCCTGAGTGCTTCCCAGGATTCCACCATTCATCATGTATTCCCCAGCCTTGCTTGTCCTGCCCAAGTGCATCACCTCACATTAATTTGATTGAATACAATTTGCTTTCTATCAGCCCATCTGACAAGCTCATCTATATCATCTTTTAGTCTAAGGCTATTCGCCTCACTACTTACCAACCCAATAATTTTTACATTTTCTGCAAATTTATTGATCAACCCTCCTACGTACAAGTCTAAATCATTTATATAAGCCATCAGCAAGGGCCCCAACCCTGAACCTTGTGAAAACCCACTGGGTACAGATCTCCTGTCGTAAAAAAAACCCCTCAATCATCGCTCTCTATTTCCAATCACTCAGCCAATTATAGATCCAATATGCCAATCTACTTGCATCCCATGCTCTTGTCTTTGGTATCAACATCCCGTGCAGGACCTTATGAAAAGCCTTTGCTGAATCCCAAGTTGACTATGCCAAAAGCATTACCCTCACCTACACACTTCGAAAAAATTCAATCAAGTTAGTCAGACATGACCTTCCCTTCACAAAAGCACGCTGGCTGTTCTCAATTGATCCACACCTCTCCAAATGCAGAATAATTCTGTCCCTCAGAATTTCTTCCAACAGTTTCCTCACCACCTAGGTTAGACTGACCAGCCTGTGGATTCCTCAGTTTGACATTTATCTAAAAGATAGAGGTGCTAACAATGTGGCACTCCCTCAATGTTGCACTGTAAGTGTAAACCTACATTATCCATTCAAGTCATTGCAGATGAGGTGAAGAGAATTCCATGTTTTATCCACGGATGATAACCATTAAAGTGGTATAGTTTCTACAACTGACCTCAGGACATTGGGCTAAGGGGATGGAGTAAAATCGACCAGGAGTCCAACCTGTGGCCAATGAGCAGTGATTCCTGTTGGAAAGGTTGGGAAAGGGCAGAACAAGAGTGGTTCTCCCATCCTCCACTACATTGCTGAGGGCCGTTTGCAAACACTAGCTATTCGGGAGAGTTTAGGATCGTGTATATAAAAACACAGTCTCCAGGAACCCTGACGCTTTGCAGTAATATGTGAAAATTCTGAAGTGAGATGATTAAAATACATCCATTTGGCAAGTTCTATCGGCATTGGCTTAACAGCTGGTTGCCTGTTTTGGCACCACCCACAAACCACTGCATTGAATGCAGCAATCAATATTTGAGCTGCCAGAAACCCTCAGGGGAAATAGATAGACACTTCAAAAAACAAACAGGGACACAGTATAATCCCTTTCCTGTGATAAACAGCCATCAGGTTTACAACAGGATGGACAAGAATGAGAATAATGGGTGCCAGACTACTGTGATCTTTCTGGCTAACTGATGGCGTCAACTTCAAGTCTGTGCTTAACAAGGTTACGGCTGGGAAATTCAACACTTTACAGTTTCATAATCCTTGTTTTAGCTTCAACCTTTCCCAGGACAGGAAAAGAGCATTTTAGATGCAGAGTGAAGCTCAATCTGCTTTGCCCCATCGATACACTTCCCAACAGCAAAAGATAAACATTTTCCCATTTCCCACACTAACCATCTCAACTGCGCTTGTCAATTTAATTCCTAATTAATGTTGAAATAGGAGCAGTGTTGCACAGGAGACCAATGCACATTAGGGGTTGGATTGAAGCTCTCCAAATATATTTAATACTCCCTACACCACCAGGACAGAAGGAACATTCTTCTCATTAATTGGCATGGTTTTTGAAGCCAAGTAGAAGGCTGACATTTTTTGTGTTGTGGCTCTTTTTATTCAATAGCCCTATTGAGAGAAGTCGATGGACTTGTTTGCGTTATGTATTACCACGTTCGTCTTTCCTGAAAAGGGAAACTCTTGTTTTCATTGTAGCAATTCGCTGTGTACTTATACACCAAAACATTGAGCCAAGGGGCACATGTCAAACAGAAAAAAAACTTGCTATTTATATTGCACTGCTCACAACTTATGGATGCTCTGGGTACTCCACAGCCAATGGAACCCTTTAGATGTTTAGTCACTACTGTAACATAAATGCAGCAAAAAAATCTGCACACAGCAAAATCCCACAAATGGCATTACAATGATAAGGTTGGAATAAATGTTGATCAGGACAATTCTCCCTCAAATAGTCCCATGAGGTCCAGTTGTGTAACTTAGGGCCTCTGGGCATGAAATTACCCCTCAGAGAATTTCACAGCTTTGGGAAGACAATAGGTGCTCCACCCACATTTCCCACACCCACTCAACATTCCTCCCAATTCCATGCCCTCCCTTGGCTCGATGTATGTCTTGCATCCAATAGTGTATCTTTGCCTGATGCAGCAATACTTATGTCATCCCTCGGAGCAAGAATCTAGACATGGGTAAGGTTGTATTGCAAGATCCAAGAGACGTCAATCACAGCCCTTAGATTGTATACAGTGTGGAACCCTTCCATTCAGCCAATTGAGTCCACACCGACCTACCAGAGTGTATTCTACCCTGAAACACTCAGCTCCGTAACCCTGCCTTTCCCATGGCTAATCCACCTAATCTACACATCCGTGGACTCTATGGGCAATTCAACATGGCCAATCCATCTAACCTGCACATTTTTGGACTGTGGAAGGAAACTGGAGCAACGAGAGGAAACCCATGTAGACAGGGGGAGAATGTGCAAATGTCACGCAGACAGTCGCCCGAGGGATAAATCAAACCCAGATCCTTGGTGCTGTGAGGCAGCAGTCCTAACCGCTGAGCCACTACGCTGCCCTGATATAAATGCATATTATATTCATTGACACTTAAGTGTCTGGGCTAACATTAAGCTATTCTGATACAAAGAGTAGCATGTTTCCATCAACATGTTATGCTCCAAATGGATGGAGTTATGATGGAATTGGAGACCTTTATGTTCTAAAGTCCATTGCTACGATGCAGTGATGATACCGCGAGCATGTCTTTTTCAGGTGTGTTGACATATTGACTTGGAGACAAACTTTCAAAGAAAAGCAAGTTATTCCAAATAGAGAAAACATGGCTATATGTAGGCAGATATTGTTAAATCAGCAATTATATAAACAGGTAAACTGGATTACCATTACAAACTTCAATCTAACACTTCAGACTTTTGACAATTCCTCCTGGTCTGGTGACCTGTCTAGTCTCCTAGCCTGTTCTGGTCCTTTTACATTCTCTCACCTCCTCAACAGTGCCTGTCCCTCTACCTATCCTTGTGCCATCTGCAAACTTAGTAACAATGCCCTCAGTTGTGGTCACTGCGTTACTGAATCATTGAAGAAGATGAAATTTGGAATCCTTTACAAGGATGTAATCTTTGCAGTTCATTGTGAATAGGTCTTTTGCTACTTTTATCCAAGCGGGTAGTGGGAACCTTAAGAGGACGTAGAGGCTCCATCCACTGCTGAAGTTAACAGGCTTGGTGTACTTCATATGTATTCACAAGTGGTTGACTATTCTGATTCAGAGATAATGGGAACTGCAGATGCTGGAGAATCCAAGATAATAAAATGTGAGGCTGGATGAACACAGCAGGCCAAGCAGCATCTCAGGAGCACAAAAGCTGACGTTTCGGGCCTAGACCCTTCATCCTAACTTGATGAAGGGTCTAGGCCCGAAACGTCAGCTTTTGTGCTCCTGAGATGCTGCTTGGCCTGCTGTGTTCATCCAGCCTCACATTGTATTATCTTGACTATTCTGATTCATCCACGGCCAGCAGCATTCCCTCTGATTTTTTTTCTTGGCTGTGTTAGTCTTTGAGGTCCATGCGTGGTCTCTGGAGCCAGAAGTCAATATCGTGATCAACATGCTGACACTGATCGCTGTGCAAGGGGCAATTGAGCAGCCACAGCTTTCAGGGAATGTTGCTGGCCAACACACAGATTTGCTTTCTAACCATCTTGTATATCCAGGTGTCCCTGAGATAATATGGACATCATGTAATGGTTTTGATATTGGACTTGCTTATCATGACAAACTAAGTTAACCTCTGTATGGCTAAAAAGAATGAATCCTCTCAGGTATTTCTTTATGACCGTCCGGCCATCCCTGGGTAGTGTTCTTTTGCAAATCTTGTAGTTGATTATCTTCAATAGTAAGTGCTCACACTGGCTCTGCATTCAATTCTGGTCGCCATGCTGTAAGAAATATGCTCTGAAACTTGAAAGGGTTCAGCGAAGATTTACAATGAATTAGCCGAGGTTGGAGTGAGAGGTTGAATAATCTGGGACTATTTTCCCTGAAGCATCAGAGGCCGAGGGGTGACCTTAGAGACATTTATAAAATCCTGAGGGGCATGCATAGGATAAGTAGCCATGGGCCACTCCCCAAGATAAAGAAAACTAGAAGGCATAGGTTTAAGGTGAGAGGGGATAGATTTAAAGGGATCTGAGGAGTAACTTTTTCATGCAGAGAGTGATGCGTGTATGGAGCTAGCAGAGGAAGTGGTGGAGGCTGATACAGTTACAACATTTAAAAGGCACCTGGATGGGTAAATGAATAGGAAGGGTTTAGAGAGATACAGGTCCAACGCTGGCAAATGGGGCTAGATTAATTTAGAATATCTGGTCAGCATGGACAAGTTTGACCAAAGATGACAAAGTGAGGAGCTGAATGAACACAGCAGGCCAAGCGTCATCTTAGGAGCACAAAAGCTGATGTTTCGGGCCTAGACCTTTCATTACAAAAAGATGTGCTCCTAAGATGCTGCTTGGCCTGCTGTGTTCATCCAGCTCCACACTTTGTTATCTCGGATTCTCCAGCATTTGCAGTTCCCATTATCTCTGATCACAAGTTTGACCAAAGAGCCTGTCCCTATGCTGTAAATCTGTATGAGTCTCCGAAATGATGACACTGACTAAAATATAATAGATTAACATTGTGAACATCTTTAACTTCAACACTTTCCACCAAGTCATGAACAAAAGCAAAAACAGGTCTTGCTGGAAAAGATCAGCAGGTCTGACAGCACCTGTGGAGAGAAATCAGAGTTAATATTTCATGTTGAGTGACTCTTGCTTCATGTATGGTCTATCCCACAGCAGAAGATGTGGTTTAAATCCCATGAATTGTGACTATACTGATATCTGCATACTGGTAGTCCTGCTGTCGCTGAGCCTTTGTCTATACCAAGCAGAAGATTTTTCAAATCCAGCCGGTGTACTGGAACTGCAAAGTAATTCTGTCAATTCATGGAATTGCTGATTTGTTAAACACATACTCACGAGTTGTGTGGGCATTTGCTGAAGCAGACTTCTTTCAGGATGCCTCGTGGTAATATATGGCGGAGCCCCCATGTTGATTTTAGCTTTTAAGGTGTGATGTCCTATCTTTACAGGACACATGGTAGTAAAGGTTGTAAACATTTCTAATTTATTTAGTGTTGATAGGCTTTGTGAGGTTTACATAATGGAAGACTGAAATTAGTCTTTCATTTGGCTCACTCTGAACTTGGTGGACGTGTTGCATTTCTGCATCTTTTATCACTTTTCTTGCTGCCAGTTTTGTGGTGTTGTACCATCTTTCTGGTTTGGTTCTGGGCTCAGGCTTAGCCTTTGGAATCAGGTTTCCCACATACTTGTGGCCAATGTCATTTGGTGTTACATTTCTTACAGATATCAAGAAAAGCTGAACTGTTTTGAGGGATCCATGCGGCACATTGCGTTAGTTATAAATGTTGAACTGGTGCTTTTTGTTGGCCATAGCAGCTAAGGCATGTCATTAACTCGTCATTGTCTACAGGAATAGTGCCAGATGACTGGAGGATAGCAAATGTGGTTCCCCTGTTCAAGAAGGGGAGTAGGGACAACCCTGGTAATTATAGACCAGTGAACCTTACCTCAGTTGTTGGTAAAGTGTTGGATAGGGTTATAAGGGACAGGATTTATAATCATCTAGAAAAGAATAAATTGATTAGGGATAGTCAGCACAGTTTTGTGAAGGGAAGGTAGCGCCTCATAAACCTTATTGAGTTCTTTGAGAAGGTGACCAAACAGGTAGATGAGAGTATCAGAGATAATGGGAACTGCAGATGCTGGAGATTCCAAGATAATAAAATGTGAGGCTGGATGAACACAGCAGGCCAAGCAGCATCTCAGGAGCACAAAAGCTGACGTTTCGGGCCTAGACCCTTCATCAGAGAGGGGGATGGGGGGAGGGAACTGGAATAAATAGGGAGAGAGGGGGAGGCGGACCGAAGATGGAGAGCAAAGAAGATAGGTGGAGAGGGTGTAGGTGGGGAGGTAGGGAGGGGATAGGTCAGTCCAGGGAAGACGGACAGGTCAAGGAGGTGGGATGAGGTTAGTAGGTAGCTGGGGGTGCGGCTTGGGGTGGGAGGAAGGGATGGGTGAGAGGAAGAACCGGTTAGGGAGGCAGAGACAGGTTGGACTGGTTTTGGGATGCAGTGGGTGGGGGGGAAGAGCTGGGCTGGTTGTGTGGTGCAGTGGGGGGAGGGGATGAACTGGGCTGGTTTAGGGATGCAGTGGGGGAAGGGGAGATTTTGAAACTGGTGAAGTCCACATTGATACCATATGGCTGCAGGGTTCCCAGGCGGAATATGAGTTGCTGTTCCTGCAACCTTCGGGTGGCATCATTGTGGCAGTGCAGGAGGCTGCGATAGGCCTCCTGCACTGCCACAATGATGCCACCCGAAGGTTGCAGGAACAGCAACTCATATTCCGCCTGGGAACCCTGCAGCCATATGGTATCAATGTGGACTTCACCAGTTTCAAAATCTCCCCTTCCCCCACTGCATCCCTAAACCAGCCCAGTTCATCCCCTCCCCCCACTGCACCACACAACCAGCCCAGCTCTTCCCCCCCACCCACTGCATCCCAAAACCAGTCCAACCTGTCTCTGCCTCCCTAACCGGTTCTTCCTCTCACCCATCCCTTCCTCCCACCCCAAGCCGCACCCCCAGCTACCTACTAACCTCATCCCACCTCCTTGACCTGTCCGTCTTCCCTGGACTGACCTATCCCCTCCCTACCTCCCCACCTACACCCTCTCCACCTATCTTCTTTGCTCTCCATCTTCGGTCCGCCTCCCCCTCTCTCCCTATTTATTCCAGTTCCCTCCCCCCATCCCCCTCTCTGATGAAGGGTCTAGGCCCGAAACGTCAGCTTTTGTGCTCCTGAGATGCTGCTTGGCCTGCTGTGTTCATCCAGCCTCACATTTTATTATCTTAGGTAGATGAGAGTAAACTGGTTGATGTGGTGTATATGGATTTCAGCAAGGCGTTCGATAAGGTTCCCCACAATAGGCTATTGTACAAAATGCGGAGGAATAGAATTGTGGGAGATATAGCAGTTTGGATCGGAAATTGGCTTGCTGAAAGAAGACAGAGGGTGGTGGTTGATGGGAAATGTTAATCGTGGAGACCAGTTACTAGTGGTGTACCGCAAGGCTCGGTGTTGGGTCCACTGCTGTTTGTCATTTTTATAAATGACCTGGATGAGGGCGTAGAAGGATGGGTTAGTAAATCTGCAGACGACACTAAGGTCGGTGGAGTTGTGGATAGTGACGAAGGATGCTATAGGTTGCAGAGAGACATAGATAAGCTGCAGAGCTGGGCTGAGAGGTGGCAAATGGAGTTTAATGCAGACAAGTGTGAGGTGATGCACTTTGGTAGGAGTAACTGGAAGGCAAAGTACAGGGCTAATGGTAAGATTCTTAGTAGTGTAGATGAGCAGAGAGGTCTCAGTGTCCATGTACACAGATCCTTGAAAGTTGCCACCCAGGTTGACAGGGCTGTTAAGAAGGCATACAGTGTTTTAGCTTTTATTAATAGAGGGATCGAGTTCCGGAACCAAGAGGTTATGCTGCAGCTGTACAAAACTCTGGTGTGGCCACACTTGGAGTATTGCGTACAGTTCTGGTCACCGCATTATAAGAAGGATGTGGAAGCTTTGGAAAGGGCACAGAGGAGATATACTAGGATGTTGCCTGGTGTGGAGGGAAGGTCTTATGAGGAAAGGCTGAGGGACTTGAGGCTGTTTTCATTAGAGAGAAGAAGGTTGAGAGGTGACTTAATTGAAACATATAAAATAATCAGAGGGTTAGATAGGGTGGATAGGGAGAGCCTTTTTCCTAGGATGGTGACCGTGAGCATGAGGGGGTATAGCTTTAAATTGAGGGGTGAAAGATATAGGACAGATGTCAGAGGTAGTTTCTTTACTCAGAGAGTAGTAAGGGAATGGAACGTTTTGCCTGCAATGGTAGTAGATTCGCCAACTTTAGGTACATTTAAGTCGTCATTGGATAAGCATATGGACATACATGGAATAGTGTAGGTTAGATGGGCTTGAGATCGGTATGACAGGTCGGCACAACATCGAGGGCCGAAGGGCCTGTACTGTGCTGTAATGTTCTATGTTGGCCAATCACTTTGGCTTCATACTTGCTTCTATCCTCAAATAATGTGTCAATGGTATGGGACCATTTACTTTCCCAGAAGATACTTTAAGGTAAGTAAAAGGCTTTAGTTGGTCGAGAGGCCTGCACTATCTGATGCATCTCTTGCAGAGTTAATTTTTCAGGGAAGTCACATTTGGGGTCTTTGCTGCAACATCTTCTAACAAACTGATGAATAGGCTGTTGGGGTTGCTCTCTGTCAGACAAATGTTAGAGTTTGCAAATCCTGAAGTTAATTTTTACCTTACCTTTGTCTTCGAGAATTCTGCAGTTCTTTTCCGATTGTCAGTGGAATGATCCCATATGCTAATTCTGCAAAACTCTTCCTGTCCAATGGGAAGCAAGATTTTTAGAGCTAACATAAAAACAGCAAGTGCTGGAGAAACTCAGCAACTCTGATAGCACCTGCTGAGGGAGAGAAACAGAATCATATCGCACCTGCTGATTTTCTCTGGCAATTTCTGTTTTCATTTAAGATTCCTAGCATCCACGGTGTTTTTGTTTTAAATGTTATTTAGAGCTCTTTGCACCGATCATTGATTAGTTGTCCTATAAAGTAAAACCATTTTAGAATAGCTGTAATTTGGTAAAGCTATCATTGACTGCCTAATCCATGATTAAGTGTTTTCCCTCCATTTCTCTTTGGGTAGCTTTGCATTTCTTGTTTGAAGCAGAGCATAATGCTATGTTTGTTCATTTCTTTCCCTGGATTTGCCTCAGTCTCCTTTTACTTTTCCCTTTTATGTTTCCCTTTCTCGATTGTTTTTTTTAGCCTGGGTTCTATTGAGAAAAGTTCTTCAAGAACGACGGCCTTGTTAATTTAAAACTTCAGGCAGATGATTGTCTGTTTCAGCCACTAAACGGTATTCATGAGAATTGATAACATTGCAAGACCATCGCTCTATATTTCTTCCAAGTTGAAAAGAAAAAAAATGATCAAATGATCTGATCCTTGGACAGACTGTTTTAAAATCTTTTTTTAAAACTGTGCTTTCTTTTAGTAAATTAGCTCAGTTACAGAGGGTGATGACAAGAAGGCTGCTTTAGTAACTGGAAGCCAGTGTCCAGTGGTGTACCACAGCGATCTGTGCTGGGTCCCCTATTATTTATCATTCATACAAACGACTTAGGTGATTAAATGGGGTTTGGATTAGTAAGTTTGTGGATGAAACAAAGATTGTTCAGGCTGTTCACAGACAGATTGAGTGTCTTGGGCTACAAGCAGGTACAAACAGGATGGTCAAGTGGGCAGATAAATGACAGATAAGTTGTGAGGGGATACATTTTGGGAGGAATCATTTGACTAGGAAGTGTTTGATGAATGGCTTGACCGTGGTAAGTTTCATGGAACAAAGGGATCTTGGCGTGTTTGTCAATAGACCTCTGAAGGAGGAAGGGCATGAAAAAGACTTATGGGACACTGCCTTTATCAACTGAAGCATAGATCACAAAAGCAGGGAAGTCATATTGGAACTGTATAAAACTTAAGTGACACCACAGTTAGAGTATTGTATGCAGCTCTGGTTGCTTCATTACAGGAAGGATGTGACAACATTGGAGGGGGTGCAGCGGAAGTTCACCAGGGGTGCTGCCTGAGATGGAAAATTTAAGTTATGAGGAGAGATTGGTCAGTATGGTTCCTTTTATTGAGGGAGAAAAGACTGAGAAGTGATCTGATTGAGATGTGAAAGATTATGAGAAGCACAGACAGAGTGGATAAGGAGCAGCTATTCCCTTTAGTTTTCTTTACCCAGTGTTTGGAGATGCTCTGGAATGCACTGCCTGGGAGGGTAGTAGAGGCAAGTTGCCTCACATCTTTAAAAAGTACTTGGATGAGCACTTGGCGCATCATAGCATTCAAGGCTTCGGGCCAAGTGCTTGTAAATGGGATTAGATTGAGGGCCAGGTGCTTCCCATGTGTTGGTGCACATTCAACTGGCTGAGTATGGTTCTATGATTCTGAAATCTTATACCGATGACAGGACCGGCCTCTGACAACCTTAGAACATAGAACATAGAACATAGAACATAAAACAGTACTGCACAGTACAGGCCCTCCGGCCCACAATGTTGTCCGTATGTTTACCTAAACCTAAGGTCTATCTATCCTCCACCGCTACCTTATACTATCATCCATAAGCGTATCTAATAGCCACTTAAATGCCCCCAATGCGGCCCACTCCACTACCCTCTCCAGCAATACTTTCCAAGCCCCTACCACTCTCTGAGTAAAGAACCTACCTCTGATGTCTCCCCTATATCTACCTCCACTCACTTTAAAACTATGCCCCCTCATAGTAGCTACCTCCACTCTAGGAAAAAGCCTCTGGCTGTCCATTCTATCTATACCTCTGATCATTTTGTTCACGTCTATCAAGCCACCTATCATCCTTTGTTGTTCTAAAGTAAAAAGCCCTAGCTGTGTTTTAGAAATCAGAACTGGAGCTGCTCAGGTTATTTTAAGAAGAGAGACATCTCCTAAAGTAAAAGATCTTAGCTTTTAATCAGAATGAAAATAGCTCTGTCCACTGCCTGGTCAATGCTTATCTAGAGATCTGTAAGAACAGTAACTGATGGTACTGATTGTCTGAACATTTTGATATTCAGATTGTTGATTAGTTGATCTCCAATTAGGTTTTCAAATATCTACCACCAAGATGGCAAAGCCATTTCTTGATTAAATGCTAGCACTGCTTACCATGATGTATATTTTGCCTCTATTGGGGTACCTGTACCTGATGCATCAATGCTTATGTTGTCCTTCATAAAATAAAATCCTTATCCTGGGTAAAGTGGTATTGAAAGATCCAACAGACATTTATTATACCTCATTGCTATGTACAATTATTCAATTCACAGACATACCAGTGTCTGGGCTACCATGAAGCTATTCTGTTACAAATCATGCTTCAGATGGCTCGAGGTAAGTTGGATTCTGAGAGCTTTAAGCTCTCAGGTTATAATCTATGATATTAAGATGATATTATGAGCCCACCTCTTAAGGGCATAGCAACGTACTGACATAACACACTGAATTTTGCTACCTCCCTCCAGTAAATTCTGCCCAGAGGGTGCATTTAGGTCTTAAGATAACAAAAGCAAGGATAAGTGCTTCTACAGTAAAGGTGCAAAGCCCGGGGTCAGTGTTAAATGCTGCTACACAGCTAAATAAAGTAAAATAGTACAAGAACCAGTTCAGGTGAATAGCTCAAATGCACTTAATTGGGAAGCAGCAGAGGGAGAAGGGAAGTGATAGATATATTGGTGGGGTTAATGGAAATGGAGTTAGAGGAGACTTGTGTCGAGTATAAACACTAGGGTGAACATGTTGGACTGCGTGACAGTCAGTAATAAAACGACATGCATCCTTCCTGAGCCCAGGACAATAAAGTCCAGTCAAAGTCTCCCCAATTTAACTGTGACTAAGATTTGCATCTTCTTGATCAAAACTGTTCAATCCTGGGCATGCAGACTCATAGAGCCACCGGAATAAAGCCTCACAAACTCTCCTTTGCACTGTTTTCTAAAAATCAGTTTACAAATTCACTTCAACCACAGGAAGTGAATTGCAGGCAGGCAGAGCTGAATTGATGCCAACAGCAGGTTCCTTAAAAAAGGGTGTTAAATCATACAGATCATCTGTCCCACGTTGCTAATTAGGGAACACCTAAATTAGAAATCAAGAGACTGAGCCTTCCGTCTGTTTGGAACGCACCTTGCCAGGGTCAGGCAACGACTTCAGAGTCTGTCGCTGCAAGGTTTTCTGTCAGTTGAAGAGAATGGATGCACAGTGCTGTCTGACAGGCCCTCAAGGCAGCCATTACAAGCCTGTGCACAGGGCAGGCTCGACTGGAATCTTGGCTGGGAACTACCTTGCCTGTGCTGGCCACAGGTGTGTGTGTGTGTGTATATAGGAGGACAAGACAGAACACCATGAAGTGCACAGTCAGCCGTGTCGCCAGGGGAAAGGCATGGGGTTGATTTGCTGCCAGCTCAGTAGAAATGCTCCCCACCCCACCACCCGCCTCAGCGATGATTGGCATTCCGGGGTCAGTGGCTTGTAAGTTAGAAAGGGGAGAGGGCTGCTGAAGCAGTTGCAGAATTCATGCCCACCGCTGCAGAACTGACAGCTCCCAAGCTGATTCTAAATATTTCCAATGCTCGGGGAAGGTAAAATACCTGGAAACATGTGAACAAGTGTGGCAGTGGCATATTAGCACATTTAGGGTCGCTGATGGGACCAAATATTGTGGAAAATCAGCTGGTTTAGTCCAGCAGGCACACCAACTATACTAGCACTAGGCTGCCAACTGGCTGGTATTGTCCTGGAGTCTCCAGGAATTAAAGATTAATCTCCTGTTCATTGCTTAGCAAGAAATACAGCTGGATCATTGAAACTGTGTGGTTTTATTGGCTGCATTTGGGGACAGGGGATGGCATGAAAGACTGTACGATAGGGCGCGGTGAGAGATGGGAGGCTATCGAAGGAAGGCAGATACATACAACTAAGATTAGCAAGTGAGTGGCTCCATGTTATCTGCAGTGAGAAGGTCATGATCCCAGTTCCTGATCGGCATCACATTAGCTCATCTTAATCTACTGAGACAATGGCCAGCATGGAAAAGCTGACGCTGTTTTCCTCAGAGGCCATTAAGAGGAATTTGGGGCTTCAATGTTCATGGTGGCTCTGCGCAGGGTAGATCAGGAGAAACTGTTTCCATGGGAGAAGGATCAAGAACCAGAGGGCAGTGACGACTTGATAAGGAGTATTAGGACAGCAACATGATGAGAAACATGTCTGCACACAGCAGCTTGGAGCTAGGGTGTCTGTCTGATCTTGTACATGTGGCTTTCGGGCAGGGGAGGGGATGCATGCAGATTCAATAGAGACCTTTGAAAGGGAATTGGTTAACTACCTGAAGAGAAAATAATTGGGAGCTCTGTGGAGCAGAGGAGGAGAGTGAGATGAGGTGAATTCCTCTTGAAGTTAGCGAGAACACGGACAACAAGCCAAATGATTTCTGAGCTGTCTGGGTGCATGAAAGAGTAAAGGCCTGTCCTGTGAGGCAGCCAGTCAGTGGAACCATACCTGAGTAACTGGTAGTGACAGTCAGTTCACTATTGTATCCTTGGTAGTCCAATAGTGCCCAACAATGTGCAGGCTAGCTAGATTAGCCATGGGAAATGCATGGTTACAGGGAGAGGGTAGGGGAGGTGGAACTGTGTGAGATGCTCTTCGGAAGGTCGTTGTGGATTCGACGGGCTGAATGGCCTGCTTCCACATGGATTCTAGATGCTGCCAGACCTGCTGTGATTCTCTAGCTGTTTTCCTTCAGATTAACAGCTCCGATTAGTCCTCATCATATAGACGTCCTTTTAGAAGTTCCTATGGAATCTTGGTGCACCACCATTTCAGGAAGGATGTTCCTGAATTTAAATAAACTAATTTTTCCTTGACTCTTTTTCACAATTCTGTTACACCTGGAATCTATGGCTACTGTCTAACTTGGTAGAGGAAATAGTTTCTCCCTAGTTCCACAAATTGTTAATGCCTCAATTAAACTTCCTATTAGACTTGTGATCAGAGATAATGTGAACTGCAGATGCTGGAGAATCCAAGATAACAAAGTGTGGAGCTGGATGAACACAGCAGGCCAAGCAGCATCTTCGGAGCACAAAAGCTGACGTTTCGGGCCTAGACCCTTCATCTGATGAAGGGTCTAGGCCAGAAACGTCAGCTTTTGTGCTCCTGAGATGCTGCTTGGCCTGCTGTGTTCATCCAGCTTCACACTTTGTTATCTTCCTCTTAGACTTCCCTGCACAAGGAAGAAAAATGCCATCTTCTCAAGCTGCTTTCAGATTTGAATTCCCTCATCAGTCACAAAGTCCTGGTGAGCCTTCAGCACTCCCTTGTCTGGGACCTCGGTATTGTTTATAAAATGTGGCTCTAAAATTGGACTCAATAGTCCAACTGAGGTCTAACCAGAGATTTGTAAAGGTTTGGCTTGACTTCCTTATTTCTGTGCTCAATGTGTCTATTTACAAAGATGCTTATCCCACATGTCCAGTTTATTGACCTAAGCTTCCAATTACAAAGATATATTCCTAGATGCCTCTGTTCGTGCATTCACTTCCAACAGACAGTACCTTTTGGGTTGTTTCTTTTTCCTTCAGAAAACACTACTTCGTGCTATTCCACACTAAAGCACATCTACACTTTGTTCATTTTACCAATCTCTGTCCTCCTGACATCTCTTGCATTGCTAATTAGTGCTGTACCAGCCACAAGCTTTGAAATTGTGCTTCTATACCCAAGTCCAGAAGGTGTACGAAGGAAAGCAATGGTCCTACACCTACTCCTGCAGGACTCTACCACATGGCTCCCACCAACCAAAAAAACATTAATTCATCGACACTCTCCACCCCATATCCCTTGACCACAAGCATCCGCCATAATACTAAATGTTTCTATTTCCTGAATATGTCTATTAGGCAGCATTTTATCAACAGCTTTTTGAAAATCCAATTATATAACATTTGCAGCAACATCTTCATCAGCTCTGGGTGTTGGGACCACATTGGCTGCTAATTGGTAGCTTTGTGCTGACTGAATCCCAGAAAAGCTGACAAAACACATACCAACTTCTAACACTGTATGTCGGTCTCTTTTCAACCACTGGGCTTTGTAGCTGGGCCAAATCCTGACCTTGCTTGACGGCCACTTCCCAGCAGAATGGGAGAGATTGATACAGTAGTTGCCCAGTGCTCCTTCTAATAAACAGCGGCCACTGCTGAGCTTGGTTAAAGCAGGCTCCTACTAACATAGTGCATGCACTAACAGAGTCATCTTGAAGGCTGACTGGTGGGTTGTTCAGTTACAAAGTTGTCAGTGAATTAAGGAATTCAGATGTTTTGAAGTTACACCCTGTCAATCACTGCCTGTTATCTCTATGATTAATACCAGCATGTGGAATTTTAATTTCACCAACGTCTGTGACAGTCCTAGAGCTTAATGCTCTTTTAAGCTGCATTCCAGAGACTTAATGTGGCACTGAATGATATCTCACATAATGCAAAAGGGCGTTTGTCCTCCTTTTTGACATATTACAGGTTTAGCAGGAGGTAATTTAATGTGCATTACGGGGAAATTGCAAGTACTGTACAGATTTTAGTTGTATACCAATTAGCAGCATTTTTAAAGTCGGCAATATATTAAAAACATGGCAAGGAGCTGTCCTCACTTAGCTGTGCTGAGCCCAACGCTAACTGACAGATGAGACTTTCTCCAAGATAAATGTTGGATGTTCATCAAATTTTTATACTACCAGTTATCCCGATCACAGGTAGGCATGGTTACAGAAGAATGATTCCAAAGCAAAGATTTCCATTAGTACACAACTAAGCAGAGAAAATGCACTGTACTGTATTGTACCAGGCAATTACTCCCAGTACATCCCACAGTGGATCGAGATCTTATTTCAGAACTTCAAGTTAATATGGGGTGTCAGAGATCTGATTTCAAAAGTTTAAATTAATATGGGATGTCAGAGATCTTATTTCAGAAGTTTAAGTTAATATGGGGTGTCAGATTCAATATTTAATCATGCTGGCAGTTAAAGACGCTGCCCTGATTGGCTCAGAGGGGAAGTGTGAGCATGTGACATCCATTGTGGCACTGAATCATCTAGAATTGGGCCTAGTGGATGGTGAGATAGGTGATTCCCAGTCATGGTGTCAAGACATACTCAGTATTCTCGATCTGAAGAAGGGAAAGAAAAAATAAGTTGGTCTGATTTCCAATAGCTTGTCCGGTGTTCAAATTGGAAACTGCACTCTCGTAGGGTTTGACTGAATATAGCTTTGGAAAGGCAATGGAGCACTGGGGTTGGGTGCAGTACCACTTCTACTGAGTCAGAAGATGAAAGATTCTTGACAATCCCAGGGTGCTGACTGGAATATGGAATCAAGATAATGAGTAAACTTCAAACGAGGTCCTTTCATCCCAGTGGAGTAACTCTTTGAACCAAAGCACTTTTTCTCATCTCCAAGTGAGAAGGGTTGAATTTGACCCCTACACCAGACAACATCAGGACCAAACTCTGAAAACTGGGTGAACATCCAGCGAGGCTTATCTAAGGGTCTCCCCAATGCAAGGAGAGATGGACCTGTGGAGTCCAGGTTCCTGTTAGTGTCATTGAAGGTAATCTCAACATAATCACCGAGGCCAAAGGAGCTGGAAAGATGCCTTAAAAATGGATCAAGAAATTCACAGATAATTCTTCAGCCAGGACCTGACCCAGAGTAAAGAAATCTAACAGATGTATGGATGCTGGAAGAACACATATGGGACAAAATCTTTGTTCTGCATTATCTAACTGGGCTGTCACTGTGTTTGATTGTGACACCGCCCCCTTGCACTAATTGTCACCACTTTCGTCTCTGCCCAAAAACATAATTTTTATTAGATTTTATTCTCACCTGTACTGATCTACAGGGGTAGAGGTTTTCAGTGAAAGTTTACAATGTTGTATTCACGGCACCATCTTAGGTACAAAGTATCTAGAACATAGAACATAGAACATAGAACAGTACAGCACAGAACAGGCCCTTCAGCCCACGATGTTGTGCCGACCATTGATCCTGATGTATGCACCCTCAAATTTCTGTGACCATATGCATGTCCAGCAGTCTCTTAAATGTCCCTAATGACCTTGCTTCCACAACTGCTGCTGGCAACGCATTCCATGCTCTCACAACTCTCTGTGTAAAGAACCCACCTCTGACATCCCCTCTATACTTTCCTCCAACCAGCTTAAAACTATGACCCCTCATGTTAGCCATTTCTGCCCTGGGAAATAGTGTCTGGTTATCAACTCTATCTATGCCTCTCATTATCTGATATACCTCAATTAGTCCCCTCTCCTCCTCCTTTTCTCCAATGAAAAAAGTCCGAGCTCAGTCAACCTCTCTTCATAAGATAAGCCCGCCAGTCCAGGCAGCATCCTGGTAAACCTCCTCCGAACCGTCTCCAAAGCATCCCCATCTTTCCTATAATAGGGCGACCAGAACTGGACGCAGTATTCCAAGTGCGGTCTAACCAAAGTTTTATAGAGCTGCAACAAGATCTCACGACTCTTAAACTCAATCCCCCTGCTAATGAAAGCCAAAACACCATATGCTTTCTTAACAACCCTGTCCACTTGGGTGGCCATTTTAAGGGATCTATGTATCTGCACACCAAGATCCCTCTGTTCCTCCACACTGCCAAGAATCCTATCCTTAATCCTGTACTCAGCTTTCAAATTCGACCTTCCAAAATGCATCACCTCACATTTATCCAGGTTGAACTCCATCTGCCACCTCTCAGCCCATCTCTGCATCCTGTCAATGTCCCGCTGCAGCCTACAACAGCCCTCTATACTGTCAACAACACCTCCAACCTTCGTGTCATCTGCAAACTTGCTGACCCATCCTTCAATCCCCTCATCCAAGTCATTAATAAAAATTACAAACAGTAGAGGCCCAAGGACAGAGCCGTGTGGAACCCCACTCACCACTGACTTCCAGGCAGAATATTTTCCTTCTACTACCACTCGCTGTCTTCTGTTGGCCAGCCAATTCTGTATCCAGACAGCTAAGTTCCCCTGTATCCCATTCCTCCTGACCTTCTGAATGAGCCTACCATGGGGAACCTTATCAAATGCCTTGCTGAAGTCCATATACACCACATCCACAGCTCGACCCTCATCAACTTTTCCAGTCACATCCTCAAAGAACTCGATAAGGTTTGTGAGGCATGACCTGCTAGGCACAAAATCTTAGGTAAAAATTGAAAAATCAAAAATTAAGTTGAAAGTTCAACATAACAGTTCTTATCAGTAATAAGCAGTAAATAAGAAATAAAGTTAAAAGTTTCAAGTTAGAGTCATTCTGTAGCCATAGGCCTACAGTTGCTCCACATTGGGCTTTCCCCACAAGGGCTTGATCTCACTCCCATGCTGGGCTTGAACTCTCGATCTCTATGCCTCTATGCTGCTGTTTTATGACCGATCACCATCTTTTGTGAAATTTCCATCTGAACCTCATCCATGCCCCATCATAAAGAGACAACAAGTCTATTTTTTTTGTGTTGTGAACCTCCAAGCAATTCAGAAGGCAAATGGTATATTTACCTTTTTTGTAAGTGAAGTTGAGTACAGGAGTAAAGAAGTCATGCTTCATAAGACCATAAGACATGGGAGCAGAAATTAGGACATTCAGCCCATCGAGTCTGCTCGACCATTCATTCATGGCTGATAAGTCACTCAAGCCCATTCTCCCACTTTCTCCCCATAACCCTTGATCCCCTTGATAATCAAGATCCGATCTATCTCGGTTTTAAATGTACTCAATGACCTGGCCTCCACGGCCTTCTGTGGCAGTGAATTCCATGGATTCTGGCTGAAGAAGTTTCTCATTATCTCCATTCTAAAAGGTCTTCCCTTTACTGTAAGGCTGTGCCCTCAGGTCATTTCTAAAGAACATTGATGAGATTGCATCTGGAGTAGTGTGCAGCTTTCCAGCCATCTTACCTATAGAAAGATATTGTGGCGAGGGAGTGTGTGCAATGGAGGTTTCCCAGACTAAAAGCTGGGATGGTGGCGCCATCCTATAAGGAGAGATTGAGGAGACTGACCCTGTATTATCCACAGTTTAGTAGAATGAGAAGTGATCTTATTGAAAGTTACAAAATTCTGAAAATGATGCAGGAAGAATTTTTCCTCTGGCTATGTGGAGCTAGAACCAAGGGCCACAGTTTTAAAATACATGACAAGACACTTGGGACTGAGGTCAAGTGGAATTTCTTCACACAATGCCGTAGAGAACCTTTGGAATTCTCAACCCTGAGGAGGTTCAGACAGTGAGTAATTTTAATGATGAGATTGATAGATTTCTAGTTACGAATGACATAAAGGGACAAGGGGATAACATAGGAATTTGCTGATAAGGTCGATGATCAGTCATAATCTAGAATGGTCCAGCAGGCTGTGGGGCAGAGTGGCCTACTCCTATGTTCTACTGTTTCAAAAAATGTCCCTCTGGTGCACAGTTCAACATTTTCAACTGTACTGTTGAAACTAAAAATCTGATATGCAACATATTTTGTAATCAATCTGTCCAGAGACATTGTTACATACCTCTGAAACAGGTAGCCTGGGCCTCCTGGCCCATGGGCAGGGACTTTACCACTGTTGCACAGGAGGACCCGAAAAAAGCCCATATTTTTATTAACCTATTTTTCAAATCCATCTGTTCAGAGATGTTGCTACACACCTCTGGAGCAGGTAGGACTTGTACCCAGGCCACCCAGTCACAGGTTAGGGGCACCAGCACTACAACACAAGAGGCTCCAATAACCCTGGATAGTTAAAATCTCAAGCAAAATCAGCTATGGCTGTACAAGAAGGCCAATCAGCATCAAACAAGAGAAACAACTGGGTAATGTTACATGATGAGTCTATCCCTGCAACATTCACCTTGTATTCTGTCCCTTTAGGTGTCGCAAGACCTGCCGTGTATCTCTCATTCATCTCATCACTCTGGCTTGGGTTTAAACACCAGTGCTAAAGTTGAAAAGTGAGCCAAATGAAACCCAAATATTGGCAGAGAGAGGGAGAGAAATAATCGCTCCAATTTAAGCAACACCTCTTCAGCCACATGTACACTGTATAAATGCCATCTAATAAATTACTGACTGCAGTTGTTATCGCAGCATCGGCAACAGCCTTTTTCCAACATGATGTAACATGTTTTCACACTAATTCACCTTGAGCTCATTGACATATTTATGTAGAACCTATCATTTATTAGTTTGATTAAAATGCATTCTAAAATCACAAATAGGCTGAAAGACTTGTATTAGCAAACCACAGCACAAATGAACAGCTGAATATCTCCCTGACTGAAAGAGGGGTCAAAGGTACAAAGGCACATTATATTCTTAAGCTTGTCTTTCCTTTAACACCCCGAGGAGATGTTTGCCTTATTCTCAGTTCTTCTGAGACAACATCTCTCTTTGTTGACCTTACTGATGTGGAAGTATACAAGTCTGGACATCAATAGGCCAGGGAGATCTGTCTGACTGCATCCTATAAAGTTCAAGGAACTGCTCCTATGCTAACTTAAATGTTAACTAAAACCCAATGCCAAAAATTCACAATTTGGTTTCACGCAGATTGAGAGAGAGGCAGGGGAATTCTTGAGACTTATTAGAATTGTCCGACATTGGATAAGCTTGAGTAATGTTTTAGTCAGTGTTTCTTTATACTGGCTCTAATAGTTAAATAATATAACAGGTAGTGGTTGTAATTCTAACATGTACAACAGATGGTGCTGTAACCTTTTTAAAACAAGGTTACAAGCCTCCCTCCTGCCCTTTATCAAACACCTCTCCCCTTTTGTTCTTCCCCTGCTTCTTTTTCCATGGTACAGTGTTTATTTAAAAGATATTTATCTCTAACACTTTGCAATCTGATGTAAGTCCATCGCTCAAAACATTAAGTCCATCCCTCTCTCCATAGACGTTACCTGCCCTGCTGTTTGTTTCCAGTCAATTGTGCTCACATTAAAGAAAAACTGCTGTTCTTACTCTTCCCTGAGGTAGCACTGCACTGTAACCTCTCTCAACTTGTTGTCACAATCACATATTAGAATACAAATCATTTCCTGAGACTAAGCACAAGCAAAGTTACAGGAAGGTCTCGATTTAAATATTTGAAATTATTATTGCTCTTTTGCTGCTGATTCCCTGCCTTTCTTGGTTGATGACGTGGGTTCATGCTTGTGACTGGGGTCTGTCTGGCGTGAAATCCTTTTAGCATGGGTGAGAGTAGGCAATGGCTATTCATGAGAAATCATTTCTGTCTTCAGTCAGCTGCAATTTTTACTTACATTCCTCCTTTAGTGCAGGAAAATGTGTCATGGCGCTTCACAGGTGCATTGTCAAATAAAAAGTAACATCCAGACAAAAGCGAGAGTCATGTTGATATGTAACTTTTTCAAAGAAGATGGTTGAAATCAGTGATTTAAAGGAGGAGAGAGAGACAGAGAGTGAGAGAGAGGAGTCGGGGGGGGTGGTGGGGTGCAGTGGGGAGATGCAAATAGGTATAAGGAGGGAATTCCAGCTAACTTTGCTTCAAAGATGCGTAATTTCCAGCAATAAAATAAGGTTCCAGGGTGTGATATGACTGTTTAGTGATCATTTATAGCATTGGAGGCCATTCAGGGAAAAGCATGAGAATATAATCATCATTAGCTTTGATGAGAGTGGCTGGGGAGTGAAGATTATCTTGTTTGATATCATCCTAACATGCGTTGCAAGAAAGCTGTGTAAATAAAGATCATTACAAAATCAGACCATCAACTTCAACGCCATGATGTATGGTCAGCTAGTAGATCTCATCATGAGGTCTTTCAATTGGCCTCAGCGCTTCTAAATAGGAGAAGTGAGCAATCTAAGTTTAACACTGACGACCCCATTCATAACATCTTCCCATAGCTGAAAACTATTGCTTTTGGGCAAAACAAGCGAAGCCAGCTGGAATTGATGTAACTGTGCCATTGTTGTCACCAAGGAGCGTGTAGATATTCTGCAACCTTTAAAAGGGAGCTGGGCTGGTTCTTAGCTGGAGGAGATATCACACCTTATATCATGTGAGTAGATTAACAATAATGTATACTTGGCGTTTGTAATCTCCAGTCAGACAGGGAGTGGTCACTTGAGAGAATCCGAGGAATTATTCAGACCTATCCGTCCATGTTTTTCCCTGTTAATTTCAATTGTTTTTATGTTGAAGGAGATTGTACAAGGATAGCAAGTGCATAATCACACTCCTGGAATTATGAGCGGAAGGCAGGCCTGATGGAGCAGTTAGTCTTTACCAGACCATAATTTCAGTCTGAAGTCTAAGGGAAAAGGTTGGGTAAGGGGGTTGGGGTGGGGCGTACATTGTGCTTTGGGAGATGGTCACTCATGTGATCAACTCTCCTCTGCTTCGAATTTGATTGTGTCCTATTCTCTGTCACAGAAATGATACCCCAACCGGCCCATATGAAATAAGTGTGGATCCCTTTTCAGTTTCATGTGGTTTCCCAATTGAAATAATCTTAATAACAAATAATGTGTCCCTTATTCGTATTGGGTAGAACTGTCCTCAACCTAACCATGCTTGCAAAACTCAAAACATAATGCACAATGCTAGATGTTCCACAATTGGATAGCAGTTGCTAAGCAATCCCAAGTGAGTCAAGTATTACGCTAACAACCTATTTAAGATTATCAGTTCGGCTCTTAGTTCTTAGGCCCGCTAGCAAGAACTGCATTCATTCAATGCATGAATGAGGCCAACACATTAAAGAGGAAGAGATAACAAGGTGTAGTGCTGGATGAACACAGCAGGCCAAGCAGCATCAGAGGAGCAGGAAAGCTGACGTTTCGCGCCTAGACCCTTCTTCACAAAGATTTCTGTAGAAGGATCTAGGCCTGAAACGTCAGCTATCCTGCTCCTCTCATGCTGCTTGGCCTGCTGTGTTCATCCAGCACTACACCTTTTTATCTCAGATTCTCCAGCATCTGCAGTTCCTACTATCTCTGAAACATAAAGGAGGAACATCTCCAGGCACTGAATGAACACATGTTAAAGGTTACTGCTGCAGCATCTACGGTGCTGCCTTGACCAATTTGAGTTGATGTCCTGACCAATCAGCACTCTTTTCCCCTGTAGTATAAAATGTTGCTCCCTTTGAAATTTGGAATTCTTGCACGTGTCCTGATGAGTTAAAACTTCAACAGTTCAAATCTTTCTTCAGCAATACTTTAAATAATTTTTCTTCAGGAGAAAAGTGAAAAGAAACCTATGCAATTCTTAAAAATTTCTTTAGGTTGTTTACTTAAACATTGAGAAATGTAAACTCTAGATTCTACAGTTCTTTGGTGGGCTTTTGATGTCAAACTGAATTTTCAATAACCATGGACCAAGCCAGGATACAAGACCAATTAAAATTACTTTTCTTGAGAATATCATTGCATCCCCATGCTTTGGGAATCTGATACATTTTCCAACAAGAGAGTAGGATGGGGGAAACTGCCCAGGGCCAATTAATTCAGAGATAGTAGGAATCTGAGGTAACAAGGTGTAGAGCCTGATGAACACAGCAGGCCAAGCAGCATCAGAGGAGCTGGAAGGTTGACATTTCGGGCCTAGACCCTTCTTCAGAAATCCTGATGTTTTGGGCCTAGACCCTTCTTCAGAAATGCTTCCTGGAGTTTCCTGCTTCTCTGGTGCTGTTTGGCCTGCTGTGTTCATCCAGCTCTACACCTTGTTATCTCAGGACCAATTAATAACCTGTTAAGTTCTTTGAGAGGCTTGTGAATGAGCTGGGATAGGCACAAAGGATTTCATACCAGAAATCACAAAACTATAATTTTATTATTGCATCGTTCTTTGAGGTTCAACGTGTGGAGCTTGATGTTTTTATTTAAACTGGTTAAAAATACACCAACAGAAATAAGAGCAATTACAAGCCCTGAATGTATAGGAACAATTCCATAGCCTATGGATATCATAAAATCTCAAAACATTGACAGGCCAAGTGATTTCCATCAACACTGTAACAATTCTATGGCAGCATTTTGCTAACTGGCCAATTCTGTGAATGCTCGGGGCTCTAGCTCTTTGAGTTCCTACCTTAGCCCCTGTGGAAGAAAGCAGAAGGCTTAGCTATGGCAATTCTTTGCTTCTGGGGTAGCTTCCTTTTAGAACTTGGCACCTGACCTTGAATTGAAAACCAAGCCTGAGAGATTTGACAGTTTTATTTTTAAAAGTTGCCTCCAATGTTTCAGCAATAACAGCCTCAAGGCATTGACTACATAGCAGTTTTGTTTAAATTTACTCATGAGACATGGGCATTGTTGGCTGGCCAGTATTTGTTGCCTATCCTTGGCTTGCAAGACTATTTCAGAGAGCAGTGGAAAGTCAGCCATATTGGTGCGGGCCTGGAGTCATCAGGTAAGAATTTCCTTCCCTGAAGGGTATCCGTGAGCTAGATGAATTTTTCCATCAATCATTTCATGGTCCTCAGTAGATTCTTTTTTCAAAAAAAAACAAAGTCAAACCTCACTTTGTGCCATTGCAGGATTTGAACCCACAACATTAGTTGAGTTTTGGGATTAGTAGCCTAGTGACAATACCACTAGGGCATCACTTTCCCTGTGGTTGTGACTTCTGACTTTCTGAGGTAGGATGGTTTCCCTTCCACAGCTGTCAGCCAGTAAGGTACTTGGCGGCTCTCCAGTGCCAGCAATGGCACTAGTGGCCACTGCTGGGACTGCACTTAGTTCTCAACAAAGCCGAATGGAAGTTCGGGAGTATACAGGGAATGTTATAAGAAGTGCTATGTTTTCCACCAGCAGGTATTCCCACCCATGAGGCTGCAGCCAGGGTGGGATGGAAGGAGGTCTGTTCATTCAACATTTTAAGGGCCGCGAGGATAGCCAGTTTGCCTAGCGTTTAACGATACTGGTAAAACACCAGGCAACACATAAAATTCAACATTCAAACTGTTAACATTTTAAGAAATATTGAAACAGTGGGAAGAACTAAAAATAGTGAAGACTGAATGTTGAATTCTGCAATAATAGCAGGCAAACTCTTGAATGAAGGTGAAATACTGTGGATTGTGGAAATTTGAAACAAACACTGGTGAAATGCAGCATGTCTGACGGCATCTGTGGAGAGAGAAACACAGTGAATGTTTTGAATCTGGCATGACTCTTTAGAAGGTTGGTGGAGTTTTCCTGAATGTGTCTAGCTTTTATTGTGTTTGTTGCAGACAAATCCTTTGTAGGATTACATCATGCTTCTTTGTCCCCTATTTTGGTGGAATCAGTCGACTCTTCACCATCACAAAAGGCAGGGTTTTCATTTTGGAAACAGAAATCGTGAGTAAGGAGATTTCCATATTTTCACAACAATGAGTGAGGAATGGGCTAGAGCTGGACTTTCCACCTTCGGGTTAAAAAACCTGCCTTAATTTTCTGAGCTTTCAACCCAAGTCTGGAGATGACTAAAAGGTCCCGTAACCTCACATTTCCCCTCAACCTCACCCCTCCACTTATTCCTTCCCTTGCCTCCATCCACATAGGCCCCCTCCACCTACTCAACAATAAACGGACCACACACATCCTATCATAACATTGGGAAATCGTTGAGAAGCTTATAAATCTGTCAAAATCAACAAACAGCACTTGACAAGGCTCTAAAAGCTCAGCTCAACATCTGTTATAATAGCCAAGCCCACATTCCGCTAGTCATCTGTGTCAACAGCCCCTCCTGAGCAAAATCCATTAGAGGCTTTGGAAGTCAGCCAGGCATTCTGAACAAGATTCCATTTAATGAGCTGCATCAATAAAACTTCCTGATCTGTGTATCTTAAAGCTTTTGACAGCCAAAAGCTCAGCCATAGGTCAAAGGCTTAAAATAGCCAAATCAGATGACTGAGCTGAAGTTCAAAGATAATGGAAACCCGGCCATCTGTCAATATTTTTAAACAGCCACACAGACGACTACACTGAGCTTCAAGGAGCACGTGAAAACAAAAACATTTCACTATAAATTTCATTCAATGTGCAAGGCGTAAAATTACTTACACCATAGAGTATGTACTCTAATGCGTCTGAAGATATTTCCACTTTCAAAGCTTACCAGCCTGCCACAATTCAGAAAGGAATAGCTGACAAAGATATTTTTGATTGTCGTTTTACCTTTAAAAGCAAAATACTATTATCACTTGTTATATTGCGACATGTTAAGGTGAAAACAGGTTTCGAACTTTTTTCTGAAGAAGGGTCCCAACCCGAAACGTCAGCTTTCCTGCTCTTCTGATGCTGCCTGGCCTGCTGTGTTCCTCCAGCTCCACACTGTGTTGTCTAATTCAAACTTATATTGTCTATGGTTCCTGATTCCAAAGCCATGGATCATGACATTTCTGAGATGGTGTGAGGTGCATCACCTGCCAAAACCAGCCCAACTCAATGGTAATTAGTGAAGGCTTGAAATGCCTACTTCTGAAATAGAGCTGGCAATGATGGGATAAGAGTCCCTGAGCAAACCCCTCATCCCATGGCACTGAAAATAGGCAGCATAAGGAGTGGATGGGGAAAATCCCAGATTCAGGTGCCAGCCATCCCTTTTTTAGAGACTGCCCCAAGGCAATTCAAACCCAGCTCATTACAGGAAAAACTGACCCCTATATTGCTTCACAACAACAACCAGAAGTAATTTCTAGTCAAGTGTGAAGGTTAACTCAGATAATAGTTTTCTTGAGTTATCAGTCACTGGGTTTGCAAAGTGTAAGTAAAGATCAAAGACCACAGTTTAATGGTGATGATCTGATGAAGTTTGCTACAATGAAAATGCAAGAGAGTTTCCTCTAAACACTCTTTAAAAAAGAACAAGAATGCAGTCAGTTAGTTGTAATGGATCTCACACAACTTTACTCTCTTTAATGCAAGAAATAACCTGAAATGATCTTTATGTATTCTAAACAATTTGGGAATTGCTGTAACAACCTCTGACATTTGAAATCGGGGGCTCACAGCGTAGGAGCAGTGTCCCAAAACCACAACCCCCCCACCCCGAGGATACAGCATGTTGGAACATTCTCCTCACAGACCCTTGGATAGGACATCATACTCAGGCCCCAGGCTCTTGACAACCAGCTAGTCACTACTCTGTTTTAAGAAACACTTGTCTGGAGGTGACTGCTTTCTACGAGGAGATGCCAGATATCTGTGTCACGTCACCCACATCTCAATGCAGTCTCTAATCTTATAATTTCATCTATATGACCTATCTGACAAGAGGCATTAAAGTCAGACCAATTGCCCTTGGCTATTTGGGGGGAATCTGCATTGGTGTCCAATGAAATGTCTTATTTGACAGGCATCAAGGCTGTTCTTCTCTTTTTTTAACTTTTCAACTATAATGTTTCACTGTGAATGGTGCAGAATCAGATAAAATACAAGATTAGGAAGACAAAGAAGTTTACAGCTCCCAGCTGTGATACAGCCGAATGTAAAAAGCTGTGTGAACTCTAGAACTCACAGTGAACACAGAGTGCAATCTGTAACACAATCGCACTAATCACTGCCTTTATCCCATTGCATTGCTACTCAACCAACTCTGTGGTTGTAAACTTCCTGCCTTCAGGATGGTTTACTCCAGTTTTGGCTCATATTCCACTCTAATGTGAGCAAGTGAGCTCTCACCTCAATCAGTTAATGGTTGAAGGTGAATCTCCTACTTGCTGTCAGCACAGGCACTTCAAACAATTTGAACTGCTGGATGAAATTTGGACTTTGCACATTGTCACCTGCTAAAGTTAATTCTTTTCCCAACTTCAAACCTGTGGGGCCCCTCAACTATCAGAAAACTCCAGTCCACAGGCTTATTTAATCAAAGCTTGATGTCACCTGATCGGTACTTGCTGAATTATCTGATCTTTCTCCTGTTCCTTTCAAACACAGTCTTGGGCTGGATTCTGACTCATTGATTTTAATTTTGGAATCAGTCATTGGGAAATAAGTGAAACAGACAAGACTGAGTTGCCAGCTTGGTTTACACTCTGCAAGTGGATAGCAGGATAGAATTGCCACAGTCCCACCTTCTCATTGGTGGTGAATTTAACTTGAGATTCACAATGTTTCAGGTAAGGTGTAAGTTTGAGAGGACAGGGCTTCCATGGTAACTACAGGAATTGAACCCACGCTGCTGGCGTCGTTCTAAGTCACAAACCAGCCATCCAACCAACTGAGCCAACTGACCACCTTGTGCTGATAATAAAGAAGGCAGGTTGACTTATGGTTGTCCATACTGTGTTACCACTGAAGATTAATTTGACCCCTTTTGAGTAAGGGTATAATTGTGTTTCTTTGTTTTATAATTTTCTCCCACAATCACTGCTCTTAACATAGCAGCATACAATTCCTACAGTGTGGAAGCAGGCCATTTGGCCAATCGAGTCCACACTGACTCTCTGAAGAGCATCCTACTTAGGCCCTCGCCCCTTTCCCTGTAACCCTGAATTTCCCATAGCAAACTGACCTAGGCTGCGCATTCCCTATGGATGATTTAGCATGGCCAATCCACCTAATCCACACACATTTGAACTGTGCAAAGCCACACAGGCACAGCCTAATAAGCAAACTCTACGCAGGCAGTCACCTAAGGGTGGAATTGAACCTGGGTCCCTGGCACTATGAGGTTGCAGCACGAACCGCTGAAACACCATGCCACCGAGCCCCAAGCCATTGGCACTCAGCTGCCCTCTGAGATTTGGCAGAATGGGTTGGTAAGTCAGAGACCTAAGCTTGCAAATACAATATACTGCAGATACTGGAGATCTGAAATAAGAATTGAATATGCTGAAGAAACTCAGCAAGTCTGGTAGCATCTGTGGAGAGAGAAACAGACTCAATATTCCAAGCCTAATATGACTTTCCTTTTGCCCAGATGAAGAGACATTAGCCCAAGCTAATGCTCTGGCGAAATAAGTTCAAACCCTCCTCTGCAGGATTGCCAACAGTGATTAAATCTATTCCGTCTGTCTCCTCTCCACCTATCTTCTCCTTCATCCATCTTCTTTCTGCCTCTCCATCTCTCCCTATTTATTTCAGAATCTCCTTCCCCTCCCCCATTTCTGAAGAAGGGCCTCAACCTGAAACATCAGCTTTGCTGCTCCACTGATGCTGCTTGGCCTACTGTGTTCGTCCAGTTCCACACCTTGTTATCTCAGATTCTCCAGCATCGGCAGTTCCTGCTGTCTCTTAAATATATTCCTGGCAGTTTCATCATGGAACCCACTTAGGGCCTTAGTCAGCCAATACATCCATTCTTGTGATATCCTATATCAATCAAGAGATGAAAATTTTCAATACCCAATGGGATAACGTTTGAATGCCAGACCCATATCTGCTAAACCAATTATGCTGAAGTCAATCACAGCATCATTTTGATCAAGAGTCAGAACTGAGGTCTTTTTCCTTAGAAAAGCAAAAAAAAGCTTACATTTTATCTCATGCCTTTCACAAATTCACAAATTCACAAAGCTCTTTGCAATGAAACACTTTTCATAATGCACACACTGTTACAAATGCGGGAAGTACTGTCGCTACTTTACACACAAAAACAGTCCCCAAATTGCAACCTGATAATTAACAAGAAATCTGATTTGATAGTGTTGTTTGCGGGATAAATGTACGATTCAAAAAACTGTTGCTTACGTGATAAAAGTTATCACTTTAAGAGTCTCTCATTGACTGAAACATGTTTCAATGTCCTGAGAGGAGAAAATTCTGTAATTTTTATCTGTTTTGACAGTGAACTGCACTGTTTACCCCTTTGCACAGTTAACTTGTCAAATGACTTTTCACTGAGTTAAAATGAAAATTTTAATTATAAACAGCACAATTCTCTGAAGAGAGAGAGGAGAGAGCACTGAGCCAGGGAGGGAATGGCAATTTAAATTTCTCACGTTGGCTTTTCACCCATTATTCTGCTCTGGGGGTTCCATCACTCATGTGACCTACTTCATGTAAGGAGCATTTGCAATGACTATTTACTCATATAGTGCATCACATCCAAATCAATAAGCCTGAACCTCCCAAAAACACACTGAGGGCTTATTCGTGAGTGAGGTAGAAGACCAGCACATGGCTGTTTTTTTTTCCGGAACAATGAGACAAATTTTAGGACAACTACATCCTTATGCTGCGATTAAAATTAGCTGACTCAGCACAGCTCTGAGTCCAATTCAGAAATCTGCTTCATTTGTTTGGTTTATTTCCACACTGAGAAATGCTCACAGCCAACAGAGTCATCAGAAAAGACTCCAATCGGTTCAATCGTTCCACATTTTGTGTCACGCTGAATCCCTATCGACATGCAGCCCTGAAATGTTTGCCTTTCCGTTGCCCAGATTGTGGTGTTGGCGATGGGAGTCTTGGGAAGGGTGGAAGTGTGGGAGGGGGAGGGGATTACCCTACCCTCATTCACGCTGTGAACCTGCCCATATTCTCAATAACTAAGCGAAGCAGCAATTCAGTCGCCCTCTTATTGTTGCGGCAGAGCGTTTGTGTTACACTAATGACTAGGATCAGGCCATTTCACAGGAAATACAAAAAGGCAATCAGTGCCCAGGCTTTTCTCACCCCCCTCATGGCCTCTCTTTCTCCGTCTCCTACAAATGCAATTATTCCTGGCAGCGCAAAGGATTCCTGAAGAGCTTTCTTCCACTCCTTTACAACAAAATAACTCCAAAGGCAGCAGTTAAAAACCTTTTGCCACAGCGATTACAGCAGATGCTATACCTAATTAGGAGGATAATGGCTCTATTGCACAGTAAGTACCTCAAGAACCATCAGGCCCACGCCTGTCATTGATGTACTTTACTGAGGCTGCAGACGAGCCAAGGAAAAGGAGTAAGAAATGTTCAGCCCAGTCCTTTTCCAAACTGAGACCTCTTTTCTCAGAGGGAAAAAATAGAGTCTTTCCTAGCTGAAAACACTTTCTTAAAGTCTAATGATTATGTTCACTCTCATTATAACCACACCCTTCCTCTCCTTTTGTCAAGGAACAAAATTATTAAAGAGGAATACTTTTTGAATGATGGTTTACAGCAGCAGAATGCACCTTGCACATTGGTTTCTTTCTGCCCAACTACTAGGCCTCAAAACCTTAAGTGTCCCCCTGTATCTGATTCTAAAAACATGTGCATTGAATAGTGACAATGTTCAGTAGCTAAAGCTAAGTAGCCTTTCAATTAGTGAAACACATTCTTAAGGGATGAAATGCTGCTCTCTTGTGTACCGGAGGGCCATTGGGAGTGAGCGAGATAGTCAACCTTCAACCACCCAAAGTGTGGAACCACTTAAAAACTGCTTGACCAAGAGACAACCAGAGATAGTAAGAACTTCCAATGCTGGAGTCAGTATTAACACAGTGTGGAGCTGGATGAACACAGGAGGTCAGGCAGCATCAGAGGAGCAGGAAAGTTGATGTTTCAGGTTGGGACCCTTCTTCAGGCCTGGTGGGCCTGCTGTGTTCCTCCAGCTCCACACTGTGCTATCTCTTATTTATGACTGAGAGACCATCCATTCAGCGCTGACAGGAGAGGGCGAGGTCGGTGAAGGGGTGAAGTGGAGGAAGCACTGGTCATGCTCGAGTATAAGGGATATGAGTATCATTAAGCCTTGACAGAATCCTGCAGTGACTGCCCAGCTATAGCTCAGCTTGGAATAGTTTTGCCTCTGGACCAGAAAGTTGAGGATTCGTGTCCCATTCCAGAGAATTGAGCACTTGTCTAAGATTCCAAGACAGTACTGAGGGACTGCCACACTGTTGTAGATGCTCTTTTTCATGTGGGGAGGCAATGGCCTCGTGATATTATCACTTGGACTGTTAATCTAGAGACTCAGATAATGTTCTGGGGGCCCTAGTTCAAATCTCATCATAGCAGATAGTGGAATTTGAATTCAATAGAAAGTACCCAGAATTAAGAGTCTAATGATGACCCTAAATCGATTGTCAGTGGAAAAGCCCATCTGGTTCAATAATGTCCCTTAGGGAGGGAAACTGCCATCCTTACCTGGTCTGGCCTACATGTGACTTGAGATCCACAGCAATGTGGTTGTCTCTGAACTGCCCTCCTGGCAATTAGGGATGGGCAATGAATGCTACTGAGCCAGCAGCATCCTCATCCCATGAATGAATAAAGGAGAAAAAAAAAACTCAGAAATTCAAGGGCACCAACAGCAATACAACCCCAGATAACAAAATGTGGAGCTGGATGAACACAGCAGGCCCAGCAGCATCTTAGGAGCACAAAAGCTGACGTTTCGGGCCTCGACCCTTCATCAGAAAAGGCTTTTCTGATGAAGGGTCTAGGCCTGAAACGTCAACTTTTGTGCTCCTAAGATGCTGCTGGGCCTGCTGTGTTCTTCCAGCTCCACACTTTGTTATCTTGGATTCTTCAGCATCTGCAGTCCCCATTATCTCTGATAGCAATACAACCCCATTCTTTTTGACTGATTGAAATCCATGCTCCTGATTTCTCTTTATATCACACAGTGCCTTCCCTCACCAGAAACACACCTCGTTGTCTTGTGAACCCACATATGTTGGCAGGTAGCTCCACCTTGGTCGCGATTCAACAACAACTTGGCATATTCCATGGGCAGTGGCCGCTTGCATTCTATTTCCATTGATTCTGGCATCAATCACATGCCAGCCTCTCCGCATCACCATAGCACATTTCTGATCCTCTTACAGTGTCCTTCTGCCCTGCCATCTGCACTTTAGAGCTCACTGGGCCTGCTCCTTGTAATGCTGTTTTTCTTTTGGCACACCCTCCTCCCACCCCCCACCAATGCTGCTGCACTTAAAGGGCAGCAGTAGTTTTTGCCTTGTTGTTTAGTGCACACTGAAAGCCTGGCAGCTCGCCATGGTTGTCAGCAGTCAACATTTCCCAAGGGTGGGCGTGTCACTGTACAGCAAGATGCTATTTCAGTGTCACACCTACAGCATGTGCCAGAAGCCTATGGGGCAAACGCACTTCATGTGCCACAAGTAAATGGCCTTGTCTCAGAATTGAAGGGGAGGAGCCTTCAGTCATGTCAAGGGGGGGCTGCTGACTGCAAGGGAGTACCAGTCCAATCAGTCAAGGACAGAGTCGGGCCCCTGTTACCTATGCTTTACACTTTACCCAATTCTCCTTGGGTAGTATAGTGTCTCAGTGGTTAGCACTGCTGCCTTATGGGACCTGAGTTCAATACTGCCCTCAGGAGATTGTCTGTCTCTATGGGGTTTGCATGTTCTCCCTATGTCTCCTGTGGGTCTCCTTTGGGTGCTCCAGTTTCCTCCCACAGTCCAAAGCTGTGCAGATTAGGTGGATTAGCCATGCTAAATTGCCCATAGTGTCCAGGGATGTGCAGACTAGGTGGGTTAGCCATGGGAAATGCAAGGCTATAGGAATCGGGTAGGAGGCCAGTCTAGGTGGCAAACTCTTTGGAGATCTAATGGCCTGCTTCAACATTGCACAGTTCTATGCTACTGTCAGTGAGGTGGACAAAGGAACACAGAACTCGATTTGCAGTTCAACTCAATTTAGCACTAAACTTTCCTTATTTAAAACCCCCTGTGATCATTTCACAAATTCCTACAATATTTACTCTCTACCTAGCTCTATGACAAAGGATATTACCACCACCATCCATTTGTTTGGGCTGTTTTGTTGGAATCTCCATCCTCTCTGACGTAGGGCTGGCTCTCTTCTAAGAAGGTGGGACATGCGGGATCTTCTCTTGAGTCTTCTTGCATTGCCATATGTTTTCCTGCTGTGAATCTTTGCTCTAAGCCTTCACAGTGAGTCTTCACTGTACCTTCACTGAAGAGCTGGAGTCCAGGTTCGTGTTTTTATCCTCTTTGTCCCAGACCTTCCAGAATGTTCTATGGCATCTGGTCAATTGGATCATAAGCAGGGTTCAAAGTGTCTAATGGGGTCATGCCAACACCCTCATTGTTGCCGTGCCAGGGAAGTGTAAAGTTCACATCCTCGGGCAATGGTTGGAAGTCAAGGTTCCAGAAAATCTGATCCATATTTTACCAGTACACAACCCTTTGGCTGGTTGTAACTGGTTCCCCTTGAACCATTGTAACCTCTCTGATCTCGGTTCTTCCTGTTCTCTGTACCTACAGCGCTGGCTGCTGTTTAATTTAAGTTTGGCCAATTTTCTGTCAGGCCCGATTTCTCCAGTCATGAGCCAATTTAGAATGATCAATTTTGGGCTGTTGGCTGCTTGACAACAGTCCTTTCTGTTGATCCTGTGAAAATGGGAGCACAGTCTCAGGCCATGTTCTTGTACAGGCATGTATCAGATCTCAGATGGATAGTTGAACCCCCTGAGTATCTTGGCTCCTCATTGTACATAGAACAACAAACAGTGTACACAATAACTATCTTCCTTATGCACATCAATAAAACATAAATTGGGAATTAGCCCCTATTTACATACACTGACTTGCCCTCAAGTCCCTTTGATGATGCAAGAGAATTCATACCATGCAACAATTTACATTGTCCTTTCGTGACACAGTCCAAGTTCATTAATTTCTTGGTTCATGCTGTAGGAGCACAGAATTCGTTGTCAGTTTCTGGATGTGCTCTTTCTTCCAGTGGATGAATCTAACTGTGAGAATGGTGAGATGGATCAAAGTAAACAGGATGAGCAATACAGCCAGCTGTGGTAGAAGACTCACCCAGGGGCATCGCTGCACCTTTGAGTTCCAATCCCAGAAATTATCCCATCTTCGGTCACATTGTTTTCCCTGAACTTGCTCTCTCTGCTGAATAACAAATACAAAAACTTTCTGTGCATTTTCAAACTGTGTCTGGACCTGCAAGTGTTCGATGCCAGTCTCCTACCACTCCCAGTAATCCCCAAAGGCTTGTCTGACTTCATCCTTGACATTGACAAGATCTCACTCCTCCTGTGGATGTCTGCAAGCTCGATTAGGCCAACCCTGGTTGTTATGAATAGTCCCGTACGGAAGGTGGTGTTTGGGATGTTGTTTATGAAGATCCTGTACTGGTAGTGTTTTAGCAAACCTGAAATGTATTCTCCCTTCCTGCTATTTGCTACTCTGCTGATGTTCTTGTCCAGGGATCTCTATGGTGCAATTTAACACTGTGTTTGTTTATTTGAATATACAGGGTGAGGGCACTCAATTACTTATTTTGTCTGCTCACATTTATCTGGAGTGGTACCTATAAACTTTCCCTCTTTCTCACAGAGAGGTCCCATCGTATTCTAACCTTAACCCCCCTCGCATAATGCCGACATTTTCCACCTTGAAGATTTGTAACCCGTTTTGACTTGTCATTAGAATTGGGATCCCCAGTACCATCCCTTTCTTGGCATTCCCTGCTACATTGGAAGAAGTTTCACAAGGAAGAATGCACGAACACTTACAAGTTAATTTACTTCTGGATTACAAATGTATACTTTACACAATCTCCTCAAAACCATTGTCCAACGTGGCAGATGTAGAATAGCCAACAGACAGGCTCCTGTGCCCGGGCTTGTCTTCTTCATGTGCACTTTTTTTTTCTTTTTCTTTTTCCTTCTTTGCCTTCTTTTTTCTCAAACTTACCCGATAAAGGGAGCTCTTCAGTAGGAGGTGCCTTCACTAGGCTCTGGGGCAGCGATTACATCTTCAGAGGCAGCGCGGCTACAGAGTCAGTCAGCCGGACTGTGAAGCCTGAGGCAGGACACTTCCTTCCGCATGGAGTGGGCCCCTGGTGCTGGCATGGCGAAGGCCGGGAAGCCTGGAGCAGAACACTCTCGGTGGTATGGAGAAACTGGAGAAGGAAAAGTTGGACTCTCTTTAAGTTATTGTTTTTTTTATTCAACGTTAATGTGAATGGTACCCATGTACAGCGATGGTACACACTCTTCACAGTATTTCATATTGAATACACGTGACAAGAAAGGATATTCTACTCGATCATCATTTAACCAGACCTTGATCAGCTGCCATAATTGACAATTTGAAATATAGGTGAGACTCTTCTCAAGGAACATATGCCCTATCTGCTCACCACCGACTCATGTCAGGATCTGTCCTTGCTGAGCCTGCTTGAGGTTCTCGCTCAACTGTTCAGTTACCCACTAGCCATAGGTGCCACGCAGGGCCCTAATCGGCTGCACTCTGTCTTTCCCCAGACAATCTCGTTTATGCTGCAAAGTGCCCTTCTAGCATTGTTTCCAAGTGTTGTACTTCCTGATTTTCCTTTATTCCCCACCTTGGCATCTTGCCAATTGTCAGTTTAATTTTATCCCAGAGATCATTTTATCCCAGGTCGGTTTAACTTGCTGGGTTAAAAGTCTGAGTTTACTAACCGAATCAGTCAAATCGAGTTTACTGACTGAGAACACTCCTGCTCTGTAAACTGTTGCCAAACTATTCATCATATCGCTTTTACTACACCTTGCTGTTCTAGGTCTGGCCTCCCCTGTATCAATCCCTGTTTTCTGTCCTACTAGCCAATGGGTCAAATACTAGTATAATTTCTGGAATTGGAAAGGGCACCATTCTGGCAGCTGTGTTCCAGATATACCTAATACCACTGGTACAAATTTGTGGTTATGTTGTTGTACAGGATATTGCCTGTGTGTTTTTTAAAACCACCCCATTTCGTAATCCATGGGCACTTCTGCATGGTTTTGGCCCATTTCCAATTTTGTACAGAACATACGTCCATCCCATGACCTTCCTGGGCCATTACTGCCCAATACGTACCCCCTTTTCCAGACTGACAGCCAAGTATCCCTTTTCTGTACATGCTTTTGTGTAAAAATCCCACCAACACCTGTGATGTCCATGATCAGATAGCGATTTGTCTTCCTACATACAACCCACTGGCTGTGATACCCAAATATCACAAAATTATTAGATAAACTCACAAATTCCCATCGTCCCATTTAGCTATCTTGGGTGAGACAAGCCATCAAGAGCTGGGATATGTGTATCAATTAACGCTTCCAATGATTGCATCCTGGCAATCAAGCTGACAATGTAGACCAGCAGGCTGTGTGTGATTTTCCTGCAGAGGGGAGCAGGGTGACATTTATTATTATCCTCATGGAATATCTGACCAATTTGGATTCCTGCCCACCCTTATCCACCTGTGGAGAAGTTTTTCTAATTCTTTCTGGTCTTGGCCAAAACTCGGTCAAAATCCTCAAATTCTCCCAAGTTCCTTTCTGTCCGTCAGTTGCGAGTGTGTTAAGCTTTATTTCATTCAGCCCATCATTTGTTCCTCCAAAATGTGCTTCTCTTCTATTTTGTATTTCTCCTGAGCGATCACGGTTCCCAAATGTTTTATAACCACCCCATTTCATAATCCATGGACACTTTTGCCTGGTTTTAGCCCATTTCTAATTTTGTACATAACATAGATCCCACTCCATGACCTTTCTGGGCCATTATTGCCCAATACATAGACCCTTTTCCAGACTTTCTCATGAACTGTGTTTTCAAGGGGTTAACATTTAGTCCTGGGTTGGTAAGGAGAGTTAACAGTGTCAAAATTTTGCTCTGTAACTCTGTCTGCTGGAGGAGATTATCCATATATGGTTCTAAGCATTCCAGTCGGGAAAACCCCTCCAACCCTTTACCCAGTATCTGATGAAATGTTGACAGAGATTGTGATACCCCATGGGACAGGCAGGTCCCTGTGTACTGCCGGCCCTGAAATGTGAAGGTGAATTTATATTGGCAGTATCGGTGGAGGAGAATAGGCTAAAATCCGTTACTAATGCCCAGTGCAATGAATTACCTGCCTCAAATTTTTTCGGGGCTATTCGCGACTGTCATTGCTATGAGTGGAGTTATTTTGACTCGTTCCCTATAACCGATGGTGAACTATCTGCTTCTGAACTAACCAGATTGGGGAGTTATTGGAAGACAGCACAGGGATCGGGACTCTCTGCTAATGACCATGGCTACCTCCCCCTCTGCCTGCTTGAGAAAAGTGTATTGTCTTTGTGGCCGTCTAGACGGCCAGTCCGTCTATCACAACCTTGTGCTCTATGTGCCTGCAGTCATGTCAGTGACTGGCGAATCCACTCTTGCACTCTATGAGAATCGCCTGTGCCCCTCCTTCATCACTTTGGACGATCTGATCCATAAGTCCCTGTGAGTATAGGCCTGTTGCAATCTGCACTGGGGCAATACAACAATTAGCCGAGCCAAATGATAAATTGCACTTACTCATTAGGTCCGAGACTAAAATGTGCTCCAGACAGCCTGGAGATTAACCCACACTGCTGTGTGATGGCACACTATGTCTCCTGGTTTAAATTCCAAAGATCCTGTTTCCAATCCCTCCAGTAAGTGTCTAATGAATCTGCTCAAAAGAGTTTTCTTATGGGTGCACTGTGTGTTACCAAAATCTTGGGACGTTAAATGTTGTTCTGGATCCAACTCAAGTCCTATAAAAACTCAATGAGATGGCCTTCCACCTCACTGTTTATCAGGGGCCATTCCCCACAGTTCCATCTGGTGTTGCATTGAGGAGAGGCATGGCTTTGGGAGTGTATCCAACTAGGGTGGGGACAAGGAGTTAGATCAGGGGATTTCCTTCACTAAATTTGGCTCTCCCCCACCGAGTTAACTGCTGCTTGTCTATCTGGTCCTTCAACAATGTGGACCATGAACTAGAACTCTTAGGGTGGTGTTAACTGCCTGGGTACCCTACAATACCTTGCTGGACATCCACAATTGTAGCATTTCTCTCTCACTTTGGGATGGACTGACAGGAGGATGGCTCCAGTAATAATTCCCCCGTGTTCTCATTGCCCTCTTCATTTCTCCACAAAGGACTGTGATGGGACTTTTACTGGGTGCATTTTCCCTCTGTCTGATTTGGGGTGTACTGCTTCATGAATACCTTTCTCCCAAGCCTAGGTCATCCTCCTTATCACCCGTTGTTCTGTCTGGGTGTTGTCTGTAGGATCAGAAATCTTGCTGACTTTCCTCACTGCCACAGTGCCATGTGAGACAAGAGCACAGGTCCAATTTGCTCTGTTTTTGCGCTACAGTGTCAGCACAGTCCAATCGAGGTCACTGAAGACCCATGTGAACTGTGTCCTCAGGTGCCTGGCAAATGTAGTTGGGTGTTCTCCCTTTCTCTGCTTACACTTATTTAATTCCTCCAAAAAGGGTCTCCCCTATTGTATCCTACAGCAGCTAGGATTGCTACTTTCATGGCCTGCAGCACTTTCCACACCCCCTTCCCACATTTGGAGGATTGGGGAAGGAAGAATGGACAGCAGGGCACAGTCACATTCACATTCATTTTACCCCCTCGATATTGTCAAGCCCATGGAAAGCCCTTTTCTTGGTGAGTGCTGTCAGAAAACATGCACTGGTCAGCTGTGGGCTCAGATACAAGTAACCCTTTTGCTATCTCTCCTGACTGTGCCCCTTTCAACCAGGGTGGATCAGTAACTGGATCATTGTGGTCAATGTGTTCATAAGGACAGGTCTCGATCCTGAGGCCTGGGAAATTTTAATTGTCTCAGCATCCACACACTACTATTTTCAATATCCACAGCACTTCACTGGTAAAATTAATTCTTGAATTCATTTTTGAATGGCCTAGATTCTAATTTTTGCACTATGCCCATGGTTCTGAGTTTTGTTTTTCACCAGAACAAATAGTTTCTCTGTATTTATTCACAATTTTTAAGTCTTCAATCACATCACCCTTTGGTGTTAATGCTCCCATCCATCTATCCTATCCCAGTAACCCTGCATTCCCCATGGCTAATCCACCTCACCTGCACGTCCCTGAGCACTATGGGCAATTTAGCATGGTCAATCCACCTCACCTGCACATCTTTGGGCTGTGGGAGGAAATGTACTCTTGACCCCCCAAAGATTGTCCACCATCAGGAGTGTGGTGGAATACTCCCCACTTGCCTGGATGGGTGCAGCTCCAATAACATTCAAGAAACTTAACACCATCCAGGACACAGCAGCCCGCTTGATTGGTACCACTTCCACAACATTCACTCTCTCCACCACCAACGCTCAGTAGCAGGAGAGTGTGCTATGTACAAGATGCTCTGCAGAAATTCACAGAAGATCCTTGGAAAACACCTTCCAAATGCAAACCACTTCCATCTAAGAGGACAGCAGCAGCAGATACATGGGAACACTACCACTCCAAGCCACCATACAATCTGACTTGGAAATGTATCAATGTTCCTTCACTGTTGCTGGATCAAATTCCCGGAATTCTCTCCCTAACAGCATCGTGGATAAACCCACAGCAGGAGGACTGCAGCAGTTCAAGAAGGCAGCACACCACCACCTTCTCAAGGGCAACTAGGGATGGGCAGGAAATTCTGGCCAGGCAGCGACGCTCATATCCCACAAATGAATAGGTAAAAAATGCTGACCTTGCCCATAATACCTGCATCTCCTTATTAAACACTTAAAAGAAAGGAAATCTAAGAAAAGACCAGTGGACCATTAAATTTGTTCACTCTTCTATTATATCGAGCAATTTGGCACAACACTTCCTGTACCCTTTCTCCAACTCCACAATAATGTAATTTCCTGGGAAAGGCGAAAAGCAAGAATTTCTGGAGAATTGTTCTCTGCCTCCCTTAGGTCTCTGACCAGAGAGTCACATTAAGTATTCCTATGTCAAACGTTAACCCATTTGCCTTCTCTATTATATAATCTCTGCCATCATCAAGCAATGTAGCTCAATGCTTTCAAAGGTGTGCAGAGGGCCAGCATAAATCTCACTGCATAGATGGCTTATTATTTTCACTGGTTTGAAATAACTGGGGACTGTGAAACTTCAAACCTTTGCTGTTATCCACTATATCCACCTGTCACCATGGAACAAAGAACAAATCTGACCATGTTTAGGCCTGGGATAGTAGGAACTGCAGATGCTGGAGAATCTGAGATAACAAGGTGTAGAGCTGGATGAACACAGAAGGCCAAGCAGCATCAGAGGAGCAGGAAAGCTGACGTTTCAGGCCTAGACCCTTCTTAGGCCCAGTATAATGAGAGCACACAAATATTGAGCTTACTCGTTCCAATTTGTTTGGAATTTTCTTCCAGGTCACTGGTCCAGGGAAAGTATCAAAGAATCATACAGAACAGAGCAGAGTCTTCAGCCCATTGAGTCTCTGCTACCAAAAATATACCGTTACCTGCACTAGTCAAACTTTCTGACACTAAGCCGATAGCCGTGAGTGTTATTGGTAAAGTGACTAAATCCAATGCAGGCATTTGAAAATAGTTGGCTTATTGTGTGCAGTTCTGGGCACCACTCTATAGGAAGGTTATGAATGCATTGAAAAAAATGCAGAAGAGGTTTACAAGAATGCTTTAAGGAGTGGGATGCTTCTGTTATGAGGATTGAGTGGAGAGGTTGGGACCATAGCGGTTTTCAAAATCGTGAGAGGTACCAGATAAGGAGAAACCAGTCCCGCTCATATAAAGATCAAAAACAAGGGGTCCAGTTTTAAAATAAAATGCATAAGGAGCAAATGTGAGGTGTGACTTATTTTTCACAAGTGCTTTGAGTCCAGAATTCACTATCTGGAAATGTGGTGGAGGCTAGTTCAACTGAAGCATTCAAGAGGGCATTGGATAACTGTTTAAGTAGAATTAATGCACAAAGTTACAGAGAAAAGGCAGGAGACTGGCTCTATGGCAGAATGTTTATTTGGAGAGCTGATGCAGATACGATGGGTCAATTGACGTCCTTCTGCAATGTTACACGTTTGTGATCCTATGACCCTCCTCTCCTGATTGCTATCTACTAAACCCTGTCCCCAAACTGCTTTACCATTGTGAAGACAAAATTGTTTGGCTCTGATGCACTTTGCAAAAATATCACTTTCAAAAAAACCTACCAGGCAGAATCATACCAGGCATAAAATACAGGCTTTGGACAAGTTAGAGGAGCCACAGTCCAGTACAAGTCAACTGAGGAGACAAAACTGGATGGCAGTGGAAGGGAAGCTACGATCACAATAGATTATTTGAAATCATTGCAAAATTGGAATGAACAAATTGCAATGCTCGGCCAATTGTTCACTTTAATACTTGGATATACCACAGCCTCCACACTAACAGGTGTTGTTCTTGGCTAAACTCTCGAATAGAAAATCCATAGGGGCCAGCCCAGTCTGACATGCCCCTATCTGCCACAGACTCTTCAGATGGCTCCCAATGCCTTTGAGGATTTACTGTACACAAGCTAATGGATCAGTGGGAGGGTGTAATAAGGTAGTGGGAGTGTGAGAGCTGGCCTCAGTTCAGCTTTCCTCTTGGGCTTGGTCTAAACTCATAGTAAGAATTGTTGAATTGGAAGGCTAATGTAAACCACTCAAGTTGCTGAGTCAATAGCAGGCAAGAAAAATCTGCCTTGGTGCCAGGTTTTTCCAGTGAATGGGCTTAGGTTTCTGGTTTAACACACAGATCTGCCATTACAAGAAATCTGAACCCAGCCTCAATCGAACTGATTGAGTTAAGTTCTCAGCGTGTTCACAAATTAACCAGTTACATTTACCCGAGGTTTGGTTATTAATCTGAATTTTTCTGTCCCTTTCAAGTGCCATCGATCATTCATTTCACTACCTTTCTATGTTGGCACAAACAGAATGTGTCAGGAAGCTTACAGAGGTACATTGGAGTGAAAGTGTATGGTTGTGGATGAAATAAAAAAAAGTGTATAACAGTTGGAGTGGTTTGGTCTTGCCTCCAGTTTTGGATTGGGGAGAAATGTTAGCCAATCGTTTCATGGGTTGAAATTGCTGGCTTTACTAGATAACTCTGCTTTATCAGCCTATCCTCTGTCCTGTTTTAATTCAAGGGAGGTGCTCTGGGTACTGAAGTGAAGTCACAATGTCCACACCCCACAATGTATGGTTGGCTCCAAGCTCCTGGATCTCTCAGGATCTTATCAAATTGGTATCTGAAGGGTGGTGTTCCAACACAGTGACAAGACTACCTTGTATTTAATTGAAAAAGTTCAATAACTTGAAAATTGTAACAGAGAGGAAGAATGTAAGAATATCAGAAGTAAGAGCAGGATTAGGTCATCTGGCTCCTTGAGCCTGCCCCGCTATTCAAAAAGATTATGGCTAATGTTTTTGGTAAACTCAGCTCCACTTATACTGCCCACTCACCATAACCCTTACTGTCCAAAAATCTATCTACCTTTGCCTTAAAATTATTCAACAAGGTACCTTCAACTGCTTCACTGGGAAGGGAATCCATAGATTCACACTCTTTAAATACAGAAACATAGAAGATAGGAGCAGGAGGAGGCCATTCAGCCCTTTAAGCCTGCTCTGCCATTCTTCACAATCATGGCTGATCATCCAATTCAATAGCCTAATCCTGCTTTCTCTCCGTAACCTTTGATCCCATTTGCCCCAAGTGCGATATCCAGTCACTTCTTGGATACATTCAGTGTTTAAGCATCAACTGCTTCCTGTGGCAATGAATTCCACAGGCTCACCACTCTTTAGGTGAAGAAATGTCTCCTCATCTCCTTCCTAAATGGTCTACCCCGAATCCTCAGACTGTGAGCCCTGTTTCTGGACACGCCCACCATCGGGAACATCCTCCCTACATCTACCCTGTCCAGTCCTGTTGGAATCTGAGAAGGCTCTATGAGAGACATCCTCATTGGTCTGAACGCCAGCGAAAACAATCCCAACCTAGTCAATCTCTCCTCATATGTCAAGCCCACCATCCCCATTTGGGTGAAGAAATTCCTCCTCAGCTCAGTCCTAAATCTGCTCCCACTTATTTTGAGGCTATTCCCCCTTGTTCTATCTGCACCCACCAGTGGAAACAACCTCCCTGCTTCTGTCTTATTTATTCCCTTTATAATAGTTCTTGTTCTGCTGAAGTAGGCCCAAAAGGGGCCCACTCTGATAGATACAATGGACTAAGGGATCTCCTTCTGTGCTGTATGATTATACGATCCTGATTTCATATTGTTCAGGTATGAACCTAATGAGCATTTTCACAGTATCTGGGCTTTTTCATGTCAAATTGCAATTCCAAGATGCGGCATAGAAACTCACAGGAGTTACTGTGGCGCTCTGCTTGGAAACAGGTTACACTAAGGGAGGGTGAATTGGGCAAAATACATGTGAATGCGAGTCAGTGCTACCTTGAGTGCTGCAGAAATATTGCATTTTAGTGACTAAATTAAGTCAGAACAGGGTAATGGGAAAAGGTGACACGTGGTTTAATTTATGCTCCTTAAAAGAAATTGGAGTCCAGTGAAAGAACACTTGTTCTGAGAAAGAATGCTTGCAGTCTTTATACTTGTTTTCCAAGTTCTGCTGGGGAGGAATCAGGCATCACTGCTGACACCCCAAAGGGTCCTTAAAAGGTAGGTAACTCAGGATACAGTTTCCAGAAAGGAATTATCCGAGTATATCAAAGCGGAGTCCTGAGAAGCAGCCTACGCTTATTCATCCCAATAAACCACAGTAAAATGAAAGACTCTGGTCATCTGTCTGTTTCCCATAGCAATGCTCGTTACCTGGTTACGGGTAGTAGAATTGCATTGGACCCTACTCACTCCACAGCTGTGTGTACATATGCTGAACACTTGTAAAAATGAGGGGATAATTAGAATAGAACCAGTGAGTTATGAACCTACTAAACCTAGCAGCTATCAAGCATTGCAAACATCTTATTTTTGGCAAGGAACGAGAAAGTAATCCTGGATTTATTTTTATTTTGTTTGTTAACCTGTGCAAGGAGTTCTGTGCTGATCAAGTGCAGTGCATAGAGCAAAACTGAATTCAGGGTCAGTTCTGAAATGTTCTGAATTGAATTGAAACAGTTGCAAACATTCACAGAATATTTTGATTTGCATGTAGCTTTACATGCTGAAAAACAAGGTATGTCATTCCTACCCTGATTGTTTCAGATGATAAATAGAGATCTATTTAGATCAGGAAAGTGCAACACCCGATCTCCTCTTGCTAACTTAATCTCAGTCCGGGAAGGTATTGTAAGTGTTACAGTGGAACTCAGTGATCCTGGGCGGAGAAATTGTAACGCTTACATTCCAACAATGGCCAGACTTCAAAAATATTTTATTAGGCTGCAAGGCACTCGGGGGGCTTACAGAGATCAGAAAAGGCACTTTGTAAATGCAAGTCTTCCATTCTCTTTACCATTTCCTCACTGTCCTTCTTTTCTTCTGTTTACATTTTCACGTTCAAACATTGACTGTTACGCGTGGTTCAGTGATTGCACAGCACTTGCTGAACAGTTCTGCGTACACCAGGTACACCTACAACCAATTTGGGATATTAGTTTCACCCCAAAATGTAGCTTATTACAATCGGCAGACTGACACATCTTCGTGCTCTGGGGCCTTTTCTCCACAGACGAAAGGAATACATTTAAGCCTCGCACAATTTTTTGAATTACACAGGAGTTTCATAAAACTATAGTTCCTTACCTTCTCAAGTGCAACATCTCCACTAATTGGGCTTAGCTTGCCAACAAACTCTTGTTGTTGTGCAACGTGCTAGAGGATGGTGAGAGTGTACTTTTCTGTGAAAGAGAGATCTGGCTGGAATCTGAGGACTTTTTCAAGATTTTTTTCATTTTCATACAGTTATCTATATACTTTTTAGCTCAGCACAAATTCCGGTTTACTGCTTCTTCCAGTCTCTACATCATGTGATCATTACATCAACATCATTTCCTCTATCCATACTCAGTAGTTAACTCTACATCTCTCCCAAGATTTGAACTCTATGTTGTATACATACACACACACACACACACACACACGCACGCACGCAAACACACAACTCTTCATATTGTCTCTGTTTTTACAGGGACGCTCTATTGTAGATTTGCCAGTTTCTTTGATCACATGAAAAGTTTCTCTTCAATGTTATTGAAGACCTGCATTTTCTAAATTCATCCTGAAATTCTCCTCTTGATATTCAACCACACTCCAAACACACACATACACACGAAGTTGTACTTTTTAAGGCCATAGTAGTTAGTGAAGGAAGCAAGTACTTAATGGTTGAGGATATACAAGTCATTCTTGTTTCCTTTCTATGGATAATTAGTTGGTATTCTAAGTCGTATAATAGTTGTTGTCTGAAATTTCCCCTGAAAATTCTTAGTCGTGGAATCATTTTATATTAGCCTCAATCTTATTTGTTAGATCTTTAGTCGATGTGTTGTGATGTCTTTTGTATGTAGGAGGCTCTTTTGGCCCTTGCCATTTCTTCTCCATAAGGGGGCTGCTGGAGGTAATGGCCTATTGGTATTATTCTCTGGACTATCAATCCGGAAAACTCAGGTAATGTTCTGGGGACCTGGGTTCAAATCCTGCCATGGCAAAAGATAGCATTTAAATTTAGTAAAACTCTGGAATTAAGGATGCATGAATCCATTGTTAGAAAACATAATCTGGTTCACTAATGTTCTTTAGGGAGGGAGACTGACTTACATGTGACTCCAGACCCAAAAACAACGTGATTGACTTATAATTGCCCTCTGTGCAATTAGGGATGGGCAATAAATGCTGGTCTAGCTGAGTAACTGGACCTGCAAGGGATTGATTGTGTGTGGTAGCGATCACAAAACTGATGGTTCACTTCGAAATCACTTCAATTGCACTGATCCCATGAATGAATAAGGAAAAGAAATATGAGACGGTGGCTTACGATTGCTATCAAAGTTGAACAGTGATCCCAGAAAATAGCCATTTTTTTAGTTGGACCAATGTAGCTGCCAGGTGTTCTCTTTCTACATGCGCCTGTTTCCGCTCAATTTCTGTTAGCGATCTTGATGTCAAGTAAGCCAGTGTTCTGTTTGGCAACTCTTTGAATTTGAATGGCACTGCTTTGGAATTGACTAAAAATACAATGGTGCTCAAATGGTTTGTACATCAGGATTATAGTATGCTAATATTTGAGGTTATGAAGATCTTTTACCTTCTCAAAAGGATGGCTGTTGATGATCCATCAAGCCTGACCTTGCCTAAAAG